>NC_067129.1:30811377-31142190 GCF_021347895.1 Acanthochromis polyacanthus | reverse complement strand
GGTCTAAAATGATTTAAATTCATAGTTTTACTGTTTACAATCTGCAGCTAATGTCTGCTGTGGACCGCATGTTGGACACCGCCGGTTTAAATGCTTTAACAGTGATTTTTAGTGTTTACGCTGCAGGTTTCCAGCTTTTTGAGCTTCAGAAACAGTTTTGTTTTTGTGTTTTATTGTGGGATTGCAGAAGGAATGTGGGGTTTATCGTGATGTAACCATGAGTTTATTCATTTAAAGGAGAAAAGCAAAATAAGAGCTGCAGTAAGTTAGTTTTATTAGTGTTGATTAATCCGGGAGCTTTTGTCTCTAATTATTCATATTTTTTCCTTAAAATATCAAAAAAACCTTAAAAATGACCTGGGGCCTCATTTATAAAACATTGTGTAGGATCCATACTAAAGTTTGCGTACGACGGAAATCTGAAATGGGCGTCTGCCCTTCGCCCCTGATCTATAAAACTGTGTGTAAGCACAGCTGCATGCAATTTCTTGATAAATCACACACCAGCTGGAAGATTGCACAGGTGGATCCACCTCACATTCCGCCCACAACACACCCACATTTTACCATGAATGGTCAATGCAAAGTAACTCATGAATGTATCTGTATATAAATAAGCTGCTGATCCACGGCATTTCACACAGCGCCCCCTGCAGTCTTTTCACTGCTGTGCATCAGGATGAATGAATCATGTGTGACCCAGGCCACCCTGCCACTAAATTTGTTATGATCATGTCCGATGTACAAATAATTTGTACACTGATTGAATGTACATTTTTTCGGTTCACATAGAGAAATTAATTTTCACTCGGAGCCCTTACAGCAACACGAGTGCAGTCAGTTACACCGATTACATTTGGGAAACCGGACATTGCTGCAAATTGCTGTTTAATGTTGGCCTGTTCACCCACAGTGTAAGGAAACCTGGTGTACTGACTGGTCATGTTTATAATGTCATCCTAAACAGCTGGCATTACTGCGCTGAGGGATGGTTGTGATATCAGACCTAAAGGACATCATGTAACTGTATATCAGACCCAGATAGGATTTAGACAACAAATGTAACCGCATATATTCTTCATATACTCACACGCAAAAGAAACGCAAGTTTCTTTTACCCGATGAAAAATTAAATTTGGTTTCCCAAAACAAAAATGCATTTGGTACTTTGTGGTACATGGTGTGTTCTTAATATTTTCTGTTGCGTTTTGTAAGGTTGGTGTGAAAACGGAAAACGAATCGTTGCAATACACCAATGCATTGATGATGTGGACACGATTCACACTTTGCACGTGCAATTGAATATGCACGATTTATCGACACCTTCAGTGGGTATAAATTTCATTCAAGATCATAGGCATGTCACTTGCTGTTTAACTATGCCACGCTTAAACCAAATTGAGAGGAACCAAGCCATCGGACGTCTGCAAGCTGGAGAGAGCGTTTTTGTTTTGGGAAACCAAATTTAATTTTTCATCTGGTAAAAGAAACTTGCGTTTCTTTTGCGTGTGAGTATACATATTCATATATATTCTGTCGGCCACTTAACGCTGGAAGGAGCCGGTGTCGCCAGAAACCCCCGAGTCGTCAGCTCCTGTGTCTGTACCGGGAAGGTTTCGGCGGGTGAATCGGTCTAAGACGGCCCAGTTCAGCACATAGATCCAAGAGTACTGCTCTAGGGAATCTGAGTCGGCTTATTAGCCAGTCATCATCATGGGCAAATGAGATCAATCTGGTTTCAGTTCACCACTTCACCCTCCGGCACTGCCGTTCCCTCTGTCTCCAAAATGTGCTTAAGCAAGCATCAAAGTTGGCACACCGGTGCGCACATTCTCACGCCAAGTTTGTTTTTATAAATCACAACCTTTGCGTAGAAAGTGGCGTACGCCACTTTGTAGCCCTGTTTTGTGCGTACGCAAGCTTTATAAATGAGGCCCCAGATCAGTCTGATTGTTCTGCATCACTCTGAATCTGTTTGATGTATTAACAAATATGACAAAGAAAAGCAACATATTCCCTCCTGAGCAGCTAGAATCTCTAATATCTGATTAAAAACGGTGAATTAATCATCAAATAGTCAATAATTTCAACTTTTAATGACTTTTATTTTCACTTTCAGTCGTTTTATGTCAAACTATGAGATAAAAGTTGAGAAAAAGAGTTTAAAGTTGAGCTGATTTTCAGGGACGGTTCATTCTTCAGACGTTTATGGCATCGTGTTTGAGCTGTTTTCACTTTCATTCTGATTTACACTTCGTCCATTAACCCAGTTTATTATCAGGTTTACTTCCAGGGTGGAAGTTCAACAGATTTAAAGTCAGTTTATGCAACTTTCTGCTTCTACTAATTTAAAGAACAAACAATAATCTCTGACTGTTTGAACTGCAGATAAAATAAGTTTAACTTAAAAGTCTAAAAGTCCCTCTGAACTGTCTTTTTAATGATTAGTTTAATGAGAACATTTGATCCACAGTCATCAGTTTAGTTTTGCTGACGTTATTTTTCAGTTTATTTCATGTCTTTCTTTCTTCAGGCTTCATCAACGTCCACCTGAAGAGAACGTTTGTGTCCAAACTGCTGAGCAACCTGTTGGTAAACGGAGTCCAGCCTCCACCGCTGGAGTCCAGGAAGAAGGTCCAGTACTCATTCATCCATTCATTCATTCATTCATTACTAATTTACATGGAGCTTCTGTTATTTTAAACAGTCTGCTGGTTTTCCTCAAACTCTTTGTATTTATCAATAATTTAGTGTTAAAATGTTTTAAAATGATTGAAAAACTAACATTTTCTTACTGTTATTAAAGTAAATAAATGCAGATAAACTAGTGAAAAAGTTCCATAATACCACTTTATTATTGTGCACGTTTTATTATTTTATTTATCAAAGTGTGGTTTATTACTCGTTACAGTGCAGCAGCTTGAAAGGAGTTTTTCTCCCTTAATAGATGAAAATAAAAGAAAAACTTCATGGTTTCATGTTTAAATACTGAAAATAAAATAGTTTCATTTTTTATGAAGCGCATTTAAAACAGCAGCTGAGCTGAAAACAGACAACCACTTCAGTTTAAATATTAGAATTAAAGTCAGTTTTTGATTGAAAATAGCTTCATTTAGTTCAATAAAAGGATCTGCATAAAAGCTCTGACTAAAAAACTATTTTATTTTTCTGCATTTACTGTTTTTAATTAAACATGATTCTACCAGAAACCATAAAGGTTTTCTTTTATTTTAATCCTTTAAAGGATTTTCTAAAGCTCTTTTTAAGCTGCTGCACTGTGATAAACAATGAACCATAAAGGTGACAGCACATGTTGGCTGGGTGCAGAACAGTGGTGTTTCATTTAAAATGTAGTATTTCTGGGTGATGTCTGTTGCTTCGTTGCTCAGGTGGTGGTGGACTTTTCGTCTCCGAACATCGCCAAAGAGATGCACGTTGGTCACCTTCGCTCCACCATCATAGGAGAAAGCATCTGTCGCCTGTTTGAGTTTCTGGGCTACGACGTTCTCAGGTGACTGCAGTCAGGATGTGTGGTTTTCATTTCACCTCCTGAGTTAAACGGGTCACGATAAACTATTTAAATCAACAGTTATAGCCTGAATATTGAACGATGATCAGGTTTTATTCATTTCAAACTGCTCTGATGTCTTCAGTTCCACATATTTATCATCAGTTACCTGCCAAAGTGTGAAAACAAACAGTTTTGACTTGTTGCTCAATTTTGGCTAAAATCAACTCAAGCTGCAACTTTAACCTAAAAACATGATTTGTCCAAATGCAGCTCAAAGTAAAGAGAACAAAAGTAGTATTTTAGGTGGAATAAAGATTTAAAAGTGTGTAATATTCCACTTCCATTACCTCAGTGTAAAATAATGATACTGTTCTGTTCTAACCTTATTTCAGGTGTTTCATGTCAGTAATGTGTTGTTCTTCTGTCTTTTCTGCCTTTCTTATGTTTAGTCATTTTCTGAGTAACATCTGAAACAAGAACTTCCTTTGGGATGAATAAAGTTTTGTCTTACAACCATAACATGGTATTCAGAGAGTACGGTACTATTTGAGTGGAATAAACCTTTAAACTGTAAGTACTTGGACATAAAGTAGGATTTTGTCTTGAATAAATGTTTAAATCCAGATTCTGTTTGGGTGGAATAAACCTCTAAAAACACAAGTAGTATTTGGATGGAATGACCTTTGAAACTACAAGTATATGGACCTCAGCTAGTACTTTGTATTTGTGGAATATTTGTTGAATATTATACGTAGTACTTTGGATGGAGGGACTTTTAAAACCATTAGTATTTGGATGTCAGGTAGTACTTTGTGTGGAGTACTTGTTGAATAAACCGTTAATATTCCAAACAGTACTTTGTATGGAGTGACCTTTCATCCTGTAAGTACTTGGACCTAAAGTACTCCAAGTACTTCTCAAAGGTCATTCCATCCAAATACTACTTGTAGTTTTACAGGTTTATTTCACCCAAACAGAATTTTCTTTTTTTATGAACAAAATCTGGATTTAAAGGTTTATTCAAGACAAATCCTACTTTATGTCAAAATACTTTTAATTTAAAGGTTTATTCCACCCAAATAGTGCTCTGTGAATACCACGTTATGGTTTCCAGATAAGACAAAACTGAATCTGAAATGAAAATTTTAGTGCCATGTGTTGCTCAGAAAATTACATAAAATAAGAAATGCAGTGATCACAAAGTTCAGAAAATGTCACGAGTTTACTTCAGAATTGTCAATGATTGATGTTAATATGAGCTCAAATATTGGATGTTTCATGAAAGCTTCAATTTTTTCCACATATTTCAACTAAAAATAATCAGAGCTCATTTCATGTACTTGTCCAGTATTACGGATTCTAAATTAATGACATGATGAGAAATAAAAGAGAAAATTTCAGGTCTTTATCTTAAACGGTTCCTGAGTTATTGTTGTTCCAACAGACTCAGATTTTGATACAAAACAAATCTCGTAAAGTATTTGATGTATGAAGCTAAAATTCACAAACGTCTTTATAAATGTTTCTGTTTTAAGCTGTAAAGCTGGTTGAGCAGAGGTAGCTGTAAAACGAAGTGATTTAAGGTGGAATGAATGCTTGTTTTGCAGGCTGAACCATGTGGGGGATTGGGGCACTCAGTTCGGGATGCTGATCGCTCACCTGCAGGACAAGTTTCCAGACTACCTGACGGTCTCTCCTCCAATCAGCGACCTGCAGGCCTTCTACAAGGTGACTTCTGTCACAGCTTCATGTTTAACCAGGCTAAACAATAAACTGTTTATAAAAGTCATCAGGTGGCGTCTCCATTTATTCTAACGTCCAGAATCTTGATCGCAGCTAAAATCTGTTTCATATTTAGTTTATAGATTCTAGTCGTAAATCTGATGATTATTTTGCTGTTTTCTGTCTGTGAGAGGTTGTATTTCCATTTCCCTTTGGTGTGCGTTTAGGATTTTACTGTTATTTCTATACAATAAACTCAAACTTCATTTCATGTCTTCATCTTCTAACTTGGTCCTTTTTTGTTTCAGGAGTCGAAGAAGCGTTTCGACGACGACGAGGACTTTAAGAAGCGAGCGTATCAGTGCGTCGTCCGGCTGCAGAGCAGAGAACCCGACTTCATCAAGGCCTGGAACCTCATCTGTGACGTTTCCAGGAAAGGTGGGCTGCCTTTAGTCATCATTTATACATGAAATATTTTAAAAATTAAAGGAATGATTCACCTGAAAACTGCAAACTGAAACTCCAGATCTGACTCCTGAAGTGGAAATAATGGAAACAAATGGAGTCAGAGTGAAGCTTTTTTACTTAAATGTTTGCTTTTTTAACCCTTTAAGCTTCAGTGTACCGCCGGCGGTACACCTACTAATTTGCATAGGAATTTCAGGAATGTCCGACGGGTGCAAACGCGATTATACAAACACTATACACCGATGGAAAGCTTAGATTCTCATGAATCCGCCGGTATAAACCACTTTCAGATGCGATTACCACAGCGGGTGAGAAAAACACATTTGTCCGACAAAAACAAATATTCATCCATCCGTTCTCTATACACGGCTTCAAAGCACACAGCGCGACTCACATTTCCGGGTTTATTATTACACACAAAAAAAAGATTCCACAAAAAACGGCCATAATCCAACCTTTTACATCAGATGACACAAGCCAGTAAACTATTTTGTCCAAAACATGTCCTGAAGTCGGTATAAAATCCCCGAATCGGTCGTTTTCAAGGAAATGCACCTCGCGATGCCCGTCCAATATTCCCCGTATTTTTCGTAATTTTTTTTAGTTAAAAATAGAATATTAGCGATTTTTTTGTACTGAAAACGGCTGGAATTGACTGAAGCTTAAAGGGTTAAAAAGCCCAAATTCTGCTTTTAATTCCTCATTTCCTGCTTTTTTCCACGTAAAAAGCCTCAAACGCCTCATTTAAAGGTTCTGTTGTTATTTAACTGTGTTTGTATGGAATATATTTTGAAACATTTCTGCAGAGCTTTTTAATTCCATTAGTCATTATTCTTTTGCACATCTCATACTGTGTATTTTGCACATTTCTGCACTTTGTAAATGTTTCTTTTGCTTTAATAAAACCTTGGATTTGCTGCTTCTTTTTAAGTGTTCTGCCCGTCTGCATCGGTTTTCTCAGTAATCAAACCGAATCTGACTCTGTGTGTTTTTGTTTGTTCCAGAGTTTCAGAAGATTTACGACTGTCTGGACGTGACGATCGTGGAGAGAGGAGAGTCGTTCTACCAGGAGATGATGACGGACGTGGTGAAGGAGATCGAAGGCAGAGGTAGAAAATCTGAACATGAAAGACTTTATATGGACAGTTTGAGTCTTTAATGCAAAATACTGAGAGACTGCAGTTTATTTGGCCTAAAGGAGCAGTTTTTCTGTGTGGAATCTCTGTTTGTTTGCTTTGTTTAAGTAAACAACTGGTGTTACAGGAAACTATATTCACAAAAAGTAATAGTAAACAATTTATTTTGTGTAACTGTCTGGATGCCAAAAGCTGTCAGCAGGTTTGAAAGACAAGTTGTTTTGTTTTTTTAAATCATCTAAAGGACACCATTAATCAGAGCCACAAACTGTAAAAACGGAGAGTTGTCTGATTTTCAACTGTCTGATGGTCCCTGAACGTCTCATTTGTGATGCGTAGGTCTGTCAGAGAAATGCACCAAATCTGAGCCTTAAACCAGGCTGTTTTATCAAATCACTTTGTTCTTTGTGTCTCTTTTCAAATTCTCTAAAAATAAACCAGATCCTGAAAAACAAACAACAAAAAATAAAAAAATTCAACCGACTCCTCTGTGACCAACAGCAACATTTCAGAGAACTTTCAGGTTTATATTTCATTTAGTAGTTTAATTCTCTTAAAAATATTTCCTTAACTCTCTAAATTCCCTCATGTCTGTTGGCAAGGTTGAAAGGCATCTTATGTTTATAGAAAAATGACAAAATCACACAGAGCCAGAAACTGTAAAAACTGAAAAAAATGTTGGATTTTCAACTTTTCGACAGTTTTTACATTTGCTGTGTGTTGGGAAAATTAACTAAATTCAAGGTTAAAATTGTGATATATTATCAAAATCACTTTATTCTACATGTCTCACTTAAAAAAACATTCCAAAAATACACCGTCTGTTCTAATGAGATCTTTTAAAAAAGCCAAAAAATTCTGCGATTTTCAGCCCAGTAAAGACGATGATATGACATAAGTAGTAATCAAACTAGATCAATGAAATAAATGCAGCACGGCTCAAACAGTCAAACGTTTAAATTTCAACAAAAGACAATAATTTATGTCATTCTGTCGTCACAGAACACATTTCTGAGTTGTTTCTGCTTCTGTCCATGGTTGTTCTGTTTCCATAGAGCTACAGGACTTTAGATTGCAGTGAAAAATTAGCAAACGGTTAGTAAAAAATGGGACAAAACCAAAAAAAAAAGCACCTAGAAACTGCTTGGAATTCAGAGGGTTAATCGAGTTTCTAGCAGACGACAGTAATTAGATTTTTCCTGTCTTTAAAGCTCAGTTTTTTGTGAGATATTTCATGTTTAACAATCATTATGTCCAGAAAATACACTTTAGTTCAGATAAAAATCGATAACTAACATTGAAAGAGTAAATTTCTCTGTGCCGTTCTGGATCGTAAACTCAGTTGGAAACTTAATTTAAAGCACTTAACAGCAATTTTTAAAAATAAAAATAAAAAGCGTCTCATTTCTACGAAGGACAGCACATTCTGAATCAAAAAGACTCTTGCTTCCTGTTTTTACTGACCTACTGGGCAGCAGTGGGAGGTAACACCTATAATACTACATTATATTCAGTTAAAATACTACAAAAAAGGCTTTTAGGATGGTACATAATGTGGGATATGAGAGAATGTAATGTGCTTTTGCATTTATCATTTTGTTGCATGTCTGAAATAAATAAATCAGATGTTTGTCTTTAGGACTGATGTTATTGAATGTTTCATTCTAGTATTTTTGCAACAAAAAAGAACTGTTAAATGTTCCTACCACTCTCACTGTGTGCTGTATATTCATTAAATATTCACAGACATCTTTGTTTCCTTCCACTGTTGGAACAAAATCTCCAACATTCAATAAACTTTTGACTTCCAGCCTGCAGTTACCTGAAGCCGCCACCAGGAGGCGATATTGCCTCACAAATGGTTTCTCTTAAACTGTATTTTTTTGTAGTTATCTAATCCGTTCCCTGCAGTTTTCTCCTCCTTTCATACCCACATTATTCCCTCTTCTGACCTCGTCATGTTCCTGTTCTCTCTCAGGCCTGGTGGAGATGGACGAAGGTCGCAAGATCGTCTTTGTTCCGGGTCATTCCATCCCCCTCACTGTCGTCAAGTCGGACGGCGGCTACACCTACGACACGTCGGACCTGGCGGCTCTGCGGCAGCGAGTCTTCGACGAGAAAGCCGACATCATCATCTACGTGGTGGACAGCGGGCAGGTGGGTGGAAGAAACCTGGAAGTCTGAGGAGTCTAGTCCTGAATGTCAACAAGCTGCACAGGAAGTTCAGAGCTTTTTTCAACCAACTCTGAACGATACAGAGCAGGGGTGTCAAACTCATTCTGGTTCAGGTTCAGCCTTCAGCCCAATTTGACCTCAAGTGATCCATAAAAATCAGAGTATAATAACCGATAAATAACCACGACTCCAGATGTTTCCTTTGTTTTTGTACAAAAAGTCCATTCTGTAAATGCTCACATTTAAGGAGTCATCTTTTTGCAAAACATTATGAGCAACCTGACATTTTTAAAGAAAAAGACGTTCAATTTCAGCAATAATATGTCTCAGTTTATCATTTCCACGTTACAACTTCCAGATCAAAGAGTGTCCACAAAGGAACCAATCATTTAGTCATCTGGAACTGGACAATGTAACATTATAGCTTATGATCAAAACGACAAAAGTCAGACAAAAAAGACAAAAAACGACAAATAAAACAGGACAAAATATTATAAAAACAAGACACAAAATGGAAAAAGGAGAAACATGACAAAAAATGAACAAATGACAAAAATGGCTAAAGAAACAAAACAACAAAAAGTAGACAAAATCACAAAATAACACAATACATAAAATAACAAATAAAACAAAATGCAAAGTGACAAAAATAAGACAAAAAACACAAGCGAGAGAAAAAGGAAACACAAAATGACAAAAATTTATTTCATATTTTGTTGTTACATCAGTGCAAAACTAAAAGATGATTAGTTTTCAGTCTTACATGACAACAATCTGTGCATTTACTTCCATAAAAGACCAGCTGATCATCAGAAACCTTCACTTCTATCAGGAAACCGACACCTTTGACCACTTATTGACGTAAATCTTGTATTTGCTGCTCGTCTGAAGTCCTGAATTTAGTTTTCTCTTAAGATAAAGGCATTAAACACTTTCAAAAAGCCAGGCGTTTTTTCTCCGCAATGAATTGCAAAACTTAAGGATATTTAATTTCCTATCATATGTGACAATAATCTTCATGCTTTGTTTCTACGTCTCACAAAAAACTTCACCTCTGACCAGATAACAGTATAAACAGAGTATCTGCTGCTTTTCTATAGTCCTAAATTTAGTTTTTGCTTTTAAAAAAATGCATTGAAGCATCAAAAATAGGGTCTTTCTCCTTCAGTTTTGTTTGAAATCCACTGCAAAACTCCAAGATATTTAATTTGTTTTGCAGATTTACTTGAAGAAATGACGCATC
The DNA here is from genome assembly GCF_021347895.1 of Acanthochromis polyacanthus. NCBI lineage: Eukaryota > Metazoa > Chordata > Actinopteri > Pomacentridae > Acanthochromis > Acanthochromis polyacanthus. The sequence goes on along the minus strand of NC_067129.1, from coordinate 31,131,935 downwards.
AATCATTACTAACCTTCACTTTTTTCAGCAAAACGTCACCTTTGACTAAACAATAGTTAAAAAAAGTGATATTTGATGAAAATCACTGAATTCTATGTATCTCGCTTAAAGATTTACCATAAATACACCGTTCTAATGAGATCCCTCAAAAATACAATATTCTGCAGTTCATGGTGCAACTGGGAAGCTTTGACTAAAATCTTCCTACAGGTGATGAGAGTTGGGTAGAAACGTTTGTGGATGATGGACAAATATCTACGGCTTGTGGTGCCGCTGTGGACAGTCGTTTGTCATTTTGACTCCTGGTGATTCAAGTTTTTTCTTTGTTTTTTCATTCTAACTCTTTCACGCTGCACAGAAGTCATTTCTCTCCTTCTATTCATGGTTCTTCTGTTTCCATAGAGATGCAGGACTTTATGTTTCAGTATAACATGAGCTCAGAGTTGATGAAAAATGTGACAGGAAGTTGAGATAAAGTCTTGAACGTCACCGAAGTCCTTGAAACGTGTGGGATATAAATAGTTTGATGGGTTTAGTTTCAGGCTGTGGTGAAATCAGCAAAATGTCCTGTTGGAGAGAAGAACATGACGTTTGGATTGAATGTTCTTGTTGTTTCTCCGTGTCCTCCAGGGAACTCACCTGCAGCTGGTGTACGCGGCGGGTCGAATGTTCGGCTGGTACGACCCCCAGGTGACCCGGGTGGAGCACGCCGGCTTCGGAGTGGTGCTGGGGGAGGACAAGTGAGTTCACGACACGTCGAGAGCTCCGGCTCGGTGCTCCAGGCTGTCAGCGCCTCAGAAACTCACTGAAAAACACAGTTTTCTGAAAGTAAACCAGCTCTCAGACACAGACTGTGTGTTGTATAATAACTAGAAAACTTCGGAAGAAAGTTGGAGTTCCAATGCAGGCTTTGCCCTTTAATATGTCCTGCTATAATTATCCATAACGTGTAAGGACATTTATTTTGAAAAGCCAGCATGTTTTACAAAACCTGATCAGTACCTTTTAACATCTTTAAGCTTTTACTTTGAAAGTGTATCGATCAGCCAATCAGCTGTGAGTCTTCTTTGGTGTCTCCTTCTTCTAGATCGTCTTTGGTGTCTCCTTCTTCTACATTTTATTTTGCGTCTTCTTCTTCTTTAGTGTTGTGTTCATTTTCTTCTTTGATATCTTCTTCCTCTTCATCTTCTTTGGTGTCTTCTTCTACATCTTTTTCTTTGGTGTCTTCTACATCTTCTTTGGTGTCTTCTTCTACATCTCCTTCATCTATTTTTGGTGGCTCATTGAGTCACTGGTTGGTTGCAGTGAGTAGAGCAAACAGACTAAGAATTTTTCATCACAGCTCAAAAAATACAAGTCGTATCGAAATAATTCTTTCACCGTGAGAAGCACAATCTTGTTCTGAACAATCTGATGTACTTCATGTCTTTGTTGTGTTTTATGTAGATTTGGTGGCAGTGTAGAGAGACTCATCGTTTCTGGTTTTAGAGCTCAGATATAATGGGAGTCGATGAGTTTTGGTTGGCGCACATTGAGCTCTGAAGTGATTTATGAAAAAACTACAAGTCCTACAGTAGTGAGACTCACAGTGGGTGAAAGAGGACAAAAATATAGACATTTTGAAGTATAAATTCTTCATGTACTTTAGAAATTGTGAGGAGGAGATGAGGCTAACTCCACTTTTTCCAAAAAAATTCTCTTGGTGTCACCCAGTGTAGCTGCATGAAAATTTGGAATTTTACAAAAAATCATACAAGCTCAACTATGACTGCGTAAAAACGACAAAAGATATCAAAACACTGATTTAGAAGAGTAATATTCAAAGCTTTGTCACCCATTTAAAGTTTCAATTTTTCTTTTACTGTAAAATCTGCCAGAGCTACAGTGTTCTAAAGATGGCTGATTTTGGAAGCTGTCTGGCCGACTTCCCATTTATTTCAACAGAGTTTTGTAGCGCAGTTTTTCGTGAATTTCGTAAAACCGTACAACAAATCACTACTAACAGATGCAGCTCACCATTCCTGATTAAGCAGTACACTTTGATATATGAATTATTTTGATTTTTCAAAGTTAGGTGCTGAAAATCACATCAGAAAAATCTGCAATTAAAACCAAGCCCCAATAAAATCGTCTAAGTTTACGCAGTGAAGTTCAATGAAGCACTAAATTATAAATTTATTTGTGTCGCACCTTTGGAAAACAAAGTTACAAAGTGTTCTACAAGAAAAACAAATGTCCATTTAGACAATAAGAGCAATAACATAAGAAGATAAACAGTTTGAGTTTCAGCTTTTCATCCAGGATGAGGAGTTCGCTACCTGCTGGCAGTGAGAGGAATTACACAAACACTGTTATATTTTGATTATTAGACCCTCCAGAAAAATGCGATTATGCGATCGCATGAATTCCCGCATTAATCACCAAAATGCCGCTGATTATGCGGGGGTCAATTATTTCCCAAAAGGCCGCATAATCCCCGCAAAACAGTGCATAATTCCCGCAAGAATCTCACATTTCCACAAAAAAAAAGAGAAATATGCGGGTCCCGCTTGATTTCACAATTTCCGCATAAAATGAGAAAACTATAACCGATATAAATGGAGTTGTGAGTTTTTATGTGACGCCCGGCCTGACGTCATCAGTTCACACACACACACACACACAGACACACACACACTAGAAGCACGAACTGATGCAGAGCACGGTGCCAGTGTTGTCAACTTAGCGACTTTCTCGCTAAATCTTGCGACTTTCCAAAGCGTCCTAGCAACTTTTTTTTTGTCAAAAGCGACTCGCCACAAATCTAGCGACTTTTTCTGTCGTTTTGGAGACTGACAGGAAAACTCGGATCATTCTGCAGATACTGTTTTCAACAAGCAGCAGGTGCTGCTGTGAGCTTCTCCCCCTCCCAAAGCACAGGCTGTCAGGCCAGTAACCCACAGCAGTCCCAGTGTCTGATTAGAGGACACATCCCTCCGCGGCCAGACGGCAGGTGAATCGCGCATATTTTTGCATATTTCACAACTATTCGCATACTTTGCAACTTTCCGCAATTTCCCCGCATAAAATGGCATAAAAACCCCGCATATTTATTCGCATAACCATGGATTTTTGCCCGCGTTTTTCTGGAGGGTCTAGATTATAATGTCCAACTGGCCCTCTTTCTTTGTTGGATGGTAGTCCATCCTCTGAAGCACAACATGAGATCAGACCAGGGTCTTCTTATTATCTCACACTGACGGAATTTTGCGCATTTTGTTGTTTTTCTGTCTTTAACTGCACCAAGACAATAGATGTAAATTAGCTGCTAGTGAACTCTGGTAAAATTAGCTTTAATATGCTTGTGGTCCCTGCAAAAATATACAAAAAAATATGATAAAGATGATAGATGAGTCAGCTCTGAACCCAAAACAGCCTGGAAATGTACTGAAACCAAAGTTGTTAAACCAAACTTTGTATCTGAGGTCATGGAAAGTTCTCCTCTGTGGTGCATCAAATCCAAGAAAGTTGGTCAAACACATCCAGGTTTTCTGTTCTTCTAGTATTGATGATTTAAACGACAGATAATCTCCTTGTTATTTCAGTCGCAGACGACCAACAGCGCTTAGCTTTGTAGTTTATTTCCATCTGACCCAATAAAAACGTGGACCAGAACTTGGAGTTAAGGTGGAACTACGAAGATATCGAGTAAACTTCAGAATGTTTTTTAGCAACAGATTTTTAATGTTAGTTCCAGAGTCACGATCAACTCTGCAGACACATTTTCTCTTCTTGAATTTGTTTTGGTGAACAGTTCATTTAACAGAACACATTTCCACAACAACACCTGCTGTTTCTGTTTGTTTTTTGTTTTTTTTAACTCCTGACCAGTAAAGCCAGAGTGTTCAGAGCTTCTGCCTCTGCAAGCAACAACTCTGGTTTAGAAAGAAGCCCAAACTGGGAAGAGCCCAATTAAAAAGTGTGAATTTAGAAATAACAGCAGCTGGATGCATCTTTGCTCACTTCTCCACCAATTTTTCTCCACCTGGTCAAACAGAGATTTGACAATTTGAGGAAGAGTCCATGTTGTCGACAGCCTGTCAGCAGCTGTTTAGATCTTTATTGATCCAGTGCTGTGCTTTCTTTACTCCCAATCTCTTTTCACTGGAAACACTGCCTGCAGTTCAACCAAAATTCTCAGATTTAAAAAAAAATAACTGTTGATTGTAGCTGAAAGAAACTGGCTGCTAAGTTGCGTGAAGAATTCTTGAATTTTTTATTTTTTGACAGATTTGTTTAGTACCAATGGTGTATTGTTTTTAAGTGAGATATGTAGAATGATTTTTTAAAATTAACTATCACAATTTTAAGCTTCAATTTGGTCCCACATGGTATTATATATTTTCTTCTTCTGTCTTCTTCATCTTCTTTGGTATGTCCTTCTTCTACATCTTCTTCTTTGGTGTCGTCTTTATCTTCTTCCTTGGTGTCTCCTACGTCGTCTTCTTTGTCTCTTTCTTCATCTTCTTTGATGTCATCTTCTTCATTTTCTTCTTTGATGTCTTCTAAATCTTCTTCTTTAGTGTCTTCTTCTACATCTTTTATAGTGTCTTCATCTTCTTCTTTGGTGTCTTCTTCTTTGGTGTCTCATACATCTTCTTTGGTGTCTGGTACATCTTCTTTGGTGTCTTTTTCATCTTCTTTGGTGTTTCCTCCTCTTTCAGTTTTCCTTCTTCATCTCTTTCTTCTTCATTTTCTTTGGTGTCTTCTTCTTCTGCATCTTCCTTCTTCTGTCTCCTACATTTTCTTGTTCTTCTATTGTCTATTTTATCATTCTCCTGTCTCCTTGTCCTCCTCTTCTTCTACATCTGATTCTTTTTCTTTGGCCTCCTCTTTTTCTTCATCTCATTTGTTCTTCTACATTTCCTTCTTCTTCTGCAGTCTCTCCTTCTTCTCCTCCCCCAGTTCTTCTTCTTCTACATCTGTGTGTGAGTCACATAACTTTAAATCACTGGAGACTTTTCAGCAGGCACATTTTAAATATTTTCTTACCTCCATAATCCCAGTTTCGTTTCCCAGTCAATGCGTTTACGCTACAGTTTGTGTAGCAGACGTGTCTCCTGTTCCTGTTATAGTAAGCAGTGATTACTGTGTTCTGACAGGTGAACACGCTCTATAATTTCAGCTCTGTCTGCCACACTGTTGTGTTTTTCACCCAGTCATCCGTCCAAAGAAGAAGAGCTGACTTCAGGTTGACGTTCCGCTTCACAGAGGCCATGACTAAGCGCTGCTAAACGCCCCACAGTAACCTGAGGGGGTGTAAATTGGCCCCACAATGCCGGAGCTGCACTAGCCTCCATTAGAAATTTATCATGCTGTTTTCATAATCGCTCATCCAGACAATAAGAGCTTAACGCAGCCACGGGGGGAGCTGTTATAGTTTCAAGTAAACAGGGAAGAGGAAGGAGGGGGCACTATTAAATTTTTGGCTCGTGCTCTGCTTGTAATGCTCAGCTGATTTGCTTGATTGTGCAGAATGTATTGCCCCGAGGCGTCGGCGAGCAAGAGTACGGTAATGTAATAGTTGTGTTGTCATGATAATTACTGGCGACAGAAACATCAGCACGTGTTGAAAAGTTCTGTTTGGGGATGTTGAGGCGTCTGACATCCGTCAGGCCGAACCACCTGCATCTCACCGTCATTTCTTTTACTTGTTTGGAGTCTGTTTTTGGTGGTTTATTCACCCGATTTCTGGTCTTTTCTGCACAGAAAGAAGTTTAAGACTCGGTCTGGAGACTCGGTGAGGCTGATAGACCTGCTGGAGGAAGGACTGAAGAGGTCCATGGACAAACTGAAGGAGAAGGAACGAGACAAGGTGAGAATATATGCGTTTATTTCAAGAGAAAATGAACCCTCTGAACTTTGTGATACCAATTTTCTCTGCAGTGTAAAGTCCTGCACCTCTACGTAAACCATGACTAGGAGAAAGAGCTCAGAAATGCCTTCAGTGTAGAAGGACACAGTTAGAATGCTCTAAACTACATTAAAGACTATTTAAAAGTGGAGCTTATTCTGTTGTTTCACCATGCTGAATGTATCTTTCATCAACTTGCTGCTCTGTTTACCGTTTTTGAGCCGTGCTCCATTTGTTTTGCTGATCCAGTTTGATTTTCATATAAATCTCTACACAACTGAGTAAATGTTCAAAATAGTATGACATAGTTATAGTAACATACAGCTACAATCTCTACAAAGAAATCAACTGTAGAAAAATGTTTCACCATGCTGAATGTGTCTTCCATGTGCTTTCTTCTCTGTACACTGTTTTTGAACCACGCTAATTTTATTTTATTAATCACTTACAATCTATTTTCTCTCGGTCTTTCTTTGATTTCTCTGCATAAACACTTCTTGTAGTTCAACCGAATAGTCTCAAAATTTTTGTCATGAGACTATTTGTTGCAGTTGAGCTACCAACAGCTTCTCAGTTGCACCAAGGAATGCAATTTTCTGTTTTTCAAAGGACGTCAAACCGTTTATTTTTTGCAAATTTTTCAAAGAGACATGCACCAAAACCTGATTATTGACAAAATATCACAATTTTAAGTTTAAATTTGATAAAAATTTTCCCAGCAGAACAATGCATCATATGCAGTTATTTCAAAGGCAGTCCAAAAGTTGAAAATTCTACTTTTTTTTCCAGTTTTTCCAGTTTCTACCTCTGATAAATTGTGCAATTTTGTCAGTTTTCTTAAAGGTAATGTTGCTTCTCAACCTGGTGATTCCAAGGGCTAAAAAGGAGCAAGATCTTCTCAGAATTTTAAGAACTGCTAAATAAAAAATAAGAAGTAAGAGAACAGAAGTTCAGTTTTCAGCAATCGGTCACACGTTCAGCGGCCCGAGACTCTCTGAAGTGCACCTTGACACTGAAAAGATTTAAATTGGGCCAAATAAGCTTTGGTTTTTGGTTCAAGATGAAGAAAAAGTTGGAGGACGAAACAACGAAGAAATACGGAAGACAAACTCTGCTGCTGCTCAGGAGTTGTTGTTTTTTATATTATTATACCATTATTTTTAATATGTAGGTTTTTAATGTTTTGTGTGGCTGTGATTAATATTAAATCCCCATAAAAGCAGTTTTATTTCTGTTTAACTGACGCTTCTGTTCCATGTTAATCATCTGTTCATCATTTCTGTCAAAATATCGGCTGAAACTTTAAAGCAGGAACCGTCTTCGGTCACAGGAGTATTTTTGCCACAATATTTTAGCTGGTATTAAAGTGATTTTATATCAATATGTAGCTTCAAATGTTTAACCTTTGATAAGCAGCCATTTAGTAAAAGGGGCACGACCAGCGAGCAGCTCATTATTTTGCCTCGGCTTTCGATTCACTTACTTTGCAGTAATGACCGCCTCGCTCTGCGGCCACCATTAGTTTTTTGGTTTTTTTATTCGCTCTCATCCTGCACAAAGCGACACAAACTCTGGATCGTTCTTCAGACTGGAACAGCAGATATTTTCCCTCTCATCAGCCTTTATTGGACGCACACTTCAGTTCATCTTTTCATTCTGTTTTTCTGTGTGAGCTCAAACCGATGCTGCTTTTTCTGTTCTGCTCTTCTTCTGTTTTATTTCCCAAAAAACAAGAGCTGAACTATTTGTAACTGGGGGGTATTTTCCATATTGATCATTCCCCGGTGAACCAGCTGCTATTAATTAAAGGAAAGTTCTGGTTCTGGTCTCTGTAGGTCATGCTAAATCTGCCCTCTCTATCTCCAGTATATACACCAACTGTCCCAAAAAAAAGTTGCACACTGATATTTTGTTGGACAACCTTTAGCTCTGAGAGCAACACATTCTACGTGGCATCATTTCAGTAAGCTTTTGCAACGTCATAGCAATTATTTCTGTCCAGAGATGCATTAATTTTCTTCCAAGATCTAATATCGATGATGGGAGAGTCGGACAAAGTCTTCTCCAGAACATCCCAGACAGTCTCAGTGGGGTTGAGGTCAATCCGTCTCATGCTCCCTGATCCACTCATTCTCTATGTGAGCTTCATGAGTCCAGGAATCGTCATCTTGGAACATGTCCATGCCACCAGACAAGAAAACCTCCACTGATGTAAAGACCTGGTCCTTAAGTATCTTCAGGTATCAGCTGACCTCATTCTTTGGAAACATAACGTTGGTGAACCTGACCAACCCCAGATCATAACCATAACCCCCACAGGCTGGTAGACACTAGCCATGATGAGTGCATCATCATCTACCCCTCTTCTTACCCTGATGCCCCCATCACTCTGGAACAGGGTAAATCTGGACTCCTCAAACCACATGACCTTTTTCCATTGCTCCAGAGTCCAATCTTTATTCTACCAGCAAACTGAAGCCTTTCCTAAGAGTTTGTTCCGACCACATTTGTTCCTCTTTGATGATGGTTCTCCACTATCCTTCAGGTTTTAATGATGCATTGGACGGTTCTTTGCCCAATTTTAGTAGTTTCAGACGTCTTTGCTTTGCTTGATGCAGGCCAATAATTCGACTCTTCTGAGACAGATTAACATCTTTTCTACGACCACAGGATATGTCTCTCAATGTGGTTGTTTCAGAGATGAGAAGCTCCTCACTGCATCAGCTCAGGGTAAATAAAATGTTGCAGCTGAAATGTATTCATCACTGCAGTAATTATCCAATGGAAGGAAGGCTCTTACTTGTTTGATTAGTTACATCCAAGTAGTGACTTTTTTTTTTGGGCAGGCCATACAGTGATTGTAAAAGACCAGCAACTTGGTTATAAATGAAAGTATTGAATGACTCATGGAGGAGGAAAAGTTTAGGGATCACCAAAAGTTTAACTCTAAAGTCTTTGTAAAACTTCATGATGATCCATCCAGTGTTTGTTGAGGCATTTCAGTTGGAACATTGAAGGAACCAACGCCTCTGAAAATCATCGAACGCTTCTAGGGATTGAAGGTTTGCTGGATGAAGCCTCAAGTTGTTTGTTTTTGCTGACATCTGGGGTATTAACTCATCTTTGATAAAGTCTTTATTTTGGCAAGCTTTGACGAGAGCGCACACAACGTCTTTGGTTCTTATGTGTTAGTTGGACGTTGTTAAAAGCGGTGTATGTTTAGAAGCAGGAAGTGTTATTTTTTTCCAATTTCAGCTTAGAAAATCTCTGTTTACAAGGCTTTCCTTCCCTCCCCAGGCTATCGTTAGCTGTTGTTTTCTCTTTACTTCACGCAGTAAAACTCTGACTTTCCCCTCAATTTGACTGGCTGTGTTTGCACCTTGTGATCTCGAGGTGTTTGTCTTTGATATGAAACTTGCAGGGGAATAAAAAATGAGCGAAGAATAAACAAGAGAACCTGACCCGGTTAAGTATTCTCTGGAATCCCGGGTGCAGTGTACACAGTCGCTGACTTCCAGTTGAACTGCGATGATTTTAATGCTGAGAAGGTTGTGGGAAACCTGTGCCAGCAGTTTCCCTGCAGGCCCTTCTGGCCCGGCGCTCTGCTCTCGGTCTGGGTCGGTGCCCACGTCTACCATCTGCTAACCCAGCCTCATTAAAGCAAAACCCGGCTCTGGCCTCCGTGAACCTCGGGCTACACCGTAAACACTGCTGCTGCTTTATTTAGTTTTCTCCAGTTGCGTTGGATTGCACTCCACTCGGTTTGTGTCCTATTTTTTTTTTTTTTGTTTGTGTCCAATACTTTTGTTTCCTGTTATGTTCTGGCATTTCCCTTCTTGTCCTGGTCCTCCCTCTGCTGTTAGGATCCGTCCGTCCTGCTGTGACTCATTGGACCTTTAAATAGCGCTGCAGTGATTAGACAGAGTATCTCACTGTTTACGTCTTCAGTATATTTGGAACACAAAGACTTGATCCTTCTTGAAACTGTGCCTTCAGATAAAGGTGATGTACTTGAATAATGACATAGTCTGACATTTGGTACATTACCATGGACAAAAGCAGAATTAGAGGTTCCAGATTGGACACCTAAGATCAGAACCTCAACATAGCCAGACTTTCTTCTTCCTAAAACCCCAACAGAAACATTTTGGCATAATGTGCTCTAGACCTGGGATCATGATGAGGGTATTTGATCCCTTAGATACTCAACAACATTGGCAAGATAGCCAAATATTGCTGTTTAGGGGCATTAAGGGGGAAATTAAACCTACTTGATCAATAAAATAAATGCAGCATTGCTCAAAAACAGTGAACACAGGAGGAAGTTTTTGGTAGAAACATTCAGCATGGTGAAACAATACAAGAAATTCAACTTTCATTTCTTCTTTTTTTTTTTAACGATTCATGGCATTCTATATTGCTTTTCTGAGTTCTCTCTACGTTGTTCTATTGCCATAGAGGTGCAGGACTTTATAGTGCTGTTAAAAATGAGACTACCGTGAGAAAAATGTGACAGGAGCAAAATCTAAGCTACTTTCAGGAGGTTAAACGCCTTAAAATCTGCTTACGGCATCATATTACTTTGTTATAAGCATTTATTACATGTTTCTTGAGTATTTTTTCCATTGGATTTCTTGACTATAGAGTCAGCAAAATGTGTTCTTGTGTCGAGTCCTTTTTGTTATTTTATATTTAATATGCGTTGTTTTTGCTTCGTCATGCTTCGTCCCCTTCAGTCTCGTGCAGCCACGTCACCTTTTCGGTCTGTTAAATTCTGCTTTACTGCTCGTTTTGGTTTTCCAATCACACCGCTATCAGAAAATCTTCGTCATAATCCTCCCTGTGGCATCAAACACGTCACATATAGACTCAAGTTTAATCTCAGCCCGAGGTCTGTGAATTAGATTCATCCTCTGGATTAAATTCAACTCATCGGTTTTAAACTGTTAGAAGGTGAAGTTCTGCCTTCAGTAATTGCAAGCTGATAAAAACCACAATTATCAACGTTTCTAATTCAGCCCAGAAGATTTTCTGCTTTAAATAAAACTGCTGCTAATCGTCTGTCTGCAGGTTCTGACTCCAGAAGAGCTCGTGGCCGCCCAGAGGTCCGTTGCTTTCGGCTGCATCAAATACGCCGATCTGTCCCACAACCGCATAAATGACTACGTCTTCTCCTTCGACAAGATGCTGGACGACCGAGGCAACACGGCGGCGTACCTCCTCTACGCCTTCACCCGCATCAGGTCAGGCCTCGTTGTGATATTTCATGTTTTACCTGAAATCTGTTGGTCAGTTCTGAAGTTTTCTACCAAATATGGTTTTACGAAAATGAAGGAAACCTGAACCAAGATATATCCTTAAAGCTGATGTTGGGAGTGTTTCTCCAGTGCAGAGAAAGGTCAAACAGGCAACATTTTAGCCTTGTTAGCATTGTAGGTTTTAACAACCAGTTATGGATCCGTCTGCTGTTGGGTGGATCCCCGTTCATGGTCCCCAGATGGTCAGTGTTGCATCATAAGTCGTAGCATTTAGCAAACGATGCCCCTTTGAATTTTTGTTTTGGCACGTTTCAACAACATCCGTCATTTCCCCGATTCCTATTTATTGTGTTTGATTCTGTGTTGTATTTCTAGAGGTGAGGCATCAAGTCACTCCTAGGTTACCTTTTTGCAAATTCATTGGCGTCCACTGTGACTCGCCGCCTCTTTAAACTCCTGAAATAACTCTCAACCTAACTTTTTTTGATCTAAAATGAAGACAGATACAGCAGTGGCACGGCTTGTTTCTGATTTCGGAGAGACGTTTTCCAAATAACATGTTGGTTTTAGGAGGTTGAAGGGGGTATTGCAGACGATCCTGTATTTCTGCACCACTACTAACCCTCCAGTGTTTGAAACACAGCTGAGAAATGACCCACTGGGTATTAAATTCAAGGAAGAAGACATGAGTTCAATCCTGTGAAGTGGTTTAACTCCTTAAGTCCAAAAACGTGCCTTTGGAAACGTTGCAACAGCTTCAGCTTAATTTGAAGTTGATGCTGAAGCACAGTTTATGCTTTTTTTGTCTTAAGGATGCAAGTGATGGTAAAAATACGTCGATATGCGTAGATTGACCTCCTAAAAACTCATCTCTATGTACCAAAATTAAAGAAATGTCAGTAAAATGCACTTTAACAATCAAAATAAAACTGAAAATGGTCCCTGTAGCTGATTGTTGGTCCTCTACACAGTTTTAACTACTTTATAAACAGCATTAACTGCTGGATGAGCCTCTTCAAAGAGTCACAAGATAAATTTGAGGCATCAAAAGATGATTAATAGTTGAGGAAATGAGAAAAACTTAAGCTCTGATATGCAGATTAGATATTTTTTGTGAAGTATTGAATAATCTGACCTCTTTAAGACACAAAGATTTATGGAAAGTTCCTCTCTGGTTGTTGATTAAACCCCTAAAATCATATTAAAATGTTTGTAGAAGGATTAATGTTGTATTTTTATCAGAGAGGTTGTTGTAAAAAATGAAGATATCGTTGCACAATTTTACCATGGAGACACTCGTAGTATTTAATTGGGTTGCAGACATGAAAAAGCTACATTCTCTTATTGCGTCTTGTTAACTGTGATTATTTTCTGTTTTCTTTCCTCCTCCGTGACTGTAAACTGAATATCTTTGGACAAAACAAAACCATTGTCACCTCAGGCTTTAGTAAACTTTGACATTTTTCACAATTTTTTTACATTTTATAGAAATTTGCACGTTTACACGTTTTTTCCCATATTTTGATTATTAAAATTTGCATTTTTAGATCTTTATGTGTGTAACATTGAAATTCAAGGAGCAAAATGAGAGGCAAAGTATTTTGAACTAAATTAAACTCAAACTTGTTTGGTGCACGGTGATGGTAAGAAGTCAGCGTGTAAGCGTTAGCCGGTTGGATTTTTAATGCTAATGTTAGCATGCAGCCGCATCTAGCATGTCAGAGAACAGATAGGATGGATAAAATGTTATTGTTTTGGTGCCACAGCGGAGGAGAACTTCTTCATCAATCCAACACATTGATTTATCGAGTGTGTGTCGCCACAGAAGCCCCGAGTGATAAAAATGATTTGGATTGATTAGTGCCGGAGAGTCCAGGTGCTGCCAGACGGAGGTGAAGATGAACTGATGGATCGCTGAAGCGCTTCCCTCGGCGATGAAAACTAAACTAAACATGGAGGAAAGTTGGAATCGTCTCCTCTCCTGTGGACAAACACCTGAAGACCAGTCCTCCTATCAATCACTAATATGAATCACCTGCTCGGTTTCAGATCTGCCGGCGAGTTTTAGGACATCGGAGGAATCTTGAAAGTTAGATGGAGTTCCTGGGTGCTGCTGCTGTCAGAGAACCTCCCACCACTATACTTTCATTACCCGTATCAGATCGGCCTCAGCGGCCCTGGTGGGGGCTGCTGGCAGGGGATTAGTCTTTGGGGTGTTTTCACTCAGCGAGACCCAATTTCTCCTCACCCCTTATCCCCGTATCGAGTGAGCATCTCCCGGCTGCACAGAGCGCCGCTGATCCCCTTCCTTCTCTCCAGCTTCCCCGGAGGTGTTAGACTCAGGGTGGCAGACTGCCCGGCACAGATTGATCTCCTCTGTTTTTTTTTCTTTCTCACTTCCCCGTCTCGCCTGAGAGGATTCGATGTTCCTGCGTTGAGTCGATAGAGCTCTCAGCGGTGACAGCTGCCCCCTGCTGAGGATGTTCGGGAGTCCGAGGAGGCCAGAAAAAGACGGAAACGCAGACGGACAGAAGTGGCGTTAAAACCTGAGCAGGTCGGTTTACAGGAAGACACCGTCACTGCTGAAGTAATGATGATAATGAATCGGAGGCCTCTCAACTAGGAGCATGTTCTGACCGTTTCTTTGCTCCTGTCGCTTTTTTTTACTCACTGTGGGCTCGTTGTTTACAGCAGCATTAAAAAGTCGTCCGCCACCATGGAAAGAGAACAAGCATAAAGAAGGAGAAGTCAGAAATGTCATCTGTTCAGAATGACACTGTCACTAAAAAGTGAAATGTCTTTGACTGTTTCACCATGCTGAATGTGTCTTCCAACAACTCGCTGCATTCTTTTATCGATCCAGTGGGTTTTTTTCATGTCAGTCTCTAATTTGAACTTGGAGAAAAACTAAACTAAACAAAATAAAAACAAAAAAGAACTTGTAGAATAAAAGGGGAAAATAGTGGCTCTATATACTACAAATATTTTACTATTTCCATTTTTACAGACTTTGTCACTCTACCCTACACATCAGCGTTTTTCTCCATGCTGAATGTATCTCTAACAACCTGCTCCTCTGTTCACTGTTTCTGAGCCATGCTGACTTTATTTTATTCATCCAATTCATTTGATTTTCCCCTCAGTCTCTCTCATTTGTTCCTGTGTTTGTCTACCATCTGCTCTGTAGAAACACTACCTGCAGTTCAGTAGAAAAGTGTTCATTGAACTGGGTCGCTCATGGCTCCTTGGTTGCTCCAAACACTGCAGAATTCTTAGTTTTTACCAAACCTGCTCCCTGCAGACAGAGTTTTTAACTGAAACGTGAAGCGATTTAGATGAAATATCAAGATTTTAAATTTAGATTTCCTTCATTTTGTCCTCTAAATGAGTAGAGCAGTGTCGGCATCGGAAAAGTAGGAAATCCAAAAATTCTCTTTTATTCAAGAGGTTTCAGTTGATAAATGATGTATTTTATGTGTTTTTCACAAAACAAATGTAACGGCAGGTTTTGGAGTTCAGAAGGTTAATGTGATGATTATTTTCTTGATTAGTTGTTGAGTAAATGGCTGGAAACAGTTAACACTTTGCTTTTTAGGTTTGTTTTTAAATGTTTCTTAGGGTTGGTTTGGTTCAGTTTATGTTCAGTGAAAAATGCAAAGGTTAAACAAGCATTGTTATTAAATGAGACAGTCAGGACAGCAGCTCAGTCTGAGGTCATTTTGAAGCCAGAAATGTTCTTTTGTTTGTTTGTTTTTGACTTTTTTTCTCTGGGCCAATACTTACATTTAAAAGATGAATCTTCTGCTTCCAGAGTCCGACATGTTCTCACAAATCCTTGAAACCATCACCGGTGCACAGTGAATGTTGGGATAAGTTGAGCCGTTTGCCAAAATGGATTATTTTCATGCAAGAAAAGACCTTAAATACGCAACTTTGATCCACAGAGATGAGTATTTAGAGAGTTAGTCAACGACCAGAGAAACGCTAGAACAACGTGACTTAAACCTAAAAAACACAGATTAATGTATCAATGGAAACTTTTTTTGCCGCATATTTTGAGTCACATTTTGTTCTCATCTTTCGACAGATTCTACAGCACATCATTGCATTTAATGATTTGTCAAATGGTCTTTTTGTGTTTTCTGCGTTTAAACCCCGAAAATCCGTTTTCTTTCCATTTGAGCATTATTATCTTCTGTCTGGTGTTCGTGCCTTAATTTTCCTCTTTTTGCTGTTCCAATCTCTTGTTTTTAGATAAATAATGGGTTTCTCCGCTCATTTTTCATTTTCACATTCGTCCTGAACTGTCTACGCTGTAATATCTTACCGTTAACCTCCCGCAGGTCCATCGCTCGCCTTGCTAACATCGACGAGGCGACGCTGAGGAAGGCAGCAGAGACGACGGAGGTCCTGCTGGACCACGAGAAGGAGTGGAAGCTGGGGAAGTGCATCCTCCGCTTCCCAGAAATCCTGCAGAAGATCCTGGACGACCTGCTGCTCCACACGCTGTGCGACTTCCTGTACGAGCTCGCCACCACCTTCACCGAGTTCTACGACAGCTGCTACTGCGTGGAGAAGGACCGGCAGACAGGTGAGCTGGAAGGACGCTCAATGATTTATTCTGATGTCCTGAAATACTGCAGGGAGGGACCGTTTCTGCACAGGTAGGCTGGAGATGGAGGATACAGGGGGGAAATGTAAGTAATTAATACTTAAATGGATGGATGGAGGGATGATTATTTTTAGAGGATGGATGGATGATTTTTAGAGGATGGATTATTTTTAGAAGATGGTGGATGGATGGATGATTTTTAGAGGATGGATGGATGGATGCATTATTTTTAGAGGATGGATGGATGGATGGATGCATTATTTTTAGAGGATGGATGGATGGATGATGCATTATTTTTAGAGGATGGATGGATGGATGGATGGATGGATGCATTATTTTTAGAGGATGGATGGATGGATGCATTATTTTTAGAGGATGGATGGATGGATGCATTATTTTTAGAGGATGGATGGATGGATGGATGCATTATTTTTAGAGGATGGATGGATGGATGATTTTTAGAGAATGGATGGATGGACAGATGGATGGATCCATTATTTTTAGAGGATGGATGGATGGATGGATGATTTTTAGAGGATAGATGGATGGATGGTTGATTTTTAGAGGATGAATGGATGGATGGATGGATGGATGGATTGATTATTTTTAGAAGATGATGGATGGATGGTTGATTTTTAGAGGATCGATGGATGGATGCATGCATTATTTTTAGAGGATGGATGATGGATGGATGCATTATTTTTAGAGGATGGATGGATGGATGGATGGATTGTTTTTAGAGGATGGATGGATGATGATTTTTAGAGGATTATGGATGGATGGATGATTTTTAGAGGATGGATGGATGGACAGATGGATGGATGCATTATTTTTAGAGGATGGATGGATGGATGGATGCATTATTTTTAGAGGATGGATGGATGGATGATTTTTAGAGAATGGATGGATGGACAGATGGATGGATCCATTATTTTTAGAGGATGGATGGATGATTTTTAGAGGATAGATGGATGGATGGTTGATTTTTAGAGGATGAATGGATGGATGGATGGATGGATGGATGATTTTTAGAAGATGATGGATGGATGGTTGATTTTTAGAGGATCGATGGATGGATGGATGGATGGATGGATGCATGCATTATTTTTAGAGGGTGGATGATGGATGGATGCATTATTTTTAGAGGATGGATGGATGGATGGATTGTTTTTAGAGGATGGATGGATGATGATTTTTAGAGGATGGATGGATGGACAGATGGATGGATGCATTATTTTTAGAGGATGGATGGATGGATGGACAGATGGATGCATGCATTATTTTTAGAGGATGGATGGATGGATGGACAGATGGATGCATGCATTATTTTTAGAGGATGGATGATTTTTAGAGGATGGATGGATGGATTGATTCATCCTCTTGGGGAAATTGAAGGTATCCAGTAGCTCACACATTACAATCAAAAACTATAAAGAAAGTATTGTCCAAAAGAACATGCAATAAAGATGCACATCGTGCTGATTGAAGGGTCAGCTGTAACCCTACCAGAACAGGTGAAACTCAAGTCAACCCTCCATCAGAACAGTGGAAGGAGAGAGAAAAGTTGCTGACAGTTTGAAAGTTTCTGAGCAGTTGTGGTGCAGTTTCCTGACGGCAACGTCGAGGTGAGAAGTTCAACGAGGAAAACAAAAGGAGCAGAAATTCCTCGGCGTCATGTTTTCTCGATGGGAGTCTCCAATTAACATCAAGTGTCGCTCTGAGAGGGCTTCCACCGACAGGCTGCTGTTGTTCCTGCAAGCATTTTATCCCCGCGGTGCTGGAGAGCAGCTTAGCGGCGTTTAATTATGCTAATTCTCAGTTAGCGCTGCGGCAGCATCTTCAGCTGGAGGCTAATATTGTTTTATATTAGATTTCTTTATTGGAAAGTGTGAAAATGCATCAATCTGCAACTCAGAAAACTACTGCAAAGAGTTCATGTCTCAAAGTTCAACCAAGTTCAAGAAACTGCGCTAACAGTGTTTGTTTGTGAATCTGCAGCTGAAGGTGGATTCTGGTTTTTTTTAAACTAACTCCCAAGATCACAGTTTTAGTTTGAAGACTTCACTGTGTCACTTTTGTGCTCACATGTTGGATTTTTCCCAAATTTTTAAATTAATTTAGTCCAGTTTAAAGGCTCGAGGAGCTTCTTGTTTGTTGGTAATTCAGAGGAAACTCCTTCAAAGTTAAAAAACGTTATTTTTAATTCCAAAATACCAACTAATTTGACAGTTGTTTTTTTAACATTGTTGAGCCAAACTAAAGACACCAAAACTGATATAACACTAAAGGATCTACCGTATGTATAGTTTGAGATAAAAGTGTGTTTTCATTTTTATTTTCTTGAGTTTCCACCTTTTGCTTTGGCAGCAGCCTTTGGTTTCAATGTTTGCTAAACTCCATCTCACTTTGAGTTTCATGCTAACATGCTAATATACGCTAACATAGTAAATACTTTGAATCATAACTGTTTATCATTTAACATTTAAGATTTTAGGAAAACTATATGAGCATCTACGATACAATCTTGATCTGATATTTAGATGTTTAAATCTGTGAAAGTCAATTTGATGTTTAAAGCTGATAATAGTTTTAAAGCCAACCAGCCTCTGTTTTCACTTTTTAACTCTTGAACCTTTGTCTTCTTTTTCAAAAATACCAGAAAGTGTAAAAACAGAAAGAATCGTCATATATACAACTCTATGACCGCCCTAATTAGGATGTGGTTTAGTCTGAGAAATGAACCAAGTCTAAGCCTAAAATTTGGATTTTTAAAAATCAAAATCTCTTTATTTTACATTCAAAAAGACAACAAGAGAGAGACTGAGAGGAAAATAAACCATAAAATAAAAGCAGCATGGCTCACAAACGGTGAACTGAGGAGCAGGTTGTTGGAGACACATTCAGCATGGAGAAACATCTTTCTACAGCTGATAGAATTGTAAATAGTCGCTGAAGATCCTTTTTTTTTCCAGTTTTAGTAACACCTGTTCACACCTGGGAAATGCTGTACATGTTGACTTTTTACCCCAATTTTTGTAAAATACATAATCAAAAAACGACTTTTTTCATGGTTTATGCCATTAAACTGTGTCATACTGCATAGAAGACTTTCCTGAGTTTCATTTCCTTCTGTTTATGGTTGTTCTGTTTCCATAGAGGTTCAGGACTTTATATTGCTGTGAAAAATGAGCCCACAATGAGGAAAAATGAGACGGGAACAATAAACCGCCAACACAAATGCCCAGAAGCTGCTCAACAGTTAAACCAAACCTTGCTGAATATCATCTGGGATCTATTATTTATCATTATGTTGTATATAAAATAGAGAAAACACAACATTTTGGCTCAATAACTGTCCAGACTGACAAATGTTAGCATTTTAATCCCTTGTTTTGTGTATAAATTTGCTCTCACAACTGCTGTGAGGTGTTTTATCCGGTCCTGCTCTTCTTTGCTAATAAGAAAGAGTGATGAAAAACAACAGTTAGTCCATTTAAAACCCCTGATGTCCTAATTTCTCTGTATAAAATCTGACGTTTTCTCTCCGTCTGTGCCTTCAGGAGAGGTGATTAAGGTGAACATGTGGAGGATGCTGCTCTGTGAAGCTACAGCCGCCGTCATGGCCAAAGGCTTCGACATCCTGGGAATCAACCCGGTCCAGAAGATGTGATGATCCTCGTTCACTTCATCCCAGAGAGACCAACAGTAACGCCTCTCTGACTCACTTCACAGCCAAAACTCAGCGGACTCAGGAGTTATTTTCCATAAAAGTTATTAAATCCAACCTAGGAGAAAAAAGGAAAAAAAAAACTTTGTTCAGTTCATTTACATCTCATGCGAAGGATCTTTTTATTAAAGAGCCATTTTTGAAACCAAAACATCTCCCAGTCTGCTGTCAGTCATTTTTAAATTGTTTATCTCTTAGTTTAAAGCTCGTTAAAAGAAGAAAAAGCGTCTCAGCTGGCAGCTGTTGATGGAAATTTGAAGATGGTTGATGTGATTCTTCCTCCTGAGCTGGAATAAATAACTCCCAGCTTTGTGCTGCAGCTAACCTGTTCTGAAGATAATACAACCCCGTGGTTTAGTCGAATATGTTTACGTGCACACACACTGCTGCAGGTTTATGGAAGAGATCTAAAATGCATATGACTCAATGTGCATTAGAAGGGAGAGGTTTGGAGATGCTGTCTGAAGTAGATGAATCAATGAGTTGGTGAGATGTTTGGCAAGAAAAGGCAACATGACAGGAGAGCATGTGGAGGAGGACTTGTTCATTTCCACCTGGTGTTAGCATGTAATCTGCCTGGATAATGACGTCCCATTCACAGGCCTCTGCACCAGGAACTCTGGGGAAATGGAAGCGTCAAAATGAACAGGTGTCGTGTTCAGTTTGTTCGGTTTAACATCCCCAAGTGAAACCGGAAAGGCCCACGGATCGGCCGCCTTTATTCAGGCAGGTCACATGTTCATTTACACCTGGATGGTTAGAGTAGAGAGCACTCAGTGTAATTAAGGATTCTGGCCTGGATAACACATGCACATAAAGATGCTGTGGTAACTCCAGGTGTAAACGGAGGTTAAAGCCTTTTTCACGCTGTAGGATGGAAGCAGATGGTGTAAACTCAGGATGCAAATATTCAACGACTTGCCAAAGTGATAGTCGGTAGAATATTCGATTAATAATTGATCACTGAAACATAAATTTATTCTATATGCTGATAGTTATTTTTAATCACAGACTCTCCTAGTAAACTCCAGTTCATCCTGAACAGATGAGCTTTGGTCAGAAGTCTCTGTCATGGTGCCCCTTTATTAGCTAGCATGGAGCTGCCGTGGTTCTGGTGACGTCTCCTGGGGTTTATATTTAAAAAACATTCTATATGAATTATTGGGACATACAACTACATATGGTTTAGGAAATATCACTACCATGGATCCTTGACTTATGTCTTAATACCGTTGTTACGGTGCGACGTAAGTCAGTTTTCACTAAGTCAGAACTCGCACTTTCCTACGCTTTAGTAAATGTAACACAATCCACTGTGGCGTACAAATGATGAATGAAAGCAAAGCTGTTTTCCTCTTACAGCGCCGCGTGGCAACTTATTTGCCCGCTCTGCTTGCCAACTACAGAGTCAACCAAAGTAATTACACACACATCAGGATAAGAAAACTTGCATAAATATTAAATTTGTGTAAGTACTTCTATACATATAGATTCCTCTTTTGAAGTTTGATCAAGTTAAGATAACACTGTGTACTGATGTATGATGTTTACCCAGCAGATGGCGCTACCCTCATGAATGTAGCATCAACAAGTGATGTCTACAGCACAACACAAATGTCTGGAAGCCAATGGCCACCACTTTGAGCAGCTCTTGTATTTGTAGAGGCCAAAGGTAACTTGTATTCAGACATTTATGTTACTTTGTAGACGTCACTTGTTGATGCTGTAGCCGTGTGCTTTGCATGCATGGATTTATATTTTTATCATGAGGGATTTGCAGGGTCGTCTGCCATCAAAACTTCCACTCGTACTTGTAGATTCCTGCTTGACTGGTTTTAGGGTTTATACAGGTCGGTGCTGCTCGTGTTGGTCTTTTCTCTGTGTTGACATGTTTGGCTCTAATTATCCTCAGATCTCTTCAGAGCAAGTCAAACCCACCACATATCTGTTCTGATGCACATGGACTTTTCCCACCTACTCTGCTGTATTTCCAGTTTTCACCAGAATTGTTCAATTCAATTTTATTTATATTGTGCCAATTACAGTCAAATTGTCTCAAGATGCTTTTCAGAACCCGAATGCCTGAACCCCCAGAGCAGCCCAAAGGCGACAGAGGCAAGGAAAACACCTTTTTAACAGGGAAAAAAACTTGTCTCCCTTTTTCTACAAACCCCTAAACTTAGAGTACATCTGGTGCAATCACAGACTTTCCTAGTAAAATCCAGTTCATCTTGAACAGTTGAGCTTTGGCCAGAAGTCTTCAACCGCCACAGAGGTCTTTGTCATGGTGCCCCTTTACCAGCTAAACCCCCTCAATGCTCTCTGCTTATCAAAATAGAGCTGCCATAGTCCTGGTGACCGTCTCCTGGGGTTTATATTAAAATAATGTTCTAAATGTTTGAATTACTGTGATGTACAACTTCATTTGGTTCA
Source organism: Acanthochromis polyacanthus (assembly GCF_021347895.1). Taxonomy (NCBI): domain Eukaryota; kingdom Metazoa; phylum Chordata; class Actinopteri; family Pomacentridae; genus Acanthochromis; species Acanthochromis polyacanthus. Next base: position 31,110,012 of record NC_067129.1, on the reverse strand, counting down.
GAAAATATCACTAGTTGATTTCTGTTATCCATTTTTTTTGTTCATGTTTGGTTAAAGGTCGGATTTTTCGTGACCCCTTCATTTTTTCGTATTTCAACTCCGACACAATTGAAAGATTATTTGCTCTACTGGTCCAGTATTGCAGATTATGAATCAATGACAGTCCAGAAGTGTCCAGAAGTGTTCCCTACAGAGTTCACTGTGTAGTACTTTCAGTCTGCACAGCCGTCTAGTTTGCATGTGTGGATTTATATTTTGATTATGAGGGATCTGCAGCGTCGTCTACCATCAGACCTTCCACTCATAAATTCCTTCCTGACTGGTTTTCTGTTGCTGTGTTGGTCTTTTCTGTTTTGACATGTTTGGCTCTAATTATCCTCGGATCTCTTCGGACCAAGTCAAACCCACCACATGTCTGTTCTGGTGCACATGAACTTTTTCCACCTACTCTGCTGTATTTCCAGTTTTCACCAGAATTATCTCCTCTTTTCTCCTACAAACCCTAAACTTGTGCCATTAGAGCAAGTTTATAAGCTGCTTTAATCACATAGAAGTCACACATAGGGGCTTAAAGCATTAGTCAGTGAGAATTGTTTTGCATGTGTTTCAGCTCTAATTGCTTTCCGCGGCGTCCGCATCCCAGACTCTGATGTATAGAAAGTCGCATTTGACTCGAGCTGCTTTTGAGATAACAACAATTACAGCCTTTGGACTCGTGTGAGTGAGTGGGCTTTGTGTGCAGAGAAGTGCGAGGCAAACAAACCCATTTGATGAAGTTAATTATACATCACACACACACTCCGATGCGGCCTGGAAGCCTGTAATTGTTGCGTCTGCCTTTCCCCACCAGACAGCCGTGCACCTCCACTGATATAAAAGTTGTATGACTGCAGGAGTCGCCACCAGTCATGCAGGAGTTCTTCTAGGAGTTCTTCAGACATGCGACCCATCTGTGAGACTTCTGAAATATCTACACTCCTTTCTAGTCGTCTCCCATCATCGTGCGTCCCAGGACTGATCTCGGCACCTTCTCAGGCAATAATTCCTACCGCGGCTTCATAAAAGATTCATTAGGCTTTCACAGAGCCGGTCTACTTTTACTTTTTCTGTTCTGAGCTGCTGTTGAAGGACGGTGTTAAAGGTGTTTTGACAGTCACTCCATACACCTACAGAAGCAACAACACCGCCTCGCCTCGACGGGATGGACGGATCTCATCGCCCGGTGGCCTCAGCTGATATTTATTCCTTTTCTCTGGTGTCTCGGGGCGGATTAGAGAGATGGTTGGTGGTTGAGGGGTTTTGCCTGTTTGAAGGCCTGAAACTGAAGCTCCTGAATTAACAATCAGGACAGAAGTTTCAGAATGATATGGATCCCGATTATAATATTTTCAAAAATGTAAACAATTGTACATACTACACAGACACTACATTTAACGAAACAATTAAATTGGACAACAAGCTATCATTAGTTCATTTTAACAGTCGGAGTCTATATTGTAATTTTGAAAATATCAAAGACTATTTGTTTCAATTTAAAGCACGTTTCAATATAGTAGCTATCTCAGAAACTTGGATTAATGTAGATAAAGGTACGGACTTTAAAATGTGTGGCTATGAAATGTTTTGTATGAACAGACAACACAAGAAAGGAGGTGGAGTGGCTTTATACTTTGATAAAAGCATGGACTGCAATCCTATAGAAAATATGTCAATAGCAGTGGAAGAAATATTTGAATGTATTACTGTGGAAACTGTGTTAAAGAAAAGGAGAAACATTTTTGTAAGCTGTGTTTACAGAGCTAAAGGATCCGACATTAATTTATTCAATGGATGGATGGAAAGGTTATTTACTATAAAAACAAAAAAAGATATTATAATATGTGGAGACTATAATATAGATTTATTAAATGCAAATCAACATAAAAATACAGTAGATTTCATTGATACAATGTACAGTATTAATTTGTATCCTTTAATAACAGCCCACAGTGCTACTTTCATTGATAACATATTTTCAAATGTTATTGATGATAAAATAGTTAGTGGTTTATTAATAAATGACATTAGTGATCACCTTCCTGTCTTTATGGTGTATGATGCAAATTACAAAACAAATAATGAAAATTGTTTTAACTACTGTTGGATTAAAACAGAGCAATCATTGAAAGACTTAAAGAACCATCTAACCTCTTGCAATTGGGACTGTATTTATGATAAGTTAGATGTAAACACAGCTTACAACTCCTTTATGGAAATCTTTATTTCACTTTATGAAAAAAATTGTCCAATTAGAAAATGCAGAAAGAAAAATGCTTCAAATACTCCATGGATAACTAGCGGGCTGGTAAATGCGTGCAAAAAGAAAAATTAATTACACAAACAATTCTTGAAGTATAAGACTAGTGAGGCCGAACAGAAGTATAAAAAGTATAAAAACAAATTAACAAGCATTTTAAGGGAGAGAAAAAAAGATTATTATACTAAATTACTAGATAGTAAAAAAAACAATATTCAAAGTATGTGGAAGGCGGTGAATAATATAATTGGGCACAGTTCAGCTAGCCCGTGTTATCCAGAGTATTTTGTGGAAAAGGACTTGGTTATTAGTGATAAAGAAGAAATTGTAGATAGATTTAATAATTTCTTTGTGAATATCGGACCTGAACTTGCTAGAAATATTCCAAGTGGCAGTGAACAGTTCTGTAATCTGATTGAGACAAATCCAAAGTCAATGTTTCTTACTCCAACTAATGAGGATGAGGTATTGGAGACTATAAGGAAATGTAGTAATAAAATATCACAGGATGCTAATGGAATAGACATGAGAACAATGAGGCTTGTGGCTGAAGCACTTGTTAAGCCACTCACACATATTTGTAACCTGTCATTTCAATGTGGACAGTTTCCCTCAGAAATGAAAGTAGCTAAAGTAATCCCTTTATTTAAATCAGGAAACAAACATTGTTTTACAAATTACCGGCCTATCTCCCTTTTGCCGCAGCTCGCAAAAATACTGGAAAAATTATTCAATTCAAGACTTCTCAGTTTTATTGGAAAAAATAATTTGCTATCCAACGCTCAATATGGCTTTAGACAAGGACGATCAACATCACTGCTTTAATTGATCTTGTAGAGGAAATCACAAACTGTATTGAAAAACATAAATTTATTATTGGAATTTTTATTGATTTACAGAAGGCTTTTGATACGATTGATCATGACATTTTACTAAATAAACTGGAAAAATACGGTATTAGAGGAATTCCACATAACTGGCTAGAAAGCTATTTGGAAGACAGGCAGCAGTTTGTACAGATTGATCAATATAAATCTTTAAACCGGAGCATTTTATGTGGGGTACCACAAGGTTCAATTCTTGGGCCAACATTGTTTTTACTCTACATTAATGACATTTGTAAATTATCTAAAATCATGAAATTCATACTTTTTGCAGATGATACTAATATTTTATGTTCTGGAGAAAATTTGGAGAATCTTCAGAATGCAGTAACTCAAGAATTGTGCAAGTTAAATAATTGGTTTAACATAAATAAATTGTCTCTGAACTTAAAAAAGACCAAATTTATGCTGTTTAGGAAACGGAATAAGGATTTACCCGTGCAAATTACTGTTAGTAATACAGTTATTGAAAGAGTAAAGCAAAATGTGTTTTTAGGTGTAATCATTGATGAAAGGCTATCTTGGAAGCCTCATATAAATCATTTACGTTCAAAAGTAGCTAAGTGTGTTGGTGTGATGAAACGATGTAGTCTGATGCTCACTCAGAGAGCTTTATTTATCTTGTATCACTCCTTCATTATGGCATACTTGAGCTATTGTATTGAAGTGTGGGGAAATTGTTACAAAACTAATTTGTTACCTTTAGTTACTCTGCAGAAACGAGCCATCAGAATTGTGCATAAAGTGAAGTATAATGATCACACTAATCCACTGTTTCTTAATACCTTTAACTTAAAATTACAAGACTTGGTAAATTTTAAAACAGCTCAAATTATGTATAGAGCATCAAAAAATTCATTGCCCAATAACATTCAAAATTTATTTCAAAACAGAGATGCTCTTCATAAATATAATCTGAGAGGAATTGATAAATTATACCAGCCCAAAGTAAAGACAACCCTAAAGTCTATGTGTATCTCGGTGAAGGGAGTCATATTATGGAACAGCCTATCTGAAGAAATTAAAGCTTGTAAAAATTTAGGTAGGTTTAAAATCACATTTAAAAGACACATAATGGAAAAGTACCAAGAGGAAACGATTTAATAACGCAGCCATGAACAGACTCATGCTCACTGTGTGTGCATGGGCCTGGGTACGGCTGACATTACTTTATTTTGATGTTGTACATATAAATACTTGTGCAAAGGGAGTAGCCAGCAAGTTTTGCTGCCTGCTTCTTTTGGTTGTGTGTTTGTCATGTGCTCTTTTGGGAGAGAGGGGTGTGGGGTCGGAGTATGTGTGGGCCTGTCATTGTCTTGTCTTTGTCTTGTGTTTGTTGATTGTGATTGTAATAATGTTATATTGTATTGTCTGTTGTTGTGAGTGATGTCGAGTGAGGGGCTGGAGCCTTATAAGCGTAAGCTTCTTCCATCCCCTTTTCAAATCACAGGAATGTAAATTTGTACTTGTATCTATATATTATTATTATTATTATTATTTGTTGTAAAAAGTATGAACTATGTTATTGCACCCCAGTACTGATTTGAAATAAAAATAATTTTAAAAAAAAAGAACATCCTGGTGCTTCAGCTGGGAAGTGAAGCTAAATAAAGGTCTGTAGAACTTCAGTGTTCTCCTGAATCTGTACTGCTGTATTAAACAGATCAAACAACATTTAAAGTGATAAATCCTGCTCATTGTGACAAACCTACAGAAAATAGCTTCTATTAACAACTTTTTTGTAAACAGGGTATCTGCAGATCCATATGGGCTTTAATTCACAGAATCCACCGGCAGGTTTCAAAGACATTTTATCTCTAAGATAATCACAAAAATAAGAGCATTTATCAGAACCAGAAGATATTCACTTTTCTGTTGGTCCTTATACTAATCATGTGACAAAAAGCTTCATCAGGAAAATTATCAAAGGTACGCTTCAGACCCACTATGGTTAAAATCCTCCAATTCACTGTTCTACTAATAAGTAATGTACCTACAATACCCAGCAGTTGTCTATTAATAATTGTGTCATTGATATAATAAATAGAGTGCACTGTTTATTCGTCATGCACTAATAACAAAACAGCCAGCATATGTGTCATGTTGTAATGTCCAAACTGATTCCAATGTGAGTTTAATACATGAGCGCTGGTCGGAGGTCATTAAGCGTCAAAAAACGTTCTCACTGCCCCCTTCATTCACTAAACCCCCACAATGCTCTCTGCTCACCAACACCAAATCCATCACCTCTGCTGAACTTATATGTAGTTTTTTGCACCACTAAAGTCATAATTTCTCGTACGTGTTCAGAATGTGCAACATCAGTTACATCACTGTAGAATTCCTAATATACCGAATAAGCTTTCTGTAAAAGAATATGCTGTCCAACTGTTTTCACAGATACACACCCCCAGTCAAAAGTTTGGACACATCTTCTCATTCAATGCTTTATATTTATTTGTAATATTTTCTACATTGTGGATTAATTCTGAAGATTAACACTTTTTTTGTTTACATGATTCCATAAGTATTCTGTTCTAGTTTTGATGTCTTCAGTATTAATCTACAATGTAGAAAATAATTAAAAGGTATTGAATGAGAAGGCATGTCCAAACTTTTGACTAGTTGTGTACTTGTGAGAACTCAGAAATTTATTTTGTACAGTGTGGCACAGTTATGCTTGCCTTAAATCATAGAAAACTCAAAAGTTCAGTTTGGGCTCTGGTTGGAGGTCATGAAGTTTTGCAGAATCTTTGTCATGGTGCCCGTTGCTAGCTAAACCCCCATGGTGCTCTCTGCTTGCCAACATGAACTTCCTGTAGCCCAAGCAATGGCTTCCTCTGACTGCAACAAAATTAAATTGTGAGACTCTCCATCTGGTGGTGCAACCTGGTACTGCAGATAATCTACAAAACTTAAAGTGTGTGTTGTCTCGGAAAATTATATCAGGTATCGGTGGATACTGAATATTTATTGACTTAATCAGGACATCATGAGTGCTGACATTTACCCTTCAGCTGACTGAAATCAGGCAAAACCTTAAATATAACCTTCAAACAAAGTTTAATACAACAGGTTGACCTCAGAAAACATATTTTGTACATATTCAGTTTAGATACTTTTCCTTAAAGTGGCATCAGTTGATTTTGGCCACTAGGAGGCAGCAGTGACCATATTGTCTTGTCTTGTTACAGATTCCCAAACAGCTGTTCAAGTCCACATCTGGTAACATCATCGTCTCACTGGAGTCCACCTAAAGAAGGTGAGTCCAACATTTTCTCTGTTTTAGCTCTGTTTTTGGTCTCCTCCACCTCCTATAGACGAGCACATTGACCTCGAGTTCATCCAGAGTTCACTTCACGGTATTTCGGCACCATATGGACGGAACAGACTTGTACAGAAATGAAAGTGCCTCCAGGCACTTCTGCTCTTCTGTTATTTGTAATTTGCATAAATTATTCCTCTTCCTAAAATCCTGTTTAGACCGGGGCATGATGCCCTCGCCATGAGACGCACATTTACCTCACATTCTGTTGCTCAGCAGCCGCCCCTCGCTCTCGGTGTTTATCAGCAGTTTAACGATCTGATCTGAGAGATGAATCAATAAGATATGCAAAAGAAGCTTCATGCAAATCAAACATGAGTGGGTGTCGCAGAAGAGAAAGAGGTGAGGGTCGGGAGTTGTTTTTTTGCTGCGATCGCGCTGCCAGACTTACTAATCTCTTGCGTTTCGGTGGAGCAGTGTGGCTCCTCATCTCCACTCCGCCTGCTGCTTCACCCGCCTTCCTCCCAAATTACACTCAGTAATCTGTTTGGCACCGAGACGAGAGCGAAAAAACAACAGGAATCAGGTTCAGGGAGAAATAAACATTTTAATTAGGTGTTTGGCACTGATAAATTTACATTTCACACAAACATTTTACAGAAAATTAAATAAACACATCTGGATATAGCATTTGTATTAAGTTAAATAATCTGAATTATGGAGTTTGATGAATAAAACTGACTTCTACGTGCACACAAAACAGTGACACTGAAATATGCAGGACTTGAAATGAAACTGTACAAGCGCAGAAACGCTCCGTCAGACCAGAATAAATATAAGGGTTAAAAACATTCAGGAAACTGGATATCCGTCATTTCTGTTGGCGTCGTCCCGTGTAGAGGTAGATATCGCTCGTCTTGGAGCAGGGACGAATTAGAAGTAAAGTCGCTTAGATGTGATGAAAAAACGTTCTGTTGGGTGTCACCTTTAAAAGCAAACAGTTTCTGAGCAGTTTGTGTTTAATTGTCCCAGAAAACAGCGTCCATCTGTCGTTCATCGGTCACACATTTGGAGGCAAAAACCTTCTTTGTCAGAGCGAAGGACCGCAGTAGTTCCATAGAAGTCCTGAGGTTTCTGGTTCGAACTCTGCTGGAAGGAACAGCCCAGTTGTGGCAGCAGTGGTTCAATGGTTCTGGCTGCAGAATTCAACTTCCTAACAAGCTTCTACATGCAAAAGAAATAAATTCTCGGTGCTGAAATGTATTTCTGCTTCTTCTAAAGCAGTATCTGAAGCTGAAGCTCCATGGTTGTATTAAGCACATTTTTCATTTTTTGCTCTTTTGCTGACTTCCGAGATGTTCACAGCATCTACAGCAAACCGTTTTAACATTTAATAGTTGAGATTGGTCGTTCACAATTACAATTTTTCGCTAAACACGCTGTGACGAATCAGAGTTTGTCCACATCTATGACGTCATTCTGATCGGTCAGGTAGTGATCTCTGTAATTCAGGGTGGAGCAGTCAGAACAAAAGCTGCTGATGTTTCATGTTGGCTGTGATGCTGCTTATATGAGGCTTCCATTGGAAGTTGGTCCAGTTGCGTCTGCTACTTCACCAGCAAGGAGTTTGTGGACAAAAACAGCTTCATTAATCAGAGATTTATGTCAAAATTTAGTAGATTAGTGGTAAAACAGTATGCGATTTATGGTTGCACTGCCGTAGTATGTTTGCTGTAGCTAACTACAGATATCTGCAACATTAAAACTCTAATTTGAGATATCTATAAATACATTCTGACGAGGCAGAAGTCCAATTTCTTCTGTACAACGTTGTTCTGACTGGTTCAAACTTAAGACCTAAACGTACAATGTAGACATGTTGAATTGAGAGGAATGAAAGATATGTGGAAGTTAGTCATGACTAGTTAGAATATACTTAATGAGAAACACTGAAAACTCTTTCACAGATGCTCCTTTTGACTGAATAATTAAACTATCTGCAGAACATAGTTCTAGATGGAAAATGTTAAAGCGGTTTGTGTCTTTAAAAGATGTTGTTTGGTTTCTGGTGGTAAGTTTCATCCAACAAACTCTTTTTTTTCCCACTGCAGTCCGCTGACTAAAAGTCTATTTCCTGTGTTTGTCCAACAGCCTCCACATGTTTTCCTGCTTCTTTCTCCTCCAACAGGACGAGTTTGACATATTTTAGGATGAAAATTCCAGCGAGTTCGTTGTCTGCTTGCTCTTTTTTTTGGCCTTAATCCTCAGTTGGAAGTCAAATCAGACTTTTCACCATCCCATCAAAACGTCCTTTGTCAAAGCTCACCAGGCTTTTTTTTGTGAAGCGTATCGACGCAGCAGGGATGCAGAGGTGCTGCTGGCGCTCTGCAAGGTCAGCGGCAATCAAAAGTCAACACATAGTCACTCTGATGTGAGTTTTAAAACTGAAAGAAGGACGTAGGACAGCGGCGCCGCAGTCTGACTTTATTTTCCTGCATTTTCGTGTAGAATGGACTCAGATCTTTGTTTCCTTGTAGTCGGCCCTGAAGGAATCTCTGATGGCCAGCAGACCTGAAGCCAGAAGGTGTCCGCTCACTTTGCTGTGCCACTGCTGGGATCGACCCCTGCGACAAGAAAACACAACAGAAAGAAGGTCAGATACTCAAAAACACTTCACACAAAGAGCTTTAGAGCAGATTCTCCAGTTACAGATCTATAAATGGTCATCTAGCTTCACCCGAGGACGGTGTTTTCTTAAATTTAACCAAGCAGGGAAAGATATGACGTTTCTCATGTTACTCTCATGTAACATTCTCCTCAGTATTCCCTCTTGAACCTTTCTCACGTGAGACACTTTGACTTACAGTTTTTCTCAATTGCTAAAACACTAAACTATTGTCTGAACCAAATTCTCAGTTTCCTGAACCCACTTTTGGCAAAACCATAAGCCCTTTTCACCTGTTTAGACACATCTTGTCAACACATTGTCATTGTGATGCACCTGTGTTGCATAATGGTGAGCACTGGTGGCAAAAGTCAAACACAGTTAAAGCTCAGGCGTCACCGGTTGAACACAACAACTCAAAATTGATCACACTTGTGGCTAATGATGTGAGGGTACATATAAGCCAAAGCACTGGTTTGTGAGGCACTACAATGGATAGAAATCTAAGAAGAGGAGCATGGATACGGCATGTCAGGGCTTGAATCCTTCAAGCGAATGAGAAAGCAGAGGAGGACGATCTTAATTTTGCTTATTTGTAACTCCGTATAAAATCAACCAACTCTGAAAAACTTCCCTCACAATCAACTGATTTTATTTTAGGTGCAGTAACTTTAGCATATTTAATGAAGTCATGGAAAGTTTTACCTTCATATTATGAATATTTACAAGGTTTCAGGCACAAGAAGTACATGGAGGTGTGGTTCTCTTTAGTTTTTCCATCATTTCTAAGCCTCAGAACTTCATCTGTACAGCAGCTACTTCCACCTACACTACTGTTAAAGGACTGGGGCCACTTAGAAATGTCCTTGTTTTTGAAAGAAAATAAGAATAAGGAGGACTAAATCTCATTTAGTCTGTTATAAGCATCTTTAAGCATCCAATAAAGAAGACTGTCTTGTGTCGTCCAACTCTGAGCGGGAAATACCCTGTTGTGTTCAATGTAAAGTTGCACTAAATTGCGGTTCTCCTTCCAACAAAAGTTGAAACTGCGTGTAAAACATGATGTAAAAGTTAAACGTGTTCCTTTATGTCCTCCATGTTTCCCATCGCTGAGGCTGCAACGTATTTAATTTCCTCTGGAGGCGATCGGATCAAGAGTCCTGAACTGTAAAAAGCTTCGACCTCGACGCTGTGGTTCTGTTGTGCTGCCTTGAAAGCTAACAAGCCCTTAAAATTAACCCCACAGCAAATAAGCGGCAGCCGTTCAGCTCCAGCTCTATCATGAGAGGAAATTAAAGGCGGGAGGAAGCGACGGTGAAGGCGTCCGTCCCTCTGGGCGACTTCGCTTCTTTCTTACATCATCTTTGTTGCATAACAGCGACAGCGGGTCGACAGCTCCCGGCTGAATGGAAATGAAGCTGATTTCACTCGTTTTCGTTTTCAGGCTCTTTATTCAGCAGAAATTGTCAGAAATCTGAAAAAGAAGAATTACTGCGCCTCCTTTCACTAGCGGTCCGACTACAAGCCTGCAGAGATAATCACAGTTACAGATCAGATCCATCTTTACGTTTTCAAATGCTTTAATTTGCTAATTTCAGGGTAAATTAGTAAATCATAACTAGGAATGACTTTCAGTGGAGGATTCATGTCTAAATAGTGTTTTTTAAGGGAAAATGTTTACAAACTGAGGTTCTTTTGTGATTCTTAGTCTTCATTGTGTGTTACATCGGCCCACAGGTGTACAGTTTATATTTGATCATTCAGGTTGAGTTACTGCAGTTTATTCTGTTTTAGCTTCATGATATTTTTTGTACAAGCCTATTGACATTTGTTTGTTTTGTTTTAGTCATTTTCCTTATTGGAAGCAAAACTAAAATGGCAATAGTAGTCTTTCAGGACGTCTTCTGCAGGTAACGGTGTTTTCTTTTATTCCAAATTTCCAGCTCCACAGTTCAAGGAAAGCACTTGGATGAGACGCGAGAACCAGACAGAAGTCCAGTTTCTGTCTTAGATTAAAACCGCCTTCTTTTACAAGCTGTGAGCGGCGTTCAAGAAACCGACTACACAAATGAAAGTAAACATTTGTGTGAATGATCCTGGATGTCTTGAGCTTGGAAAAACCTTTAAAAATGACTTGTTGATGGGTGAGATACCTTCTAGCCTGGTTGAGCATTTTAGGCTCCTTTAGTCTTTTTTGGGGTGCTGTAAAACATCAAATATGATCCACTCGATAGGGTACTACTGTCATTTTTCAGCCCTGACATCTTGCATTGTGTTGCAATCGTTCAACACAGCACGAGAACTGGAGATCAACCAATAATTGTTTAGTTTTTCTGGGCTGATATAGGATTTTTCTAATCAAGATAGATGGATAACCAATATGTGGAACCGACATACATTAGATGTTTTGAGATAATCTGTGGCTGCCTCTTAACTTAGCTGCTAGCTGTTAGCATAGCCACTGTGAGAGTAGCTAACTTCCTGGTCTGTTGCCTAGTCTTTTGTTTCTTGTTCAGTTTATGCCGGCTGTTTCTTTACTAGAGAAGAGTGATGAAGCTGATCTGACTTTAGAAAGACATTGGGATGCTCCAGATAGCGTTAGCTGCAAGCTAAAGTAGCACAGCACCATTAGCAGAACAAGTTCCAGTTGCATTGACACTAACTAGTTAAATATTTGGGTGTTTTCAGCGTAACAGTAAAACTGGAGCTGCTGGTGGAAGATTGCAGCGTTTCTCACAACCTAATTATCTGTTTTAAATATCGGGAAATGTGTTCGTCTGCTTTCAGTGCAGCTGATTGGCTGTTATTTGTGATGTTTAACCAATCGGATAAGGCTGTGGGAGCCATAATTCATTCATTAGAAAGAACTAGTTGAGTTGAATAAACCTTTAACTAAACCTCTTTAACTAGAGGTACTTGGACAGGATGTAGTATTTTGGACAAAATTATCACAACTATTCGAATATTATAAATTCGTATTTTGAATGAAATTAGTCTCAAACCGTAATTCATTCATTAGAAATAACTCGTTGACTGGATTCAAACGTTTAAGCCACAACTTGTGTCCTAAAACATGCAAGTTGAGTGGGAAAAAACCTTTAAAAGTAGAAATTTTTGGACGAAAAATAGCATTTTGGGAAAAATTTACCTTTAAAACCATAATTCAACCATTGCAAAGTAGTCTTTTAGTTGAAATGAAGTTCTAAAATCATAATTAATTCATCAGAAAGTACTAGCTGAGTGGAATAAACCTTTAAAACTGGGCATGCTTGGACAGGAAGTACTATTTTACTGTTTTACGTAATTCAACAGAAAGTAGTATTTTGGACAAAATTAGCCTTTAAACCCATACCTCTGTGACCCAATAGTAGTTTTTTGTACAAAATTTTTATTTAAAACCATAACTCAAATATTTAAAATTGTATTTTTGGCTGAAATTAGCCTCTAAAACCACAATTCATTCATGAGAAAGAACTAGTGGAGTAGAATAAAGCATTAAACGAGAAGTACTTGGACAGAAAACAGTATTTTAGGTGGAATTAGCCTCCAAAACAACAATTCTTCCATTATTATTTCAATCAGATAAGGCTGTGGGAGCCAAAGTTGTGCTAATAAAAATAACGATGCAGATAATTGGAGAACTGCTGAATATCTGTCCCAATAATCGGTTCATAACCAACAAAAACCTCCAGATTTTGACCGACTCTTCCTTCCCTTCAACACTTTTAACAGTCGGTTAAAGTGACCCGTTCAGGATCCTGTCAGGAAAAACCTCCCTGTTCTCTCTTCAACACCGACTTCCTGCTACTCTCTAAACTGTCGAAATCTACCGCCGCCGTCTCTTCGTACCGTTGCGGTGTGGAATAATGACAGAGATGAGATCTGTGCACCGCCACCTGTTTTCTGTTTCATTTCATTTAATCAGCTGAGACGAATGGAGCCGCAGTTTCTCCGCCGAGACTCGGATTGATCACGTAAGCAGCAGAAAATCTGCAGCAACTTAGTTTCAAAGGGCATGAATCATGAGCGCCTTCCCTCCTCCTCCTCCTCCTCGTCTTCCTCACCTACAGGGAGGTGGTGGTTGTGCAGCAGATAGAGGTCAGAAACACAGAGCGGCCGCAATTAAGGCCGATAAGATGGACTAAGCGCTCTCTCCAGATATTTCTTTTAATAGGCTTCTCACGGCCTTAAAGCCTCTCCGGCTCTCAGCAGGATTGAAATCTGGTCTAATAACTCAGCTTTCCCTGCATCCTCCCCTTCAGCCATTAGAGGGTTTAAAGACTCGCTCTCACCTGGTATCTGTTCTACACAGGTGGGTCAGCCGGGTCTTCCTGGCTCCGGTGGGCTCCAGAAGGTAGAGGCAGCTGTGGACGTGGACTCTGACCCCCTCCACCAGAACCTCAGGGTGGTCCGTGGAAACCGAGGACAGGAAGAGAGGACCGGAGGACGGGTCGGCCTGCCACGACCTGAGGAGGAGGATTCATAATCATGAGACGAAAAATCTCAGTTTTCTGTCTGATTTTAGCTCCGAGCAGCTTCCAAAGTTTATTTTTTTGTTTGAATATTTGTGTATTTGGTAACTGACAGAAAATTTCAATTTACATATGAGAACACAGAGCTGAAAAGGGTTTTAAAGGTTATTTACGGTCAGCAAACCCAATAAGATCACCAGTATGGTCAGTCTGTGCCACTTAAGACAGGATTCAGGAAATATGTTGCTTCACTCTCACATTCCGAGTTTGCTTATTTGTTACTTAAAACTAAGTTCTGTAGATTATTGTAGCTTCATCATGACAAGATCACATGTCTTCAGACTTGGGAGTTTTAGTATTTTCCAACCCTCAAAAAACATCTTACTTGCTAGGGTTCAGTATCTCTGGAAATAAAACTCCCACAGCCGTTAAATCCGAAGAGGACACACGTTAGTTTCTAGCAGACCTAAATGACCAAACAGCTCCAGAAGAGGACAATTTTTTAACTTTTAGTCATTGAAAACGGGAGGAGAAAAGACAACATTTTGTAACAAAGGGGCTTTAAGTTCTAATATATGTGCTGTTAACATATATACGGATATTTTCAGTTGTAAGGTGGTTTAATATTTCAATTTAAGTTTAAAAAAGTGACATTTGATCCCTTCAAATATCAGAGATCAGCTGTAGTACCTGGTTGTTCCACCAGGTGGAACAAGGTAAAACTTTCTTACTGTTTAATACTGTAGAGACCCGACTACATGTTTGCAAGCAGAGAGCATTGTGGGAGTTTAGCTACCAAGAGGCACCATGACAAAGATTCTGTGACACTTAAGGACCTCTGACTTCAGTTCAGATTCAGCTTTTGTTTTTTCTTTTTCGATTTATGGCAAGATACCCATTTAGTACACTATTCGGCAGGTCTCATTTAAAATGTTGCCAAAAACAAACTATTTGCTTTAAACAGATATTGTTAAAAACAAAACAGTTCTGAGCAACCCCGAAGAAGTAACTGGACCAAATTCTAAGATTTTTCTGGCTGAACTGTCAGCAGTGTTTACATAGGAAACAAGTATGGAAACAGATTTTTTTTTTAAATGTAGAATAAATACAGAAATTAGACTTTTCTTTCTTTCTTTCTCATGACTTCTAGCATTATAACTGCATCATGCTGCACAGAAGACATTTCTAAGTTTGTCCTCCTTCTAGTCTTGGTTGTTCTGTCCAAATAAAGGTGCAGGACTTTATATTGTAGTGAAGAAATGAACCCACAGTCAGGAAAACACATGAAGCGAGTGAACATACTCCCTACAAAAACTCTTCTATTATTACAGGAACAGGAGGGAAACACTGAACAGATGTCACTGGTTTTAACTTTAATTACAAGACATGTATATTTTAATGTAATAAGCTAATTAAAGTCATTTATACCAATAAATCTAAAGGTACAAGAGTTCAGTTCCAGCTGTTAATCCTGGTTCTGTGGTGTTTACAAGAGAAGTTATAAATAGAAGAACGTAAAATAAGCTCCTGCTTATTATAGAAATCAAACTATATATTTGTAACCAGTTTCTAAAACTTCAGGTCCTGAGTAGGAACAGTCCTGCAGAGCAACAAAAACACTTGATTGTTTTTGGTCTTTTCACTGGATCTGTTGAAAGTCAAGACTGTGGCTGAATGTATTATGCAAAAGCTCTTAATCTAATGTCTTTCTCAGGGGTAACTCAAAGTTCATGTCTGCGGTCATACAGAGAGGAAATGTTGGAACGTGCTGTGGTCCAGCCGCAGACACAGATACTGTCATGGTTCGTGTGACTTCGGGGTTGGATTAAAATTTCAACAACTACCTTCAAAAGTCACGCACACCGAGAAGCGATGCTGCGTTTTGGTTTAACTCAAACTGACACTTTGAGGGTAAATTTCTGCTTTGACTCTTGTGTCCTGTTCGCTCTGTGGAGCTCGGCAGGTGAGGCCCGAGGCTTGCTCTGCATCATTACCTTTCTGTTTCCTCCTGTAAAGCGTGTTATTTTGGAAAGTCTCTGTATGAATAAAGTGTGTTTGTTGTTACCTGAGAAGCAGGTGCTCCTGGACGGGTTGGGAGCCCAGCTCGTGGCCACGGCCCTGGAGGACGTATCGGTAGACGTCGGCGTCCTTGGACAAGGTCTGGATGACTGCGGCGTGGTGCAGATTTCCCTCCCACAGCTGCTGCTCCCTCAGCAGCCGGTGGAGCAGCTCCATCTGTGGGGCATCCACCTCCACGGAGCCTCGCCACATCCACAGCGGGCAGCCGTCGTCCATCTGAAGGCCAACGGACAGAAAAAATGAAAACTCAGCAGCACTTTGCTGGAGCCTTTAATCCAGTAAGAATAGCAAGATGTTGAGTCAAAACCTCCAATATCAAATAAAATGCTGTTCTACACTAAACCTGCCACTCAGGCTGCAGCACCAAGTTACTGTTTCCAGTTATAGAAAAACTTGGCTTTAATAAGGAGAATAGAAGAAGGCAGAAACAAAGCCAGTCGTTTGCTGCTAAAACAAAGAACTGAAAGAGAAAGAAGAAACCAGCAAAACTTTGGCTATCTAAAGGAAAATGGAAAAACAGCTTTTTTCAAAATGGAGGTAAGTTGGGTGCCACAGAATGCCCTATGTAGCCCTATAAGGTGCAGTCAATTCCAGCCATTTTCAGTACAAAAAAAATCGCTAATATTTTATTTGTAAATAAAAATATGACGAGAAATACAGGGAATATTGGACGCACATCGCGAGGTGCATTTCCTCAAAAACGACCTATTCGTGGATTATATACCGACTTCAAGACATGTTTTGGACAAAATATCTTACTGGCTTGTTTCGTCTGGATGTAAAAGGTTGGATTATGGCCGTTTTTTCTGGAATATTTTCATCTGTGTGTAATAATGAACCCGCAAATGTGAGTCGAGCTGTGTACGTTGAAGCCGTGTACAGAGAACGGATGGATGGATATTCGTTGTTTGTCGGACAAATGTGTGTATATTACCCGCTGTGGTAATCACATCTGAAAGTGGTTTATACCGGCGGATTCATGAGAATCTAAGCTTTCCATCGGTGTATAGTGTTTCTATCATCGAGTTGGCAGTGTCGTTCTATTTCGAAAAATGCGGCCCCTGAACCGTAACGGGTTAACTGGAACACACCTTTAAGGACTTAGAAAGCCGGTGACCTCAAAGTACTGTTTTGAACAAAATTATCATTTAAATTATTTAAAACCTTAACTCAGATATTACAAAGTAGTATTTTAGGTGAAATTAGCCTCTAAAACCATAATTCATTAAATTCAATTTTATTTATTTATAAAGTGCCAATTACAGTCACATTGTAGCAACCTGACAGGAATAAACTTTTAAAACGGGACGTACTTGGACAGTAAGTAGTATTATAGGTGGAATTCCATAGCTCGATCATTACAAAGTAGTATTTTGGCTGACAGAAACTTCTAAGACCATAATTATTTCATAAGAAAGAACTAGCTGAGTGGAATAGACCTTTAAAACTAAAATTACTTGGACAGGAAGTACTATTTTACTGTTCTACTTCAACAGAAAGTAACATTTTGGACAAAATTTGCCTTTCATACCATAATTCTGTGACTTAATAGTGATATTTTGAACAAAATGTTTATTTAAAACCATAACTTGAATATGTTAAAACAGTATTTTTGGCTGAAATTGGCCTCTAAAACCAAATTCGTTCATGAGAAAGAACTAGTAGAATAAAACATTAAAGAGAAGTACTTGGACAGGAAGTAGTATTTTCGGTGGAATTAGCCTCCAAAACCATAACTCAATCATTACAAAGTCGTATTTTGGCTTAAATAAACCTTAAAAACCATAATCAACTCACCAGGAAGCACTAGTTGAGTAGAGCAAACCTTTAAACCTATAGCTACTTGGACAAAAAGTAGTATTTTGGATAACACTACCTTTTAAAACCATAACTGGAATATCATAAAATAGTATTTTGGGTGACATTAGCCTCTCAAACCAGAATTCAGTCATTAGAAATAACTAGTGGACTGGATCAAACCTTTAAAACCATAACTCTGTGACTTCAAAGTAGTATTTTGGACAAAATTATCATTTAAAACTGTAACTCGGTTACTACAAAGTCCTATTTTGGATGAAATTAGACTTTTAAACCATAATTCACTCATCAGAAAGTACTAGCTGAGTTTCCACTGAATTGTGAAGCCTGAAAAACATTTAAATCTCTGACTACTTGGATAAAAAGTGGTGTTTTGGATAAAAACCATATTTTAGCGATCGAGTTTTTGTAGGTGGTGCTGTTACATGCTGATGTTATCCTAAACATCTGCTCTTGTACTAAAGGATAATTTACTGTAAGGTTTGAACCAACAGGAAGCTGATAACACATCCTGGGTACCAATGTTTGTTCTGACTCAAAAATTAAAGTACTGCATTTTTTTATTTTTATTTTTTTAGATTTGGTCGGTTTTATACGTAATGACCAAACACTTTCTCCATGTCCGACCTCCGCTCACCTTCTTGAAGGCCACCTCCACGTTCTCTGGAGCTGGGTGGTTCTCCCAGCCTCGACTCTTCTCTCTGGCTTCCTTCAGGAGGTTCTGGGTGCTGAGCTGCAGCTTCTTCCTTCTCTCCTCCTGTTGATCCTCCTCAGAACCTCCAGACTCCTCACAAAGGAAGTCCTCAGTGACAAGAGCAGCACCTAAACTCTGGCCGGGCCAAAACTCTGGAAGCTGCAGAGAGGGTTTAGTTCAGTTTTCTATACTAAAACTTGAATGTTCTGGTTGTTTTTTGCTTCTCTAGCAGGTTGGTGGTACCTGGAACAGTCTCTGGGCCTCAGTGATCATGTTGGCCAGGCCCTGGGTGGCAGCAAGGTTCTCGCTCAGGTCCCGCTGGTCTGGGCGGCCCAGACTGTACTTCCTGTGACTGGACCTGCAGCAAGAGAAGGCTCACTTTAACTAAAGGCAGCAAACATACTGAAACAATGTCCTAATAAAGAATTTCTTTTGTCCCTGATGTGATTCAAGTAATTTAATATTCAGTCCCTGTCAATCCGATACCGCTTTCTTTGATAATACGCATTTCAAGTATTGTAAGATTACCTACAGGTAATACAACGTACCTGGTTCTGCCACCAGGTGGAGCCTCTTACTCTTCAGTACCATAGCAACCAGAGGAAGCCATCACTGTAGCTACAGGAAGTTCATGTTGGCAAGCAGAAAGCATCATGGTGATTTAGCTAGCAATGAGCACCATGACAAAGACTCTGTAACATTTAATGACCCCCGATTCAACTTTTGATTGATCTTCCATCCATCCATCCATTTTCTTCTGCTTATCCGGGGCCGGGTCACGGAGGCAGCAGGCGAAGCAGGTCGTTACAGACGTCCCTCCCCCCAGCAATGCTTTCCAGCTCTTCCTGGGGGATCCCGAGGCATTCCCAGGCCAGACGAGATATATAATTCCAGCGAGTTCTGGGTCTGCTCCAGGGTCTTCTCCCAGACGGACGTGTTCGGAAAACCTCCAAAGGAAGTCTCCCTGGAGGCATCCAAATCAGATGACCAAATCACCTCAACTGGCTCCTTTCGATGCGAAGGAGCAGCGGCTCTACTCCGAGCTCCCTCCGGATGTCTGAGCTCCTCACCCTATGTCTAAGGCTGAGTCCAGCCACCCTACGGAGGAAGCTCATTTCGGCCACTTGTATCTGCGATATTGTTCTTTCGGTCACTACCCAGAGCTCATGACTATAGGTGAGGGTTGGAACGTAGATGTACTGGTAAATCGAGAGCTTCGCTTTACGGCTTAGCTCCCTCTTCACCACAACAGTTCGGTACAACGCCTGCATTACTGCTGACGTTGCACCAATCCGTCTGTCCATCTCTCGCTATATACAACATGTCACCCATTGAGCATGTTTGGGATGCTCTGGATCGGCGTATACGACAGCGTGTACCAGTTCCCACCAATATCCAGCAACTTCACACAGCCATTGAAGAGGAGTGGACCCCCCCAATAAAACAAAACTGCACCTTTCAGAGTGTCCTTTTATTGTGGGCAGTCTAAGGCACACCTGTGCACTAATCATGGTGTCTAATCAGCATAAGGAGAAGTGCTCACTATCACAGATTTAGACAGATTTGTGAACAATATTTGAGAGAAATGGTGATATTGTGTATGTGGAAAAAGTTTTTGATCTTTGGGTTCATCTCATAAAAAATGGGACCAAAAACAAAAGTGTTGTGTTTATATTTTTGTTGAGTGTGTATAGGCCAATTTGCATGTCTGCAGACAGCACACACTATTGCATAAACTTGAGGGTGTGAGCATGTGGTCTTACTCGACGCCCTCATTTTATCTCCGATTCTCTTTTCTCTCATTTGAAAACCGGATGTTTAGCTGGAAAAGACTATCTTTCCTATCAGGGAGTGAAGCTGAGGCCAAATGGAAACTGGTGGAGGTTATGTAATTTGCTCTCTGTGTAAACTGTGCTAACGGCTTTTCATTTGTGGGGGGAAAAAAAGGGCATAAAAGCTGGATGTGAGCCAGAGGAGACGTTATTCGTGAGAACGGAGAAGTTTGGAAACTCGACGTCAAGTGAAGGAACAAAAGGAGGAAAAATAAACATGATTCTGTGGCACCTAAATGGCAGTCTGTCAACGGCCGGCACATACTCACATCAATAAACCAGAGGTGAAGTCAGGATGTAAAGCCGTATCCGAGGCTGTGATTTAACAGCGAACCACGCAAAAATAAATATTATGTGCTCTCAAAATGCACAACAACTCAGTTATTCATTTAGTAAGGAAAATGCTTGGATATGTGCTACAAATAGGGGCTACAAAACTGCAGGAAGTTGATTTTTCACTTGCATGTTAATTTCATACAGTGGATATTGGGTCAGATTTACAGTTTTCTATCAATGTAATATTATCAACGTGGAATACCACAGTTTATAGGGGGACAAAACTCTCCTCAAAGGTATGTTTAGGTCACTCATCCCAAAAACTGAACCAAAATTAGCTCCTGATGAAATCTAAACATGAAGAATTTGTGCTAAAACTTGCAAAACAAGCTTTTAAAGGGAAGACTAGCTCTCTGAGAAATCTTCTGATGTCCGTTTTTCTTTCATTTTAAACTGAAGTAACTCGCACTGAGATGGACTGGACTCCACACCGGAGAGCAGAGGTCTTATGTAACTGCTGTGAATTTACATAACTGTGACGATGTAGGTCAGACCTCCACTTATTTCCATCTTTCACTGAGATGCTGCAAATTCCCATCATCAAAGGTGTAACCTCAGTTTTTACAAGGTGGTTTAGAGAACTGATTAGATAACGGAGCTCTAAAAATACAGCGCTGGACTTAAGAATCCAGTGCTGGACGAGTCCTCGGCTCACCTGGCAGCGTTGGCGTCTCTCTTCAGGGTGTTGAGGTGGAAAAGCGACGGCGCCAAGCAGACGGCGATGTTGGTGGGAGTCATCTGGTTCTCATCCACGCACGAAACAACATCACGCAGGAAGAAGAGCAACGTTCGAAGTGCCTCCCTGTTCTCGTCCAGAAGCAGCAAGATGGCTGCCTGAGCCGCAATCAACTGTTGATCCTTCGGAAAATCTGCAGGCAGAAGAATTATTATTTTTATTGAAGGCAGTGAAGAGTTTACACCAACTTAGACACTTTGCAAATAAGATTAAAGTCCTTATTAGCTTTACAAATCTGAAATGGCAGTATCACAATTAATAGATAAAACACTCAAATTGGTCTCTAATTTAACAACTTAGCTCGTTCAGGTTGGATGTTACATGTGAATACGCTAATGTTAGCATTAGAAATGTTCATGATTATTGGTAAATTAATTACTCTAGTCTCCACAGGTGAAAAAAGTTGTTGTAATATCAGATTTAACCCACTAGAACCAAGTGATTCCAACTACATGGGCTGTTTTCTATAAACGGAGCATTTTAAACATCAATACCGCGATCAGCCATGGTCATTTAGTGGGAGAAACCAAAATTGCTAGTAATAGTCCATTAATTGTGCATCCCTACCACTGATTTTGTGTTTCTTTAATGCAACCAAGTCTTCATTTTTAGTGTTTAAGTCTTATTAATCGCCCAATTCACTGTGACGAAAAAAGTCAGCGAATCCCAAAATTGAAGTAAATGATGTTCTATCAGACAAATTTCTCTAGGTTAATCATGGAAATGGGAACTGCATGAATGTTCATTTTGTATCAAGCAGCAAGAAAAAAACAATGTTGTAACTTGATGTATTTGCGTTAATTGACTTCATGTCAAACTTGTGATGCTTCTTTGGGACGCGTGCACAACACTAGGTAATTATCAGGACATCGTGCTAATCTGTGAGTATGCTAGCCTGGTAAAGGCTAAACATGAGAGCTTGTTGAATAAAAGCAAATGTATGTTTCAGAAATTATAGCTAAGTGCAATCATGTTGGCAGAACAAGCTAAATAATCAAAATGGAGGTCAAAAGAACTCCCTATTTGGGGACCAGACACATCTGACACCAAAGACCTGGATCATTACAGCTAATGTAAAAACGTAAGCTGACAAAAAGTAATTCAATCCGGTAATCTTCAATCTAGGTTCTGCTGTAGCTGTTTTAATCTTGTTTCCCTTTTATCCTCACCTCGACCAGTCGAGGCAGACGTCTGCTCTCCCTGAGTCTGGTTCTGCCAGAGGGCAGTTTGTTCTTCTCATGTCACAACATGCAGCTCAAAGGGATTTGTTGGATTTCTCTTTATTATACATGATTATAAGGTCTTATTTTGAAGTGTTGTGAGACAAATAATGTTGTGATGTTGTGTTAAAAATGACGAATTAATCACACTGCTCATTTTACATGTCGGTCAACCAGATTCCCTCAAAGAAGAAGAATGTGCAGGTGATCTGCTCACACTGGTAGATGTGGAGGAAGGACTCGCTCAGTTTGCTGGTGAAGATGGGTTCAGGCAGGTCTCTGAAGTACTGTTTCACCATGTCAGCCACGTCGAAGGCCGACTGACCATCATACGAAACTCCGTCCGGGTCGGACTCCACCATCTCACGGAGGTACTGGATACGAGACTTCACCCCCGACTTCCGGAAAAGACCCACCTGATACAGACAACCATAGGAACAGTATGAAAATGCAGACCTTTTAAATGGTTTTGTACCAACATAAACTAAGTTTATTCTTAAAGAGTAGGTTGAAAATTAGCAGCATCACACCAGAACCTCTAATTCTACTATTTTGTTCCATCGAAGCAGCAAAACTGAAGTTGTTGTGGTTGTTACTGTCAGCTGTGAGCACATGGCTTTTAGCGTTTCAGGCCTTCTTGACATTTCAAGTCGTTTCTGTTCATTTACCTCAACATGGAACATAAATAACTACAAAATAGTCACACAAATCCAGTTTCAGACATCTTGAATTCTTTGCTATGATTCAGGTTGTGTTACCAAATGTTTGTGTGTCTCCAGTCCATCATTTTAAATCTCAGACTGTCCAACAAGAAGTGGAAGATTCCAAATCACTATAAAAAGGGGGGTGGCAGACTGTACCATGTGTGTGACTACACAGGAGGGTCTATGAGGGTCCATCTTTACAATCTATACTGTATATACTTCTGTATTTGGACAATTAAAATAATTATTAGAAATTATTTTAACAGTTTTGTAATAGAAATGTTCGGTGTATGATCCACTTTCATTAGGTCATTTTAAGTTTATTTAGGTTTTTTTAAATATGATTTCTTACTTGCTATAGTGGACAGTGATGGTAAAATGAAGCTTTCCTGAAGTAGTGAAGCCAAAAAAAGGCCCCAAAAAATGTAATAAAAATTCAGCATTTGAAGCCAAACTTAACACAGTGTTCACTGACGGCACCTAAAAATAATTCATAGCAGGCAAGTCATAAACAAACCAGAATTGCACCGAATCCTTTAGTTTCTTACAGGTGTTACTTGGACAAACTGTTAATTACCTGCATGGTTCAGACAGAAAGAGAAAGAGGTATAAAGTGTGTAAAGAAGTTTTTAATAATTTGTGTTTGGTCTTCTAGAAAACCTGGTGTACACAAAACTGGTAGAGATGATGTTAAATATGCTTCACGTTGGTTTTATACTCAAAGCAATGCGAATACAAAAAACTAATTTAAAAAGGTGCTCTGTAGAGTTTTCTGAGAGAAAAAAATTCATTAAATCAAATCAGTAAACAGAAAAACTAGTAAACAAAATAACGATAAAAAGATCAAATAAAAAAAAGCAAAATTTTGCCATTTCTAGCTGGTTTAGCTGCCTGACTGCCTCGTAGGAACCACAAGTTTTGAATGTTCTAAATGATCCTGTGTGGAGTGGAAACTGATGATAATTTTCTAATTAATCAAGTAGTTGTTTTAGTCTATACAACGTTAGAAAATGTCACTCAGTGTCCAAGATAACAAAAGTCCCGTTTTGTGCACAAAACATGTTCAGTTTACTGTCATACTGAAGGAAAGGAAGCAGAAAATGTTCACATTTAAGAAGCTGCAACCAGAGAATTTAGATTTCTTTCTTTAAGATATAACTCACCCCAATTTACTGATCATGAAAAGACTCTGTGATTCGTCCAATAGCTGACAATTAATCAATCAATTGACTATTTCTCTCATACGTTCTCCAAACTTGCTTTGGAGCCTCAGTGTAACATCACCCATGTACATTTTCTCACAAACAAGCTTTCTGAAGCACCGAATCTCTATGAAGATCATAATCAATCAAAAGGAACAATCAAAATACGAGTGGTTTTCCTCTTAAAAGCTTCAATAAGAAGCAACTGGACTTTTAATTGTGGTTCTTGAAGTTTATCATGACCTGGATGACTGCAAATCTACACGGACACAAGTGTTATTGCTGGTGTTACTGTTGATATTTTGATTACTTAAGTTTATACTATGAAAACAGACCAGTTATAATCAAAGTCTACAGTCAGTGCGATGCAACAAGGCCTTGTTTAGGATGATATCTGATTTTCGGCTTTGAAACATTTTGCTTCAATACTTTTGCTTTGAAAGTTCAAAATCAAGTTTTCGGCTTTGATCAGCCGGGACTCTTTTGTGCAAAATTATTCCTACAAGTAGTTTTACTGGTTTCACTGTTGTTATTTTGATGAATTAAGTTTATACTATGATAACAGACGAGTCTTAATCAAAGTCTACATCCAGTGTTGACGCAACGAGGCCTTGTTCAGGACGATTTTCGGCTTCAAAACTTTTACTTTGAAAGTTCAAGTTTTCGCCTTTGATCAGCCTGGATTGTTTTGTGTAAGATTGTTCCCTAAAGTTACAGTTATTATCATTAAAAAGCACAAACATGCTGCAGGTAATGATCATTTTCTGTTTGTTTTTTGTATTGGCATCACAAAAAATAAAAAAAATCACACAAAACTAGCTTTCTAACTTTTCTGAGCACAAAAAAAACCACCAGATAACTTTGTCTCGAGGTGATTCCAGAAGATCTTTGAAGGGTTTTGTGTTTTTGAAGCCCCTGCAGGCTCGTCGAGGGGTTTGGTTTGGTTACCTGGTCCAAACACTCGGTCCTCAGGTACACCAGCGCTCTGAGGATGCTCGGAGGCAGCGGATCTCCAGTCTGCTGGACGCTGAGCAGCAGAGGAACCCCAAACACCCGCCGGCCTTTCACCTCCATGGCCTTGGTCTTCCTCAGTGGTTTGGGAACAGTCCTGCGGGCAGAGAGAGGCCTCCGTTAGATCCCCACATCCTCTAGTTCTCAGGAAGAAATCAAATGGCGAGGACTGGAGCCGAGGGAGAAGTTATGGAAAGTAATGTACACTCAAAAATTGTTTTGCAGACATTCAGGGAATTTGTTCTCTCAACCAGTCAAGTATTAAAAAAAAGAAGCTTCATTTGGCCGCCGTTGCATGTGTTCCTTTTGAA
Organism: Acanthochromis polyacanthus; assembly: GCF_021347895.1. Classification (NCBI taxonomy): domain Eukaryota; kingdom Metazoa; phylum Chordata; class Actinopteri; family Pomacentridae; genus Acanthochromis; species Acanthochromis polyacanthus. The sequence goes on along the minus strand of NC_067129.1, from coordinate 31,084,487 downwards.
GGGAGAGCCAAATAAACATTTTCTGATTACATAAGTCCCTGGTGATCGCTAAAATGTTCGCGCCATTCAAATCAGCACTGCGGGAAAAACACGGAGGAACCGTGGACGTCGATCAAAGGAAAAGGACTTTCTGAGGGACGGCTGAAGTTTGTTCATGGTTCTGAACTGATATCGGCAACCTTTTCACCGTCAATACCGCCGAGGAAACTGCAGACAAAGCCGCTTTTTAGCTTCTGATGCTGTAGAACTGCGAGGCTGAGTGCACTCTGAATAACACCGCGGCATTGTAATAGTCATGTTTAATGAAAGAGGGCTGAGAAGCACTTCAACAATCAGAACCGAAACCTCTCCCCCGCTCGGCTCATTATCCCAAGAGTTAGAAAAGTCTCGTGTCGCCTCTGATACTTTCTCTGAAGCACAAACTCTCTGAACACTTTCCAGTTCTGTTTCCCTCCCCCCAGACTTTACTTCAACATCTCATAGCTCTTGGAAACAAACTGGCTATTTTAAGGAAAGTGCTGCGGAGTATCAGTCGTCCCAATCAGCACTTAATTGCTGTATTTTTAATCATCAAGTGCTCGCTTTGGCAGCTGTGATTAAATCATTGAAATGAGGAGACGAGAAACTTGTCGAAGCCTGGAGGGATTTTTTTACTCCTTCTTTTGCTGGAGCATTTGTCCTAACAGTGCTGATGTGACAACCTCTTACTGTCTTTTGATTTAAATCGCTGCCGTAACGTCATTTATTTGCTCCCTAGGTTCTTTATCCTCAAAGACCATCCATTTTGAGTAGCATTCTTTCTGCAAGTGTGTTTCATGAGAAGATACTATTCTGCACTCATCAAATTTCAAATATTCCATGTACAAAATACTAAAACATGCAGTTGTTGTGTAAATTTGTTTGTCCTGACACCAAATCTAAAAAAAAAAAAAACGAGGAGAATTTTTTTTGAAAAATGCCATTTTTTCTCTTATCCCCCCCCCCCCCCCCCCCGATGACTAAACTGAATCTCAAATAAAACTGTTAAAATTAAATATATTAGATAGATATTTTAAATAGTTATTATTATGCATGCAACCCTGTTAGCATAACCTTTTCACCTGGTAGAAGAAGAAGAAAACAGTGAATCATATGAGACACTGGAATTAACATCATCAAACAGTTTTCCTAAAGAATGTGTAGAGCAAAGCTGTGTCCTCTCTTCTGTTTTTCATCTTTTCATCACATTAGTGATTCCAAATGAACTTTTTGACAAACTGGAGGAAATTCCCTCCAGACGATCCTGAGGATATCGTGTTCACTAAGCAGAACACCTGAAAACAGAACGCCTCTGACTTCAGCTGTTGCTGGCAGGGAGGCAAAACAAAACCCTCCTACCAGCACCTGTAACGCTTGCTCATTAATGTTCAGCTAAGCTAACTGGAAGCAGGCTGCGGCCATAATGGAAATAACTGAGGGTTGTATCAGTGTTTTGTTCTGTCTTATGAAGACTTTGCATCAAACTTTGACAATGTGTTGGTGATCTCTCAGTCCAGCTGAAGTCTTTCTGCACAACTACTGTCTTTCCAAAACCTCCAAACTACCACCTCTAAACAAATTAATATGGCATTCATGGATGTTTTCCTTAAAAAGGACACATTGTTTTACTTCCACATAATCCAGTTGGAGCTAAAGGAACACAATGTTCACATAACTGGTGTCAGAGCAAGTATTTAGAGTTTGTGCTTATTCGTGTTAATTTAATGTTTTCTTTCTTTTCTGCCTTAGAGGTCACTGCTGACATGATTTTCTCCCTCGTCTGCATCATCTATGAAGTTCAAACTCTCAGTATGGAGCAGTCTGAAATGTAAAAACACGCCACACCTGAGCTACAGGGAGCTATTTTCAACCTGCTGCCACACATTTTTCCCCACATCTCCATCCAAAACCCTCGTCTGATCCTGAAAATTAAAGACGAGTATCTACGAGGAGTAATTTCAGGACGGTTTTTTCTTTTTTTCCCCTCTCGGTGCTCGGTTCCCACATTCAGCCTTATCTCATTGAGCATAACACCCTCGGCAAAAAAACAAAAAAACAAATTGGTTTTCTACCACGGCATAAAACAAGCGGGTCATGTGTTCACTCAGAGCACATTATAAAATACAAACGCTCGGCAAAGTAAACAAGCGGAATATCTGAATGTTTTATTATTATAAAAAATGAATTTGTCTCGATTTTGCACGAGGGCTTACTCTGAGAACACGGTGTAGGAGGCAAAACACTGATCCCATTAAATTCATGTATGTCAACAATGCCCTGCCTTTCAAGCGAGCTGCACTTTGAGCTCCGCAAAGTCCTCATTAAGGGAGACAGGCTTCAGTTTGAGTCTTAAATCTTTTCCCTGTTGCTCCAAATGTCCCTCTGGGCTTGTTGTACTTTCAACGCCGCATGCTTACCTCCTATAGGACACTACAAAGGATGTTTTCCAGCACTGGGACATCGCTGATTTAGTGAGAAAGACGTAAATAGTGACATTGTTTGACCCACTGAAGAGAGAGGAAGTCGTCAAAAACAAGCCCCAGTGCTTCGGCGGTTAGCCAGTGAGCGGAAAAGATGACAGAACCAAACTTCCCTCTGATTTCCCATGAATGTGGAAGCACAGTGGTGGTTATTTAGAAGCGTTCCTCTTGAAGCGTGTTGCTGCTGGGTTTTTTTCAAGCCGAGGCAAAGTTGCACCTGAGCCATGAATAATAAATATCTTTTCTAAATAGGCCGCCTGAAATATTTACCCTCGGCCCGCCCTTCCTTACCCTCCTGATTCCTTGAAGTTTCTCCACACAGCTGTGCAGGAGTCTAAGAATACTGCTGTTTCCACCAAACCCCTGCAGAACTTTTATTTTCATGCACAGAATCAACCACAATCTTCATCCTTCTTACCAGTTCCAGCCCTGCTTGCTGGACGGGGAGTATTTGTCCATCAGGGCGGTGAGTTTGAGCAGCGAGAGTTTCTGGAGCAGGAGGAACTGGGAGGCAGACTGGTTCTCCACTCCTGGACTGGAAGGCAGGGAGGGCAGGCTCTGCTCGCTGGACCAGTGCAGCTGCTGGCTCACCCTGCTGGACACACATTATGAAATTCAGTTTCACGACAGGAACCCATGATGTCCAAGAGAAAAAAGTAAATGAATTAGTAGGGGTGTCCCAATCAAGTATTCCTTTTGCTCTGGATCCTATTCAGGTCCGTTATTGTCTAACATCTGTTGATACCAAGTCCCAATCCAAAACCATTTCCTAGATAAGCCACACTTCAAGCAAATTAAAGGCATTAAAATCATTTTTTTTTGGTGTTGAAAACTGCATTGACCCAAGGAGGCAAACACTTGAACTACAGGCAGTTGGGTGTTGGCAACATAAAGCATTGTGGGGGTTTAGCTAGCATCAGGCCACAATGACAAAGACTTATGTGACACTTAAGGACCTCTGGTTAGAGCTCATGTGCTTAGGACAACCGAGGATATAATAGGACAGTGTCTCTTGTTGATTCTTGCTTGTCTTTAAACCATTGTGGGGGTTTAGCTAGCAGGGGGCCTCCATGACAAAGATTTATGTGATGCTTAGTGACCTCTGACAAGGTAAACTAGTATTGAGTAGGACCGTGTTTTTAGTTGATCCTTGTCTTAAAACCATTATGGGGATTTAGCTAGTAATGGGCCCCCATGACAAAGACTCTTGTGATGCTAAATGATCTTTAGCCAGATGGTTTAAGACATGTTAGGATCAAATAGGAGCGTGTTTCTAATTGATCCTAGCTTGCCTGAAAACCGCTGTGAGGGTTTAGCTAGTAATAGACCACCATGACAAAGACTTCTGTGATACTTAGTGACCTCTGGGAAGAGCTCATATGTTTAAGGCAAGCTCAGCTAGAGTAGAAGCATGTTTCTAAGCTCAATTTGAGTTATCAATTACTCTGTTGTTAATCAGTAACATGCCGATTACTGATTTTGGGAAACCATTGATAATTTGCATCCCTAACATCCTGATATGAATTATATTTTACACCTATGTGATAGCGGATATGAAAAAAAGGATTGGGCTTAGCTTTCTGCAAATACTAATCAGTGAAAAAAAATGCCTTGATCAAACTGGGACATTCCTATTATTATGAGTGATAGCTCATATTAAAACTAAAGTGGTCCAACGAACACGCAGCAGAAACAGAGAAAGAAGCAGCGTCCATCTGTGGCTGACTTTACATTACAGGGGAGGCTTCATAACTTTTTACTGCTCTCTATCTGAAAACAAATATGCAGCATGAGGTTGCTGCTTTTATCTTTAGTGCCTCACATTAACTTTACTCTTACTTTGCTCGATGCCTGAAGGAGTAAATCCCCATAACTGTCAGCGTCTGCAGCCCACTTCCACTCACATATGTCCAAGGCTACTTTAAGCATCCAGTAATGTGTTTGTATATCCTCAACCAGACTTTATCTTTTTAATGACCCTGATCTGGCTCTACCAACACTAGTGAAACACTCTGAGGTTCTACAGCTTGTGAAATGTGATGTGCTCTGTGGACACTCACCTGCTCCGGGGCTGTGGTGATGTGGTCTTCGACTCCTCTCCGTTAACAGGCGTTTTCTCGCTGCTCTCCTCCGGATGCTGAACCTCCAGGTGGATGTGGCTTGGGGAGGAGGGGCAGGGGGAGGCGGCTGAAGAGCCATGGGCAGGGGAGTCCTGGGAGGAAGAAGAGGACGAAGAAGACGAAGAGGAGGAGGAGGAACCTCTTTGACAGTCGTCTTCGGATAGGTTTTCAGACCAGGTGGAGACCAGCTGTTGGAGGTCACTGATTCTCTCCAAAACGCTGTCCAGAGCCGAGAAAACGTCCTCACCTGCCAGCAGTCGACTCACCTGAGGGGATGGAAAAACATACAGCAAAAATAAGCATTAATGAGCCATCGTGTTGTGTACAGCAGCGGTCTTCTATATTTTTTGCACCACGGACCGGTTTCAAGCAGACAATGTTCTGCAGATCAGTCATCGCTCTCATAACAAATAATAACGTCTTTTGTTGTTGTTTTTTTCTTTCTGCACAGTGGCTTGGTGGTTAACACTTTCACTTTCGCCTTGCAGCTAGAAGATCCCCGGTTCACATCCCAGCCTTCCTGGGATCTTTCTGCATGGAGTTTGCATGTTCTCCCTGTGCATTCGTGAGTTTTCTCCAGGTTTTCTGGCTTCCTCCCACAGTCCAAAAACATGCTCAGGTTAATTGATTATTCTGAATTGTTTGTGAGTGTGATTGTTTGTCCTGCGATAAGACTGGTGACCTGTCCAGGTGTCTTCTACCTTCACCTTAAGTCAGCTGGGATAGACCCCAGCCCCCTCAGCAAACCTAATAAGGATTAAGCGGTGTGTAGATAATGGATGGATGGAAAAAAAAAGTGTCCTAAATAAATAAAATTACTTGTTTATTGTTAAATATGTACTTACTTCTGTCTCAGTCCCTCCCATTTTTCAAAGAAACTCTCCAGAGACGTTTGTTTTGTATTAATTTTAGCGAGGGTTAGCTTCATTTAACAGAAGTGACGGGAACACGATCTACACCCCCTGTCAAAAGTTTTGAGACATTTTCTCATTCAAATAAATTAGAAACTGTCTCAAAACTTTTGACAGGGGGTGTATTTGTTTTTCAAAATATAACTTAGCAGGAACTCAAATTAAAAATAATGATTTTTTATTCATTTTGTGCAGCCCAGTGGTTGGGGGCCGCTGGTCTACAAGGTCCTTTCAATTCACAGTTTAATTCACAATGAAAAAAAAGACTTAGCATCCCAGAGGACAAAGCTAGATGGATGGACAGACAGACAGATGGATCGAAACTTTAGTAATCCCGAGGAAAATTCAAGAATGAAATGATGTTCTTAACCCTCTGAACCCTAAAAACCCATCAACAGGTTTAAAAGTATGAAATAGTTGAAATATGTAACGTACATAAAGCTACCATTTTTGTGGACACTTAAAAATGTTGTACGTATTGAAATTCAACTTTGATTTTCCCCATTTTTTTAGGATTTGCTGCATTAGGACATAAAAAACTGAGCTGAAAAAAAGCTTTAACCTGACTTTTATTACTTAAAACGGACGTGCTTTAATCCAGCGGTGAAGAAAACACTGGTGGAGGATTTTATCTACTCTCCGCTACTCAGACTCTCCATTATCCAGTTCATTGTCCTGTTTACGTAACTGTTTACTTTATAAACCGCTTTCTTGGCCTTCATTAAGCCTAATGTGACAGCAGTGCCAGTTTATTTTTATTCACAAAGAAGCAAACGGCCTTTTTATTTGTCTAATTTACTCACTTACCAGTAGCAGTTTTAATTTCCACAGCTTCTGGTCTCGGCGCCAACAAAGACAAGTTTCTTTTACAATAGTGTATAAATCTCTTTGTCTGACTCTGCAGATATTTGCAAACGATCACATTTGGAGAGAAGATGTCGCTCTCTGGAGGAAAGGAGCAGAAATAAAAGCTATTTCCTAATGACTCCCGTAATATTTTATATCTACTCTTCACTTCCTCAGCTGCCAAAGTGCTTTCCAACTTCATCCCAAACGGCTCCTCTCCTGTTTCAGGAAGAATCCCGACTGATTAATGCAACTTGTCAGAGATGACTGCACAGTTTTGACCTAAAATGGAATTTGATAAGAGCACTCACAAAATGATTTTTGGCTTTATGGGGGAAACTCCATATGGAGCTTAGCTTAGCAGAATCAATATCCTCGATTGAATTAGTCGTGTTTTTATAGACTGTCATTTCAGATTTTATACTTTTTTTGTGGAGCGGCAGGAGTGCCAAAGAGTAAAAGACAGAGAGACTTCTCCTTATGTTGCCTGTTTTTTTATTTTGGATTTGTAGCCTGAAGGGATCAGTGTTTTATTGGTGAAGGATTTAAAGCCTTGTTGCATTAAAAACAGAACATTTTGACATTTTTATTCACTGTGTATCACTCTGTGGATTATTGTGTCATTTAGAAACAAATCCCACCATCCACATATGAATATATAATTCCAGTAAAGTGACTCAAAAACACAAAAAGTGCAGTATGTAGGCCTAAATATTGGAGAAAGTACCCAGATGTTCTACTTAAGTAAAAGTACCAAGACCTCATTTTTACAGTACTTCATTATTAGTAATATTACAGCACAGGAAGTCCTATTCAACCAAACATTTTAGCAACATCAGTGTGTCAGCAGTGTTTGGCTTTTGTTTACAGTTGACCAGTTTAGTCTACTGTCACCCAACTAAAGGGTCAAATAAAATGATGGTTAATCCACTGAATCTGTGTGATTTTAATGTAAGGTGTAATAGCATATAGAATTAGTTATAATTCAAACTACTCTTGTCAGCTACATGTCACCATAACATGGAGACATTACACTACAATAACATTCTGTATAGACACTGACCGTATCATGGGTTCTGGGTTCTTCCAACCTTGTAACCTCTTGAAAGAACGACAGTAATATGTGAAAAAAAATAAGCAGGGAAGAGTGGGGTGAGACGAGTCTGTGGGTTAACTGAGCCACCCTTTGTTTCTAGAAAACCATGAAAGAAAACTGGTTGTATTTTTGAAAATGTTTCCATTCTAAGGAGCACATGGACCAACACAACAGGTTTTTGTTGTTCAAAGTTAATTTTTATGTTTGTGGTATTATAAGTGTTGCATCTGAACAATTACTGAGACATCTGAAACTATTTCACACACGTGTCAGTGCATTAGTGAGCTACAATGTGAGGCTAAACTGTTAGCTCTAAACTGCTTGGATGATGCACTTCTCTTAGGATGGTGGCACCTGCGATTATTATCCCCCGCCTCCACAAAGTGGAAAAGGGGGATATAGGTTTGGCCTCCGTCCGTCCGTCTGTCCGTCCGAGATGAAGGGGACAGCTTTTCTCGGAAACTATTACAGCTAGGATTACGAAATTTAGTGTGTAGCTTCACACCATGGACACCTTGATCAAGTTCAAAAATCAGACCTGTACGATAATATTTAACAGAGTTATGGCCCTTGATCACTATTTTGGATATAGACTCATAGACATCACATATGGCGGGGGATATTGATGACCATGTTGTCTTGTTGATAAATAATGACATTCCCGTAAATCTACAGCTATATGTTCAACAATACCCCAGTTTTGTAAAAATTACAGTAAAATTTGTTCATTTTAAACATGATTTTGTTCCAAAGTTTGTCATCTGTGGTGCTCATTGAAGGATACTGGCCTTTAAAGTTGTACATTTTATGTTTAAATACAACTTCTAAGAGGTCATTTAGCGTTGAATTGGTCTTTGATATAGCATTAGATGAGGTATAAAACTTTCAATTTTACGTCAACATAATTGATGGCACAATTTCCCCCAACGTATTTCCCCCAATGCTCGATGTATCCCTTGCTGGTGGGAAGTGGAACCAAGAAAACGCTTTTTTTTTTGTGAAAAGGCAAACTTTAAAAACTGTTTATTTAAATCCAAACCAAATATTCCCAGAGATGCCCCACATCCTGAAGTATATGTACATGTCTTATTTTTAGACATTACTGTAACGACTCTTCAAGTAAAAACAGACTCATATTACACTACACATTTACAGGGTGCAGTACAACAGTAAATATAAATGCAGTAACAGTCTTTTGACTCACCTCTGACTCCTCGCTGCCACTTCCGCCGCTGCCTCCTTCGCTTTCAGACAGCAGCCGGTCGTTGGGTACGTTGTCGTAGACGCTCATCCGGTGGTCCAGCAGAGCGAGTGGACTCGGGACGTCACACGACGAAGACGGCGAGGCCAGAGACGACGTGCCGCGACGGATGCTGTTTCGCGCCCGATAACCGTGGAAGCTGCCGGTCCTCCAGTTGACAGAGGTGCTGTCGATGATGGGCGACAGGATGGCGTGTTTGTGCATGAGGGAGGTGGGGAAGGTTCCCGGTTTGTGTCCCTGGGGGATCTGGAAGACCAGGCTCTCATGGCTGCTGTTGTTGTTGTTGTTGATCTGGTTCCTGTAGTCCTGAAAGAGTGAACGCATGTATCAGTGAGGTAAAAGGTAAAATACTGGCTTACTGGGTATCCCTCTATGTAGATTAATATGCATTAAATACTTGAAATTACAACCATCAAGACCACTTGGTGTGAAATATAACAATGACTACATCCAGTCCCAAAGATTTCAATTGATCAATACCAGTAACCTAAAAGCAATACTTTATCTGTGTTTGCTGTCATGCAGGTGTCATAAAAGGAGATCCTAATTTGTGGCAGGACATTCAGAAATCAATCATCAGCAGCATTATATATGCAATATATGAAAACCGTCCTGTTTAATCCCAGTGTGTCTTAAAGTGGCTGGAGGTCATTAAGTGTCACAGAAGTCTTGGTCATGGTGCCCGTTGCTAGCTAAACCCCCACAATGCTCTCTGCTCGTAGTCTATGTGACCACCTCCTCTGGTCTCTACAGTATTAAAAAAGAGGTGACACATAGTGAAACAACCAGGCACTACAGCTGATCTACAATACTTAAGGGGGTCAAAATCACGTTTTTAAAAGTTGAATTGAAATATTAAAACCACAATACATTTCTGGCATGCATGCAACGAATACAGGTTTTCTATATCTTTAGAGCTTGTGGAACCAGTAGACCCTACCTTCTGACACTACATTTTAGACAGTGTACTTGAAGTTTGTATTATCTTGGAAAATGGTATCCGATTTTAAATGACTTAGTTAAAATTTGGGGCAAATAAACTTGATCAGGACATCCGTAGTCCAGTGTAACTGCTCTAAAATGGCTTTTTCAGTTTTGCCACCTGCCTACTGCACATACAAACTTAATGCTGTTTACATTATAAACTACTAAGACCAACAAAAACACACCAAAAAAGTCCACTTTATTTGCTTGTCAGCCTCCTTGAAAGTGTGTTAAATGACCTACAAGTGTGTTACAGTTAAAATCTGAGGTTAAGGGGTCGACCTCCAGGGACTTACCTCCATTCCTGCGTGGTTCTGGTTGTTCCGACTCGTTCCATCACCAACGCCGCTGTTGGAGCGTTTGCAGTTGCTCCTGACCCGGGTGACGGGGCTGGGCGTGCTGACAGTGCTGCTGCTCTCTGATTGGCTGTTACTGCTGCTGCCACTGCTGATGGTGTGAGGAGACGAAGGAGACGAAGGCGACGAAGACGTTCGACTGCTGGCCTGATCCTGTGGACTGAAGACATTCAGGAAGACAGAAGTCAACAGTTAATGATGCACAAGAGTAATTCTGAATAAAACTGGATATTTGGACAGAAGATTTTTGAGTCATTCCGTATAAAATCAACCACATCTGACAGAAGTTCTTATCTGACCTCCTCACAATTAGCTGTGTTTTAAGCACAATAACGTAGGCTCATTTAATGGAAAGTTTGCGGCAGGACAGACCCTTAACGCTTAAAAGGGATGAGTCGAAATTTAACACTTCTTTATTTCAATCAGGAGATTTTCGAAGATGAAAAACTCATCTGAGCTCTATTAAAAATTGAAACCATCCACTCCAGGTGTCACAATCTAGAGCCAAAACTCATTTTTGTTGAACACAGTTTTGTTTTGTTCAGAAGTTTTCTGAATGATCGGAACACAGAAACACATCCAAGGCTCCAACGCTTGCTTCTATGGCCCTTTGCCATTAAACTGCTGCAGCTTTGTTGTTGAAACTCTTTATTCCATTCTATCCCATAGTGTTGATGCTCAAAGTTGGTAATAGAAAGAATAGTGCTGAACAAAAATTAGATTTTGTGTTTAGACTGTGACACCTGGAGTCGATTTAAAATTGATTTGGTTGCATTTTTGTAAAAATCAGAACTCCAATGTGTTTTAAGTCCGGAAAGTTTCTTGTAGATAAAAATGTACTTCTGAAGTTATGAGGCTCAAAAATGCTAGAAAAAACGCGAACTGTGAAGTGTGTACTTCAAGGTCCTGTAACTGGGAAAATATTCGTAACATGAAGGCAAAATTTTGCATGTTTTGCAAATACAGAGTGCTGATTCTGAAGAGGTCATGTGGAAAGCCCTGATTGTTTTTTAATGGAATTAACTGTTTGAATTCTGCTGGAGTAAAGAACCTTCAGGAGTGCATTTGGTTTCTGTAAGATTGTAATAATCCACAGTCCTCACCTTGACGGCTCCTCCTCTTGGACCACAACCGGCCCACTTATCAGACGCCTGTTGCCTCCACCGCTATGATCCGACAGGAGGAAGCCGGCCGTCCCCCTCAGCCTCAGTTTCTCCATCTTCCTCAGCAGAGTGGTGCCCTTCTTCCTGGGCGGCTTGTCTGGGAAGGAGCCCTCAGCTTCCAGGCTCATGGTGGACGATCCTCCACCACTTCCTCTAGGAGAGGGCGGTCCGCTGAAGGACGTGTCCAGGGACTGGGTCTTGTTAGTGGAGGAGCAGCGGGAGGAGCTCCTGCTGGTCTCCTGATCGTCGGTGGCGGTGCTGGCGGTGGAGGTGGCGACGGGTTCTCCGGAACTCTTGTGGTGGCCATCGTGGCCTTCGCTCTCGGTGCTGCTGGAGCTGTGGATGGAGCAGACGTCATGGCGGTCGCTGGGTCGGGTCGGGCTGTCGGACAGGTGGAGGATGTCCACAGTGGAGTCGAGGCGCCGCCACTGTCGCGTCCGCCGGTCGTAGGTCCAGTTGGGGCTGATGGCGCAGAAGTCTTCCTCATCACAGTCGTCTCTCTGGAAGAAGAAGAGATCAGCCAGTCAAGAAGATGTGAAAATCAGCAAACACATAAGAACATGTTGAATTCCAAGGATGTTTTTGACTCTTATCCCATAAAAAGTCAATGTATTAAATTCTCCATTGCTTCAAATATGACTATACAGTATGTTGTATTTAGCACCAAGCAGTTTTTTTCTTGTAGCATTTTTCTTCACAGTGGACTCATTTTTAACTGCAATATAAAGTCCTGCACCACTATGGAAACAGCACAACCATGACTCAAAGTAGAGAGAGCTCTAAAATGTTTTCTGTGCAGTATGAAATAGTTGTAACTCTATAAAGCATAAAAAAGGTTTCATTTCTTTCAGTATTCATTTTATAAAAAATCTGGCCAACCTGGAATCGACACATCCAGCATTGTTTCCTCACAGGTGTTACCAATGCAAGTTAAAAATTGTAGCTAATTGTAGTTAATTACTTAGATTTTTGAAGCCTCTACAGACTTTTTTACACGACTTTGCAAGTCATCTGTAGAGAGATGTTTCTCCATGCTGAATGTATCTCCAACAACTTGCTCCTCTGTTTATGCGTCATGCTGCATTTATTTTATTGATACACCGTGTTTAATTTTCCCTTCAGTCTCTCTAAATTATTTCAATACTTGTCTCATCTCAGCTCTGTGTAAACACAAAATCCAGATCAGCTGAAAATTCACAGAATTCAGTCATGTGACACATGATTTTCTACAGGATCTGATGTATTTCTGCATATTTTCTTAAACGAATCAAGTAGAATGAGGCGACGTGGTTGAAATATAATAATTTTAAGCTAAGATTTGGTTCATTTGCAAGACAAAATAACTTCACAGATGAGTAGATTAGTTCAAGAACCACTGGAAAGTTAAAAATCCAATGATTTTTCCTGTTTTTTTTCCAGTGTCTGGCATACATGGTTCCATTTTTGCAAAGATAACATACTTTTCAACTTGGCAAACTCTGGAGTTTTGAGGTTTTTACAAACAATTTCATTTTTGTTTACATTAATTTTACCTTGAGCAGAAAGCTGTAAATATCATCTTAACTTCTTATTTTGCCTGGTATGAAGTCTGTTTCTCATATTTTGTCATAGCAGGAAATAAACCTGTCCTCAGAGACCAAAAACTTACAAATCAAATGAAACTGTTCCAAAATTAGTGCTGGATTGTTAAATTTTTTTTTTGAAATTGTAAAATTGAGAATTACTTTTTAATATTTACCCCATAGACATGAAGTAAATAATACCTGATGTCAACATCCCTTTGTTGTGTCTAATCGGGAACAGTAACAAGTGGTATAATATTAATAAAAAGATGTTAAACTGAAGACAATGAAGCTTTAATTCTGTGTTTTCTGGACTCCTCCTGGACATATTTTTTTCCTAGGATGAGAAACTGTTGAGATGAAGGAGGAGAACGGATCAGCTGATATCAGTCAATATCTGATGATGCTTATCCAGCAGATTTCATGGCGTGACGCCTCCCCGCCGTGTTCGAGTTTCTCAGCATTTGCTCTCAGCACTCACCCGGTGTTTTGATCTTCGTGGCTCCAGCCTCATTTCCACGCATTTGTTTAAAGTGATTAATCTCCTGAAAGAGGACGAAGAGAGAATTAGACGAGGTACAGGCGGCAAGAAATTCATTATTTATGGCAGCACTATGCAGAGAGTTTCAATATAAATAAAGGAGTTTGTGTATCAAAGTGTCATCTGGAGAAAACTTGACCTAAAATTTAAAATTACATTTAAAAGTCTCCATTTGCTCACTTTGTGAAGGACTATGTTTTTTTGTGTGCTGCAACAGCAACTTTTGGCAAACAGGAAACTATTTTAAAGCCTGAGCCGGCATCATTAAGGAAGAAAGAACCTTCTCTCCTTACCAAAACTGTTTAGCCTAAAAAAACTCTAAAAAGAAATATTTAACTGGCCAAAGAGCAAACTTGTTTAGAAGGAAAATGTGGAATCTTCATGTTTGGGTTAAATAAACCAAAAATGCTTCATTTTTTAATCTCAACACATTTCAATATAAACTACCATTCAAAAGTTTAGGTAATCCAGACAATTCCATGTTTTCCATGAAAACTCACACTTTTATCCATGTGCTAGCATAACTGCACAAGGGTTTTCTAATCATCAATGAGCCTTTCAACACCATTAGCTAACACAATGTAGCATTAGAACACAGGAGTGATGGTTGCTGGAAATGTTCCTCTGTACCCCTATGGAGATATTCCATTAAAAACCAGCTGTTTCCTGCTAGAATAGTCATTTAGCACATTAACAATGTCTACACTGGATTTATCATTCATTTAATGCTATCTTCACTGAAATAAATTGCTTTCCTTTCAAAAATAAGGACATTTCTAAGTGACCCCAAACTTTTGAAGTGTAGTGTGCATGAATTAAAGTTGTTCTATATTAGTTAAAGTTGCTCTTAAGGAGCTCAAGTTGTTCTATATTAGTTAAAGTTGCTCCACATTATTTAAAGTTGGTCCTAATGAGTTAAAGTTGACCTACAGCACCATTCAAAAGTTTGGGGTCATCCAGACAATTTGAAGTTTTCTGTGAAAACTCACACTTTTATTCATGTGCTAACATAACTGCACAAGTGTTTTCTAATCATCAATAACATTTTAATTCATTTTTTTGCCCTCGTGAAATCAAAAAACTTTAAAATGTATGGAATCATTTAATTTAGGTTTATCAGCCCTGATGGTAACATTTTTACTATGGATCGAGTTCTTCTTACGCATAAAGAATCAAAACGTGTTAACAGATCCAAAACCTCACATTTTCTAATTATGGTATGAGCCTCTCAAACAGTCCCATCAGTCTAATTTCTAGCTTGTATTTTCTGCTTTGTGGTTGCATTTAATTGTTTTAAGGTGTTTTTGATGTTCTGTACATCATTTGGAACATGTGTTACCTGCAGAGTGAATCGAGCGCATCCTTATCCAGGAAGTGGTGATCGTGCTTCGCTCGCTCAATGTCGACGGGGAACCTGCAGTCTGAAACACAAACAAGACGAATGAAGCAATAAGACGCCGTCCGAGGCCTCATCTGGATTTGCTCTGTATCGTGTTGAACTCTTTGGGCCTCAGTGGCTCATATTTACCTTTGAATAACTGCACATACTGGGGGAAGCCGGCGGCTCGCAGCCAATCGCAGGCCTCCTTGGCTTCAATCTCTGCAAACACGGAGAAGAGAAACAGCATTTGATTCAATTATAATCATTTCATGCTCCCCCCGCTTTAAGAGGGCAAATATTTGCACTTAATCAGTCTTCTGTTTATGAAGTTTAATTACATTTGCATTTGGGTGAAAGAAAAAAAACATGGAAAAAAAACTGGAAGCTCATACAGGCTATTAATTAACTGTGGCTCCTAGAAGAGGCCATTTTAATTAATGCTAATTGGGTGAGAGTGGGGATGGGAGCTTCTGAGAGAGGAGGAAAGACGTTTTTAATGTTTCCCTTCTCTTCGTCTTCTGTCTGTCTGTTGGAGTTTTCCCTTAGAGGCTGTTGCCATGGACCACCGGATTAACGTGATGGTTCCCATGTGCTAACCATCTGTTAATTAGACCCATGAAGGAATGAAAAACAACCAAGTCCAAAGGTGAGTCTACGGCAAAACATGTCTGAAAGTTCGTCATGGATGCAAAATGTAGATATTCTGAGCTTTGGAAGTTCTTAAAGTACAGGTGCATTAATGAAAATTTAACCCTCTGAACGCAAAAATGCACCAGTGTTGAAAGGCATGTTTTCTTTTCTTTTTTTTAATGCAAAATTACGCCATTTTTTAAAAGTAGAAACAGAAAGAATTGTCAGATTATCAACTTTACAATGGTCCTTGAACTCATCACGTGGCTCTATCTGGACATCTAACCAAATCTTAAAATTGTGGTAATTCTTTAAAATCACCTAATTATACATGTCTCATTAAATTTACCAAAAATTATCCATTTGCACCATATTCTATAAAAACTAAAAATTCTGCACTTCTGAGCACAACGTAGAAGCCATGAATGTCTCAGCTGTGACCAACAGTCACAAGGCGAAAATTCAGAAAGTTTCAGATGAACTACAGGCAGTGTTTCCACGGAATAGAGAGTAGACGACAAGAGAGACTATCCTGGATGAATGAAATAAATGCAGCAAGGCTCATCACCAGTGAACAGAGGAGTAAGTTGTTTGAGATACATCCAGCATGGTGAAACATCTTTCTGCAGCTGATGAGCAGAGACTCAAAACTGGACTGAAACTTGTCCAAAATGACTCAAATTGTCCAAAAATTTCTCAAAAATTGTCACGATGAACAAAACTTCAGTAATTTTGAGCTACTTCAATACAATGTAGACCTTTTTTTTTTTTAGTTATTTTAGATTTGGGACTTAGTTTGGAATTGTTTTGTTACTTTCTACACATTTTGAGTCAATTTTTAACCATTTAATATTGCTTTGACCAAGTTTCAAGTTATTTTAGAGATGCTTTGAGTCATGTTGGACACTTTCAGACAAAGACGACAGTAGCATGTTTAACAAATGAATAAAATGAATGCAGCATGACTCAGAAACAGTGAACAGAGGAGGACGTTGTTGAAGATACATCCAGCATGGTGAAACATCTTTCTACAGCTGATGAGCAGAGACTCAAAACTGGACTAAAACGTGTCCAAAATGACTAATATTGTGAGAAATGACTCAAAATTTGTCATATAAAATAAATTTGAGTAATTTTTTTAACTACTTTAATTCAATTTAGGGCATTTTTTGAGTTATTTTGGACAATTTCGGAGTCAGTTTGGACTTTTTTGTTAGTTTCCACAAATTTGTAGTCAATTTTTTAACCATTTTATGTTGCCTTGATGAAGTTTCAGGTTATTTTAAAGAAGCTCTGAGTCATTTTGGACAATTTTAGACTGAGTTCCTTTAACTTAAACATTAAAACTAAACTTAGAAACAGCATAAACATACTTAAAACACCTGCTCTTTTTCTCTTGGTATAAACAGTGACATCTGGATCCAAAAAGTCAAAGTTGTTGGTAACATTAAGAACCAAAACATTGGTCTTTGACGATTTTGTCTGCCAGGATTTCAGCATTTCAGTGTGATTTGTTTTTGCCGAAAAGTTGCACAGCTTGTAACATGTGATGAATCAAAGAAACCCAACTTTGTTTTGAAGCTTTTCATCCCTGTTCCACTGTGCTTCTTCTACATCTGAGTTCGGCCTGCAATCCCTCTCTATCCACATGTGTTCCACAGGGATTTGGGGCTGAATGTTTTTCCTCAAGGGCCCCAAGATAATTCTAATAATAACAATTGTTTGGTTTCTCCCTGCTCAGATTTTCCCCTGCAGGCTGTGACCTCAAACGCTTTTTACAGAAACCACATTTGGCCAAAAGCAGCACATTAAGACCTGCTTAAAGTGGAAAACTGGTTTAAAAGACTTTTAAACTCTTGACACTTGAGGTTCCACAATGACAAGCAGTGAGGGTGATTATTTAGATCCACACATCCCAGGATTTACAGAACTTCTCGGGACAATCGAGGCTTAGCAAGAATACTTGATCTTAAATGCCAAATAACAGGCTCGGCGCTTAACTATCCGGTTGTTTAAAAAGTCGGAGTATACATAGTTATGCTAATCGGTCCATGTTTTACCATTCTGTCCTTAATTTCTTGGCCTGTTCCCTTCTTTCTCTGTTGTTTTGAAGGCTGCCACACTGGTTGAATCTCCCCCTCAGTGTTTACATATCTGGGCCATCTGCTTTATGCCGTGATGCAGCGCCGCTGACCCCTGGCTGGAGCGAGACCACTTCAAAAGCCAAGTTTCCGTCCGGCTGTCAAGTTAAATCTGAGCAAAAGTTTCAATATGTCACATAAAATAAAACGAGAATAAGGTTCTTTTCCTTCTTCTGAATAAATAGGCAGTAAAAAAAACAAAAAAAAACAAGAAGAAGTGTTTGAAGAAGCAATCCGTCACGGGCAAACGGCTGCTGTTGTTCTTTAGTGGAGACTAATGCTGGCCATATTTCATGCTGTCTGAATATGAAAACAAGAAATGCCCTTGGCGGTATTCTAGCTGCTAACTGCGACGGGCCTGTTTTTTCATGGAGCAGGTTTAACATTTCATGGAGGTTTGTGGTGGGCAAATATTTTCTCAGAAAATCCTCTTCTGAGCCGTGCAGACAGACTGAGAAAATGATTTCTGTCGCTGCGTATTGTAAACATCCCGGATTACCTCAACATTTTTTTATGCTTCAAGCGAGAAACGTTTCATAGCAGCTTTCTTTCTCCTTTCAACCTTTTCTAATTCTCTGCATCGGCTTCCACACAAAGGCCGGATTGCAGTTGAAATTAATTGTTCATGTGTCGCACAGGTATTATGGCGAATATCTTTACTTTAGTGAGGAGTGTTTCTTGCTCATAACAAGTGTGGGGAATCATTCTGTCAAGCACTGTTTCAAGTGTACTCCACTGTTTATGTTCTTTTCTAGATGTGTTTGATAAAATGGCTGCCACCTAAACACAAAGCAGAGCAAAGGAGCCTGAAAGTAATCCTGCTGTCTCACATTTTCTACAGCCTCTTCAGACCTTTTGTCTCTACTTTGCACATCAACTCTACTAAGATGTTTCACCATGCTGAATATATCTTCCACCAACTCCACCAGCTCCTCTGTTTGGCTCTGTTTTTCAGCCATGCTGTGTAACTATGTTTTATTTCGGCATGCGTGGGTTTTCTCCGGGTACTCCGGCTTCCTCCCACAGTCCAAAAATATGCTGAGGTTAATTGGTTACTCTAAATTGTCCGTAGGTGTGAATGTGAGTGTGATTGTGTGTCTGTATATGTAGCCCTGCGACAGACTGGTGACCTGTCCAGGGTGTCCCCTGCCTTCACCCGAGTCAGCTCCAGCACCCCCCGCGACCCTAATGAGGAAAAAGCGGTGTATGGATGGATGGATATGTTTTCTCTCCCAGTCTCTGTCATTTGTTTCCATATGTGTCTCTGTGTACAACACCACCTGCAGCTCAACCGAAAGCTTCTTGGTTGCACCTAGCCATGTGAAATTTCTTGTTTATATTGGTGCAGCCACATTCATTTTTGGTAAAACCTTGTTGGAGACATGCACAATAAAGCAATTCTGAGGTTAAATTTTGTTGATTTTTTATGATGGAATTGCATGTCATAGAATTCATTCAAGGACAAAGCTGGAAAAGTAATGATTTGCTCTGTTTTTACAGTTTCTGGATTGGATAAATAGCGTAATTTTGGTGATTTTTACATTTAAAATGTATTTAAATTGTATTTGAATTCTTGAGTTGTGGCCAAAGACGTGTTTTGTGAGGTCAATGACTATTAAACACCAAAAGTGGATGGTTGTGTCAATTTTTTTTAAAAAATCCTCTTAAGTTGCTCACCAGACAATGTGTTCACAAAAATGGAATGGATGGGCAAAGAATAAAAAAAATGAATGACACAGATGAATCACAACTATGAACTAGTTTAGTTTTCTTTAAAAAAACACAAACTTTAGAAATATACTCTGACAGAAGTCTAGCTAGCTATACTGGCGGGCTAATTTGCTTGTTAACAATGCTAGCTAACATGCTAGCTACAGTTACAGTCCTGCTCTTCTCACAGAGCACGTATTTTCCTTATATGTTGAATTATCAAAATGAGTCTAAAATAAAACATTTGAAAATCCCTATAGTAACCTAAATAGCTTGCCAAGGCTAGCCTGCTTGCCTTTAAAGTTACGTTTGTAATTGCTAAAGTGAACAGACATGGGTCTTTTTGTGGCTGCTGAGACTTGTGTTGCATTAATTTGTGATTTAAAAGTGTCTTGATAATATAAAAAACGGTTTTATGTTGTAGAAATCTTCAAATGAATCGTGCATATCTACCTTTTTTTTTAAAAAAATACAGGAAATATACTGACTACATTGACTGCTGTTATCGGTATATTAACTTGACTTGAATGTCTGTAATGGTTTCTAACTAATTCATCAAAACATGGACCAACAATGACGCAATAGTTTCCTCTGAGAAAAAAAGTATTGAGAAAAAAGTACGTCATGGGTTCAAGAATGTGTCTAAATCCATATCTGACCTAATTACCAAATGAAATACGAGCTCAGTGAGGAACAAACCAACATTGTATACCTGTCAGAAACAACAATAGACTTTCTACTTGGCCTGCATGTTTGCTGAAATTCTTCAGTTTCCACGCTTAGGGGCCTCTCTCCTCTCAGCCCGGCGTTTACGTAAGCGATTGTATCTGCTGGGCTCCTGTTTGAGTATGACCACAGAAGGCAACAGCCTCTTCCCTTTTTAAATGACTTTGTCTCTGAGGAAGTTATGATTTGGCCCCTCTGGGCGCTGATAAGAGATATGGACGTGTGATTAGGGAGACTCCGCCCGGCCAGCGACAGGAAGCTGGAGGCGTGTAGAGGCCAGCTATAGATGTTGAGGTTACGTGCTTGGTGGACCGTTTGTTTGGGTGTTTATGCTCGTCTGGACACCAAAGCTTTGACCAGGACCAACAGATTTACTGCTCTCCATTGTTATTATCAGTCAACAGTTATTACCTGACTGGTAGTTCAGGAATGTCATGAATGTAAAATGACATTTACTGTTTTGTCTTTGGGTTTTCCCTTCTCGTTATGCTTTATCTAACTGAAATGATCTTTCTGTGAGAGTCCCGTTTTAGGAAATACATCTAGCTTCACTTTGCACTCAGCCTGGAAGCAAGCTCAGTAATTAACACATTATTTTTTAATTGGATCAAACTGTACAAAAGCTGAAGCTTTAAGGTCTAGAATTCACTGTTCTCCAGTCTTTGTGCTAAACTAAAGTAGCCGATCACTCGCTGTACTTCAACATTTTGAGAAATATGCCAACTGCCATTTGTTTCAACAATTAGTTGACAAGATTAATCCCACTTTAATTCCAGTCCATATAAGGTTATAGGAACTAGTCTGTTAGCTTAGCAAATGAGCAAGTTGTATTTCATTTAAACTGTACAAAAACCAAAGCTTCAAAACTGTTTTTTTTACATCTTACAATATTTGTGCTAAGCTAAGATAACTGGCTTTTCAGTGTAGCTCAGTGCTTAGGAAAACACACCTAGTACCATTTGTCAAAACTTACATTTGAAGACTGATACCACTACATAACTTAGCGTAGCGCATACACTGATATCAGAGGAAAACAGCTAGCCTAGATTTGTCCAAATGTAACAAAACTGACTTGATAAAGTTCACTGATCGACATGCTATACATTATTTGTTTAAGCTGTACAAAAACCAACGCATTACAATGAAAATTCACCATCTCACAGTGTTTCTGCTAAGCTAAGCTAGCCAAATACTAGCTGTAACTCAACATTTTGGGAACTATGCACAGTTGCACTTCTGTCAAGAGTTAGAGGAGAAGACTGGCACCGTTTTTCGGGTTTTTTTGGCTATATGGCCAGTATAAGACTACCTAAATTAGTTAGCTTAGCACAAACACTGAAATCAGAAGAAAACTGCTAGCCTAGCTCTAGACAAAGGTCACAAAATTAACACGCTATACCTTATTTGTTTACGCTGTACAAAAGCCAAAGCATTATGGTGAGAATTCACCATCTCACATTCTTAGTGCTAAGCTAAACTAGCTGGCTACTTGCTGTACATTTGGAAGCAATAGTTGGCTAGCTTAGCTTAGCATAAAGGCTTCAAAACACTTTCATATAGTCAAGCTGAGCTCGCAGGCTATTGGTTGTAGCTTCATATTTGGTGTACTGATTACAACTTTATATCAGTTTTCTCAGCTAACTCTATAAGAGAGCAGAGAAAAGAAAACATCCCTTAAAGTGTAACTAATCTTTACGGTATGCTTTATGACGTCTGCTTTTCACCAACTTTGCAACAACAACAAAAAAACAAGAGCCAAAACCAGACATGCTCGGCTTCCTTGTTTCGTCTCACACACTCAACCATGTCGTGAGCATCCCCAGTCCTTCACAAGTCCAGTATTGAGGTGATGTTTGAGGGCTTTCACACCACTTTTTACGCTTCACTCCACACCTGCATGGCCGGTCGCCGCTCAGCTCAGAGTTCGGGGAGACACTTAAGAGTGTCTCTCAGGACTCCAGAGGTGTGGTGGAAGATCAGAGGTATGTCAGCTGTCAGAACGCAGAGCCATGTTTCCCTCTTCCTCCTTTCTCTGCAGTTTCTCTGATGATATTCCCCTGCCAGTCCAGTCAGCATGACAGGGGGAAGTTTAGGATGTCTGCGGTCACGAAGGGCCGGAGGGGTGAATACTAAAACTGGATGACTCACTTAGCAGACACACTGAGACCAACACAAAATACACCGCTTTAAAAATGGTTCATATTATAAAATAAAGTTATGTCTTTGTAATCTTAGTGGTAAAACTTGGAAGTGATATCCGGCTATTTAACCTGCTGATGACTGATTTCATTTTAAATATCCTGGGGAAACTAGCTTTAGGTTTAATACTAAAAAATAAAATAAAATAAAATAAAAGCAGAGAAGGTCAATGGAAAATGGAAAATTCTGTCAACATGACAATTATTTTTCTAAATATCTCCATCCGAACAACTACCAACATTCTAGCAACTTTGCTAGGTCAGTGTACATAAATGATGCATCAAAAACCAAAAAGAGACATATTTTCTTGTTTCTGTGCACATTTGCATGCTGGTAAAGTGTTGCAGCAATGAAAAGTTTACACTCCTAGCTGCTAGCGCTAACCAAATTCAAAGAAACTAGTGGAAATCCATTGCTGTTGTTGTTTTAGGCACATACTCATTACATAAAGCAACAATAGGCACGCAAATTCAGATTTCCAAAGTCTTTCACTTTATAGTTCAGCAAAAGTATGCATAGAGTTTCTTTATAAAAATGATCTTCACTTTAGAAGATACTTCAGTGACCTAAAACACTGTCTGTGTGTGGATGAGAGGCCCAAATATGGAGAAAAATCTTCAGTTTGCAGAATATTCATATAAGTCTGGACGAGACTGAATGTTGTGATTTTTATAGCACCAAAAATGTGAAAGTCAACACATTTTTGGTGACGGTTAACTGGAACTTTACTGTAGTGGTAAAACAGACTGATGTTTGTTTTGTTTCTCGTTTGGAAATAAATGTGGAAACCAAAAAGCTATTAAACTACTGGAGGGATCATCTGTCCCCTAATACATGAGGGTCCAAGTGATGCAAATTTTTGGGCAAAACAACACTACAATAGTGCCCATGTTCAGAACACCTAGATGTAACCTGATCATGAACAGAATGGAGTCTTCCAAGCCAACTGTTATGAACTACAAAAGCAGCATAATAACAACAACAGTGCATCCATGGTATTCACATCTGTAAGGGAGTATAATCAAGGTTTGAGTCCAGCTTGTTGCCACTTTACACAAGAGGCCAGTCACAGTTCTACTACTAAAAGAATAAAAACTAAAAAAATAAGTGTTTTCCTGTGGATGAAGATTTGATGGTGGTAAAATACTAAGATGTACAACTTTAACAAGATGAACCAGGAGAATCTGTTGGGTGTAAATCAGTTGTGTCACATGAAAGTCCATCTACCACTTACTAGCCTTCAAGTGACCAAACTGTATAAATATATGCGCCACTGTGATATTTTGAGTCTTCAAAATTTTCAGGCTACTGTTCCTACAACTTTTTTTAAATTGTTTTTTTTTTTCTCAGAATTGTTGCTTTGGTGGAAAAAAGATCACAGAAACTTGTGTGGGCCAATTCATGACCTCGGAAAAACAAGTAGAATTTAACAATATACACAGATATTTTATACCCAAAAAGGCGATGACAACAGCTCAACTGACGGAGATGAGTCGGCATTGCACAGAGAAAATAATACGTCTGAGATACCTCAACTGTTTACATTAGGAAAAGAAGCAGCACAGGTATGATAAACACAATAACCCTACTCTGTCATTTTGGTTGTTAAAGTAGCTTGGTCCGTTGAGGGTTAATCATCCAAGCAGAAGAGTAATTATATCTGGAATTATAACAAGCGTAACAAAGAAAGAAAGGCGCTCACTCTTGTCGAAAAGGGAACAAAAACGCATTAACCTCCCGGCTCCATGTTTCTTAACCATTACAATGGGCTTCATTAATTTCAGGCTCTGAGCTGACCCTCACATCCTCACCATTGTTTGGACATCATCGGCAGCTCATTGAGGACGCCCTCACGTTTCTGTACAGGTAACAGCGAGGAGGCTTCCTGAATGGAAATCAACTTCTGCTGCTGTTTACTGGAAGATGCCTTGAACTCAGGGTCACCGCTTTTCTTTCTGTGTCAGAAGTAATGAGCAGGAAGACGCCACAAATGTGAAGCAAACAGCGATTTTTCTGCAGGTTTAATTGTGCAAGTAAACATATTTTAAATGCAGTCTGTGAGCATTTGTAAATTCATTTTCCCTGCACTGTGATGGGAGGTCAAATACATTTTTGTGGGTTTTGATGCTACTTGAAATGTGTCTGTAATGACGGATCAAACCATTTGTGGGCTTCAAGAGGTTCAGGTCTTTGATGTTAAATAGCAATTACAGCCTAACGAGACATCATTTACTCCCACAACCTAGATCTCATGAAATACCTGATATAACCACGTTTATTGAGAAAATAATTCAGCACTTTGACTCTACCATTTTAAGTCTCTTTCCTTTTAATCTGACAGGCAGCCACTCTGAACATGCAGGCATATAGCATTCATTGGAGCAAGATAGGTCTAAGAGTTTGATAGTTTTTGGAGTCATGTAAACAACTCAGTGTAATGTCACCTAAAATGTAAATGCAGTTTCAGGACAAATTAAAAATGATAGTACCGAGGAAAACTAAATAATTCCAACTGAAAACCTCTGAATTTACCAATGCCCCTCATTGGCCATTTCCGATGTCCTGTATGCTTCTAAAGATATGTGATGTTTTGTTTTAATTCTCTTTAGACTAATTCAAATGTATTTAGGTGCACAGTTAATTCTTTGATTGTACATAAGTGCATAACAGAATGACACTAAAGGAACCTTGAATATTTAAGTAGACCCAGGCTGCACTATCAGTTGAATATTAATCACAATTTCAGCTTCCCACAGTTAAATAAACATGGTGGACTGCAATATTGACATTTACAATGCTCACAGAAAACAGCCTATGTAGGGAAAATCACCCCATCTTTGGTAAATCTGACGTTAAAAGACTTTGTTTTACTATTTTTACAGTCCTTTTTGGCCACACATTTGTCTGGACTGCTGCTGGGTGGAGACTAGAAGCTTCTCTGTGCTCAGATGACTAGTTAGCAACTACTGGGGCGGCATAGCTCAGTGGGTAGAGTGGCTGTCTTGCAACCGGAGGGTTGCTGGTTCGATCTTTGGCCCGTCATGCTCATGACAAGCAAGACACCAAACCCCTAATTGCTCCTGATGGATCATGGTTAGCGCCTTGCATAGCAGCTTCCGCCATCAGTGTGTGAATGTGACGTAAAGCGCTTTGGGCACCTTGCAGATATAGTAAAGCACTATATAAATACAGACCATTTACTGTAGCCTGCATGTGTTTAGGGAACAAATTGTTGTGTTTCCCAGTAAGCAGATGTTCAGCAAGTAAGGCGTTTTGGATACAATTTTTTGTATATTTTTGGCTCATGGAGATGAATTCAGTTGACGATTTTTTTAAAAGTCTTGTTCCGATACAGAGATTTATGTTTGAGCAGGACTGTAGAAAAACATGGAAATGAATGAAGTGCTGTTTATATCAATGTAAATCAAATAAGTGGATAACTGGAATGACTAGATTGTTATTATGGCAATTGTGCAACCATAGCATGAAGCTTTCTGCAGACATTTCTGCAGACATTCGTGTGGAGCCAAAAGTTTGAAAATGACTCATACCAAATGAGCAGGAGAACAATCAAGATATTTGTTACTCGTATCGTAGATTTGTCCTTATTCCTTAGACTTGTTTTCATTACGGTGTTACACAGACTGGTTTCTCTTCTTGGCTTTTGTAACAAAATACGTAGTTTCCAGCCAAGAGATCACCATCTCGTTATTTGCACACATATAAGTTTCTATACCTACGATATGTATACATACACACGTGGACAAAATTGTTGGTACCCCTCAGTTAAAGAAGGAAAAACCCACAATTCTCACTGAAATCACTTGAAACTCACAAAAGTAACAATAAATAAAAATTTATTGAAAATGAAATCATCAAAATCAGCCATCACTTTTGAATTGTTGATTAACATAATTATTTAAAAAAACAAACTAATGAAATAGGGCTGGACAAAAATGATGGTACCCATAACTTAATATTTTGTTGCACAACCTTTTGAGGCAATCACTGCAATTAAACGATTTCTGTATTTGTCAATGAGCGTTCTGCAGCTGTCAATAGGTATTTTGGCCCACTCCTCATGAGCAAACAGCTCCAGTTGTCTCAGGTTTGATGGGTGTCTTCTCCAAATGGCATGTTTCAGCTCCTTCCACATATGTTCAATGGGATTCAGATCTGGGCTCATAGAAGGCCACTTTAGAATAGTCCAACGCTTTTCTTTCAGCCATTCTTGGGTGTTTTTGGCTGTGTGTTTTGGATCGTTGTCCTGTTGGAAGACCCATGACCTGCGACTGAGACCAAGCTTTCTGACACTAGGCAGCACATTTCTCTCCAGAATGCCTTGATAGTCTTCAGATTTCATCGTACCTTGCACACTTTCAAGACACCCTGTGCCAGATGCAGCAAAGCAGCCCCAAAACATTACTGAGCCTCCTCCATGTTTCATCGTAGGGACAGTGTTCTTTTCTTCGTATGCTTGGTTTTTGAGTCTATGAACATAGAGTTGATGTGCCTTACCAAAAAGCTCCAGTTTGGTCTCATCTGTCCAAAGGACATTCTCCCAGAAGCTTTGTGGCTTGTCAACATGCATTTTTGCAAATTCCAGTCTGGCTTTTTTATGAGTTTTTTTCAGCAGTGGTGTCCTCCTTGGTCGTCTCCCATGAAGTCCACTTTGGCTCAAACAACGACGAATGGTGCGATCTGACACTGATGTACCTTGGCCTTGGAGTTCACCTTTAATTTCTTTGGAGGTTGCTCTGGGCTCTTTGGATACAATTCCAACGATCCGTCTCTTCAATTTGTCATCAATTTTCCTCTTGCGGCCACGTCCAGGGAGGTTGGCTACTGTCCCGTGGGTCTTGAACTTCTGAATAATATGAGCCACTGTTGTCACAGGAACTTCAAGCTGTTTAGAGATGGTCTTATAGCCTTTACCTTTAAGATGTTTGTCTATCATTTTTTTTCGGATGTCCTGGGACAATTCTCTCCTTCGCTTTCTGTTGTCCATGTTCAGTGTGGTACACACCTTTTCACCAAACAGCAGGGTGACTACTTGTCTCCCTTTAAATAGGCAGACTGACTGATTATGAGTTTGGAAACACCTGTGATGTCAATTAAATGACACACCTGAGTTAATCATGTCACTCTGGTCAAATAATTTTCAATCTTTTATAGAGGTACCATCATTTTTGTCCAGGCCTGTTTCATTAGTTTGTTTTTTAAAATAATTATGTTAATCAACAATTCAAAAGTAATGGCTGTTTTTGATTATTTAATTTTCAATAAATTTTTATTTATTGTTACTTTTGTGAGTTTCAAGTGATTTCAGTGAGAATTGTGGGTTTTTCCTTCTTTAACTGAGGGGTACCAACAATTTTGTCCACGTGTGTAATACATACCCAGAACTGTTGCAGGTACAGAAGTAAATCGAAGTCTACAGTTTTAGGCTGCTGCTGTCTTTGGATGTGAGAACCACGACTCTACCTTAAGAACTGTCAACAGTTAGACATAAGCTCTCGAACCTGTGAGTCTTGACTTTAGCTATCGTTTCTCACAAGGCTTATTTCAATATAACGTAATCACTCCATCAGTTTTTGGTAATAGGCATTATTTACTATAGTAAAAAGGAATTTTTGTCTAAACAAAATTCAAGTAATCCAACACACTAAAATTTAATTTCACATTAGTTTCACTTCTGTCGACCTAACTTGACCCTGAGACTCGAGTAAACTATGACCAGTTGAGAAATTTAACACTTTCTATAGAAAAAAATCGGCATTGGGTACTAGGATGGAGGTCTGACACCTGCTATTGTCACTGTAAATTTAGATAAAAGAAGTCCAGTAGATTCTCCTCTGAAAGTCAGTTTACATTCATACAACTCAAAGAGATTGTAAATGGAACCAGCATGAACTCAATGCAGCACCAATAAATGGAGAAGTTTTAGTTTTCAGTCTTTTTTTGTTCCTTGATTATTCTGTTGCAGTTCTGGACAGTTTTACCTTCAATAAAGCCAATGGTGCCTTTAATATCATTCACTGGCTAAACTGGTCTTAACTGGTAAACACACAATCATTTATTATGTGTCAAGAAGATCGGGATGAAAATTTAAATATTCAAAATAATCTGTAGAATAAATCTGTGTAATAAATAATACTGTAGGTTCTAAACTTCATATTTAAGTTACTCACATAAATTTGAATAATATCCATAACCTATAATGTTGTAGGTTTTAACTATAGTATTTAAATGAGTCCCGCAGATATTATTGTAGGGTCTTGTCAGGTAAATTTCTATTTCTACAGTATACATTTTTGTAAGGTTTTAGTATGAATAATATTGCAGAGTCCTAACCTTAATATTGTGATTATTTAGATAAATTTGTATTCCACCTTATACTATACTATACTTATATACTTATACTATACTTGTATGATAAACTGAATTAGATAAACTTGTATAATAATTTTTTATAATTCATAATATTATGGGATTTCAAACTTAATTTTTAAATTAATGGAACAAACTTGCAGAATGTGTAGTACTATAAGGTCTTAGGCATAATATTTATATTGGTCAGGTTAATATTCTAGTCAGACAAATCTGTATAATATACGGTATTGAAGAGGTATTTTTTTCATTCTACACATATCTCCTAGATATGTCCTTACATATACTATATATTTCCACAAATAACAACATTAATTTACTCAAATTGCAGAGCTAAACAAGAAACCAACTTTCACAGAATGTCACAAAAATGGTGGAACTATGTCTGAAATACTTTGAGTTTATTTCAGTTTTACTTTCTCGTCAGACAAAACCCAGCTGCTGAATCTTTTCATGATAAGCTTCTATGCAGAATCAGTATTCTTAGGTTCTTAGATTTCAGATTTTCCCACACACTGACCTGGCATTTAGCGTGGCGTTCGCTCATTCGTAGGTAGAGTTTAGTCATTCCTGTGCACTGTTGCCCTCCGTTGCTAACAACACTGTCCAGAGCCTCGGTGCCAGTGGAAAGATGTCTTTCCTGACATCGGATAAACACTCTCAGGTTACCGTGAAGCCAACTGGAGGAGCTACAGAGGCATTCGCTAGAAACAGATATGACACATCTAGCAGCGTCCCATCAGGCAGAAACCCAGCTGTCACCGGGCCAAACCAATCTAAACCAAATCACATGTGGATGCGATTTCTTTCATTTCTTTATTATCTGCAACTGTTGTGTCCAGATTTAGCTTCGCGGGTCACCTGGCAAAAAGCTTTTACCTGCTAAAAGTTGTTTTTTCAGTTCTGCTTCATGCCCAGAATCGTTCTGACTGTTGAAACAAGAAGCGATGACGTGATCTTACAGAGCTGACCCATGAATTCTGCTTCGCTCATGGAGGTTTGAAAAAACTGAGTTAGTCATGTAGTTGAATTTGGTGAAGTGTTGGTGGGAAACGTCCAGAATGACTCTGCAGGCAATTATTTCATTCAGACTCTACAGCAGATGACTGAGATGCGATATAACTCCAAAAAACTTTCCTAAACTTGACTCTCGCTGGACTCTGGCTTCCAGCTGTGGCACTTATTTGAAGGAATTTGTCAAATTTTTATTAAATTACAAAACTAAACCGACTTCTGCATTAATCCTGTGCGATGCATTTACACAACAAAGCTTCACTTGACGTCTTTTATATGGTGAACCCTCTGAACTCCAAGCAGTTTCAGGGTGTTTTTTGTCACATTTTCACTCACTGCAGTTCATTTTTCACTGCAACATAAAGTCCTGCATCTCTGTGGAAACAGAACAACCATGGCAATATGACATAGTTACAATGCAGTAAGTCATTAAATAAAACATAAAAATAGCTTGAATATTTATATTTTGGTTGAAAAAATCTAAAACACTTTGAATTAATGCATACAATATTTTTTCCACAGGTGTTACCAATTGTGTTGGGTCGAGGATCTTATGCAATTTCTGTATTTTAGCCAACCGTTTTAACTGAAAAATAAAGAATACAGTGATTTTTTGATAAAATATCACTATTTTAAGCTTATTTGTGGTTATTTTTCCAGATGGAAAACAGCATTTCACACACATGTTCAAATGTCATGAGGAATTTGAAAATCAACCTATTTTTTTCTGTAATTTATACCATTTTTGTCTTAAAGAAAACACACCTTTCCAAATCTGCTAACAGGTTTTGGTGTTCAGAGGACTAACAGAAGTTGACTACATGGGATTAGCATGTGTGTTTGAAGGGATTCTAGCATTTCACCTGATATTTTTCACAAAATATTCTCAAAATCAATAGCCATTTAACACTGTGACGCTTTCTGGTGGCGCGTTAGCTGAGAATATGGTGAAATATGATTGTTAAATATAAAGCTAAAGCTAGTGGTGAATTAGCCTAGCTTTACTTAGCATAAACACTGCTCAACGTCAACTAATCCTCACTAATGAACATGATATTCCTCTTTTGTGTAATTTCTACCAGAACCGAAGTGTAAAAACTTAAATTTTAAGTTGCCCATGTTGCTATGACGCTACTGTTAGCAGCAACTCCATTATGTTGGAAATAGTTGAGCTTCTACAGTTAAATGAGTAAAATAGAAAATTAATGCATTTCTCACTCAAAAACAACATATCACCAATGTAGAGAGTAAATACACAAACTAGCCGTGAGTTTCCTTTGACCAGTTTACAGAGCTGAAGTCACGTTAGCTAAAAGTACTGTGAGCTACGCTAGCTAACAATGTTAAGTATGTTTGAATCTGACTGATAAATCGATTGGCCAATATTTCCTGACATGAAACCTTTCTGTTTAGCTTTTTTCTGCAGAACATAATGCAGAAAAAGCTGCTTGGGGTAATTTAAATATAGTGTCAAAGTTTGTCCAACAGATTTCATTGTTTTGCAGCACATGTAGCAGAGCAAACAGTGGTGCAGAGTCAAGACACTTCATGGTAAGTTGCTGCCTAGTTTCTTGAAGTTAAATAATGATCCATTATTTTCCCTATAAATCTAACATGATGTATGGATATATTTGTAAACATATAAAGTATATTAACCAGTATAATAGAATTTTTCCACCCTAAAATTGGCTTTGGCTCAAAAAATGCAGTATAATTTGACCTCCAATGTACTCTCTAGTCTTTTTTCTGAAGGTGAAAAAGCAGTTAAAAGACAGATTTATTCGACGTACGTATATCTGTTGGACCGTCCACCCATGCTGATGGATGTTTTTAATCTTTTAAAGTGACATTTTAAGGTTTGCTTTCTCCTTAGAAGTTTCTCAGGATAGTTCAGTAAAGAAACAACTGCAGTAACTTTGGCCTGCAGCGTTTTCTCGCCTCCATAATGAATCTCAAACTTTACTTCCGTAGATGTTTGATATTTTGACACCTAACGAGCCACTTGTGCATTTCGGTAGAAAAGCTCATTAACTGTTGGAGTGAAACTAACTCATGCGAGCTCCTCTGTGGGTCTGGAGGTTGACGGCAGTTTTTAGAATAAATTATGGCAAAGTTGTCTTGGTAGGGAAAGGACAGCTGATATATTATTATTATTTATGACCTGCTGGAGCTTGTTTTCATGGACCTGCCAGTCTTTGGTAAAGGACGAGCAAATGGACCAGAATTAACTGCAGCTACAAACTCCAGCTTCACCTTAAACTGGGCAAACTTTCAGTGTGATTTGAAAGGCATTCTGGGAAGTGTAGGAAATTATCAACTAAAGTCAATCAACAGGGTATTACTTTTGGGAAAGCATAGCCTTAAAGCAGCTGTTTTACATGAAATACATATCCACTGAAAAGCCCAGAAGTTTAATGTATTCACAGACTCCTCAGTGACAAAGACTTCTATTTCCTGTTTAGTTAAAGCTTTAATATAACTATTTTTTCTGTTGTTTCTTGCAGCTTTTCTTCCTAATTCAAACAAAGATGGTAGAAGGAAATTACTCACTCCTGTCCTTGATTAATAAACACAATGTTGAAACAATTTTGATAAAGAATCAGATGTCAGCGCCCTCTTTTAACTGAATACTGAAAACTTTCTTTTAGAATAAGAGCTTCTGTTAACTTTGTGGCTATTTTAATCTGTTCTTTTATATTTTGCTGTCTTTATTGTGTTGCTCTGCTTGGTTTGTCATCCTTTGCTTTGTGATTCTTCAATTTTGTTCTTTTATATATTTGGTGTTTAATCCTTGGCGTTGGTTTTATCCACTGGATGTTAATGTCTGCTTTGTGGAGCATTTTCAAACTTCTTTTTTTTTATTTAGATAGATGCTACATGAATAAAGTTTTATTGCACATTTTATTTGCTGTCTTTCTCTTTACCTTTCCATCTTTTACAAAATGTGAAGTTCCCAGAGGTCTTCAGATTACTTGTTTTATTCACTTTTAAGTGTAAAACTCAAATATATTTGATTTGTAATGATATGAAGCAGAGAAAAGATTCACATGGATATTTTGAGAGTAAAAAAATGTTTTAGAGATATTTTCAAAAGTCATTTGTATGTTATGCAGAACTAAAAACCCAAAAATGAACCAACTAAATGCTGGTAAATGGACTTAATTTCAGCAGGGCCTTCATCTAATTTAAACCACAAACCCGGACACGAATACTGGTCACAATATTCGCACCTGTAAAACCATGATTGCAGTCGACTTTCTCCGTTTACTGACACACAACAAGAAAAAGGTGATGTTATGTAATGAGAGCAAATGTCATGTCCATAAATGAAGCTGTTAAAAGCAAAACTAAAACCAAAACTGCAGCTATAAAGTCACGTAACACAGAATTAGAACGCTGCTTTCTGAATAATTTACATATGATTTACACGCAGGAGTGCACTGCTACACACACTGTTATGTATTTAAACGTTTTTAGACACAAATTCATATGAAATAACACAGAATATATGCAGTTTTCTTCACCACATCGCATTGTAAATGTAACCCACACACATTCAGAGCGAATCCTACGCTCTCCAAAGCTGCGCTCGTGATTTTTCGGGGCCCACGGCCTTCAAACAATCAAGACCTTTCAGTTCTTCAAATTCCTCTTCAGCCTCATGAATCAAGAACAACTTTACTACACTTTGAATAAAACCGACGATGCATGTGTACACTAAAAATCTCCTCACCAGGCTCTCATGTACCATGTAATCTGATGCAGATAATTTCATAAAGGAGCTGTATTTAGACTAATCAAGGCTCAATCAGGTCCTCGTTAATTACAACTCGTTAAGCTCATCAACCAATCATCTCCTTAATGAATGTCATCAAGCAGCAATTGTCATCTGTCACCAAAGAGAAAACTGAATTGAGAGACTTATAATCTCATTATCTCCCCGTCCGTCACAGCGCAACATGTGAGCTCATACTCACTTGTGATCAACATGCTTCTGAAGTCTTTGACAGATGAAACTTCAACAGGTTTCCATGTTTTGCCCCAAGAGCAGAACCAGGTGAACACAGAGAATTAAATCCAAAAGGGAAAAGTCATGTATCCAGTGTTGCAGTGGAGCAGCACAGTCCAGTAGTGCTGATCATGTTGGGCATCATGTTAATGAAGTCATTGTTGAAGATTTCCCCTTTCCCCTACCACTCCCCTTCCTCTGGCCTGGACTGGACCAACTGAGCTCCAGAGGGCGGGGGTGCGTCCTAAAAATAACCTCCAGGGAACACTTCAGCAGACATGAGCGCCTGCCTGAGATGACTTTCAATTTACGAATCGGCAGGGTGAGTTTGGAGGATAAAATCACTGCTGACCCTCCCTGGACTGTTACAGCCGTGACCGCAGAGCTCCTCTGCGGTTACTGTAATTTAAAATAAGAAGCCAGACGTTCCACTTCGCCTGCAAAGAGGCTCGATGCAAATCAATATTCCCCTCTGCTCAGGCCCTGCATCACAACCACGAGATGGTAAAATTGCAAACAGGAGCGAGCGAGAAGATTAACAAGATGAACTTTCCTCCCTTTTGTGATTGAATACGTTCCTCCAGCGAGAACCTCTGACCTCCTCGTAGCCGTCCGGTGCTTCGGAAAACAGACACTTCAAACAAAATGAAAGAGAGACACCTGACTGGGCGAATGACTCATCGTGAGGAGGATGAAGTCCTCGATGTGCCCTTAATAGTCCGTAGTTCTACGAGGTTTCATCTCGGCTCGGTCCAAGGTATACCATTAGCGTTAATGGCCTTCCATTTAATGCGCAGGTGTTTGATTATGGGCTTTTAAATGTGAATAACTCCCCCTGAGGAGTGGAGAGGTGAGGAGAAAAGAGTGGTTCGCAGGATTCGCTGCATTAATTCACAAGTGGAGGAGGAGAAAGTGGGAGTATGTAAACAAGTAATGGCCTTTTCCAAGTCTGTAGAGTCTCAGAGCAGAGAGGGGAAGATGGAGAAGAAACTTTCAGCGGCCTGAAAAGTTAGTGCTAAGGCTAAAAATGTCTGCTTGTGGAGGTCAGGAACAAATCAGTAGTCAGATTCAGATGGATTAAAGGTGAAATAACATTTTGGTCCATGTCACTAATCAACTCGGCCTGTATAATTCTGACTAATTAATTATAATAAATGTGTGTGAAGAAGTTTATCGCAGCAGCTGTTCTGAACAGACCGAGCAGCAGTTCCCCCTCAATCATTTGTATCGCTTGCCTCATATTTACTCTGGTCTTTTACATCTGTGATTCATGGAAACATTTCGGACATCTGGGAAGCAGAAATCTCCCTCAGATCCTACAGCTACTCTCAGGTTGCACAGAAGAACCTCACTGGGACATTTCCAGCCCATTAAGTCACCATAACTATTGCTCATCATTCCCATACATGTGGTCCAGTAGGAACCTCCCACACCTTGCTCAGTAGCCGTGTTATAATACATTTAAATGACTGATAAACAGGAAATAACACAGATAACATTGGTGGCCTCTTGTAGCCAAGTGAATAAGTGGAGTTGCCACACTTTGCAACATGGCAAACATAGTGACAGGGTGGATTTTAAGCCAAATCATGATTCCGTTCTAAACTTAACCAAACAGTTTTGGCACCGAAGCCTTTAAGTAGTAGTAACCCAAGAAATAAAGCTGTAGGCTAACGTTACTTTTTATACAGACAAATCAGTTAAGAAAAGATGTTTTTACCTTGCTGACATGTTTGGACTGCACCTACAGTCTTCTTCAGAGTGTCATCCGATGTGTCATGACGTGTCCTTTTTATCAGGTGACCGGTCTGACAGATTCTGACAGATCTCTTCTTTACTGATTTGTCAGTATAAAAAGTAACGTTAGTCTATAGCAATAAACGACAAAATGAACATAACCCAACTAATAAAGCTGTGTTTAGGGTTCATTACTGGACACAAACCCAAGTCTCCTTACTCAAAGTCCACTAATTTGGACCTTCAACCTCCAAATGGGGACTTTGTTTCCATTTTAAGTGCAAAATTGTGGCTCCACTGCCATAAAATGAGAAAATAGCAGAGCTCCACTCAATGGGAGGATAACTGAGGCTACTAGAAGGTGGAGAAGGTCCCTACTGACCACATGTATGGCAATGATAGCTGTATTTAATGGGCTGATAAAGTCCGAAATGGTTGAACATGTGGCTGTAGTCTAAGGTCTTTGTTAAGGAGACAATCCTAAAGCTTCTCAGCAAAGCAAGAAGGATTGTGCTGAATAGAGATTTTTAGGCTCTTTCAGCTCATCATTTTGGCTTCACAGCACAATTACAATAG
The DNA here is from genome assembly GCF_021347895.1 of Acanthochromis polyacanthus. Classification (NCBI taxonomy): domain Eukaryota; kingdom Metazoa; phylum Chordata; class Actinopteri; family Pomacentridae; genus Acanthochromis; species Acanthochromis polyacanthus. The sequence continues at coordinate 31,048,636 of NC_067129.1, read as the reverse complement.
TACTCAAGTTCCACAATCTCATCCATCTCATGTGCAATGAGAGTCTGTCCAGTAGGGCCCATAGTCCCACCTCCTGCCTAGCCTAAATGGGAGTACACACCCTCAAAACTTCCATCCATCCATCTTTTTCTGCTTCCTATTCATAGTCAGGGAAGAGGCTAAGCAAAACCTCGATGTGTAATCCCACCAGCTAGCCCTCCAATGTAGGACATCTAGGAGGCATCCTAATGGAATGCCTGAACCACCTCAACTGGCTCCTGTCGACCCAAAGAAGAAGCGACTCTACTCTGACCTCCCTCTGGATTTTTGAGCACTTCACCCTACTTCTGAGGCTGAACCCAGCTACCCAATGGAGGAAGCTCATTTTGGCAGCTTGTGTATACAATCTGATGTCTTCGGTCACTACCCAGAGCTCATGGCCATAGGTGAAGGTTGGAGTGTTGTCTTCTGAAAGGCTGTTCTGGTACAATATTTGTATTACTGCTGATGCTTCACCAATCTGTCTGTCCATCTCATGCTTTACTTTCTGATCAGTCGTGACTCGTGGGGCAGCAATTCAGTCCAACCCAGAGCTAGCAGTCCCTTGGTTTCCATGCTGACTCTAATTCCGGCTGCTTCACACTTGGCTGCAAATCTTCCTTGTGCACTTAAGGTTTGATGAATCTAAGAAAGCAACATCATTGGCAAAAAGAAGAGATACAACTCCATTTCTAAAATGTAGCCCTGCCGCTGCTACCTTGATTGTCTTAGACTGTTGCTTATCATATTCTGGGGAAAAAAATGTACTCAAGTTGCAAGCTAGCTAGCTAGCCAGCTTATTACATGTCAACCAGCTTCCCCCATTACTGGTTGTGCTCTTACGTTGTTATCAAGGGCTGGTCAGGAGGCAAGAACTTTAGACTTAAATATCACATTTCAATTCCTGGTTACAACTATGCAAACTCCAGTTGCTAATGATTCCATTAGTGCAAGACGGCAGACACTTTGGCTTCACTCTTCAAGAAACAAATTAAAACAACAACCCAAAAAAACTAATAAAAGCTCCGTAGAGATAGTGTTATCTGCTTGGTACAAAAAGAAAACTTGCACATTTCCTACTCTGATTTAAGGGTTCCGGAATACACCGATTTTTTTTTTTTAAGATTTGGTTGCAAAAAGACAGAAAATATGGAAATGTTTCAGCCACAGATAGGATAAAATTGGATGAAGTTCTCTGTCAGCTGTGCTTTTAAGGCAAAAATAGGTTTGACCAATCAAATTAGCAGCACAAAGCTCTGTGGGATGAGTGCAAAGTCACATTTGAATGACGTCCAAAGCAAAAAGACAACATGGGAGGCCTTTATTACCATTACGCCATATGAGAAAGGTGTAAAATGGTGTTTTTCAGCTTTATTCTAAATGTTTTTCATTTTCTATGCCCCTTTATCATTTGACACAATGACTATTCCTGCCTAAATCAAGAGATTCAAGTTATGTGTTGAAAAAGTTTGAAATATTTTCAGATTGTCAGTTTTCTCCAACATCATGGCGCTTTAATCTGCAGGATTTCATACCGCTACGTGATTGGCATGTTGGATAAGCATCTGTGCGGAGGTTCCTGATAAAATGCACACAACTTCTGTATTTATTCATGTATTAAAGTGAGTCTGTCCAAACTCACAGGCCGCCTTCGGTGAGGATCTGAATAGATGGCGACTGCAGAAATGAGAATTAAAGCTTGGTTTGAGGCCGACCTCTAACACAAACACTCTCTGTTGTGTACAAGGTTACACAAGACTGCGTTTCCTTTTCCCAAGCTAGAGCCTGTCGGGCGTCAGAGGAGGAAGAATCCAACAATACTCCCAGCGGATGGGAGGTTCTGTGTGTGCGGTACGTGTGCGTCCTTTGTGTGGTGTTTGAGGTTTTGAGGCAGCCACAGTTTGGGTGGTTGTGTTTACTCTTTACAGCTTCGACTGGCTGCTTGTTGTTGCTGCTGCTAGTTGCTTGTTGGCTCTGGGTGGTTCTGAATGTACAATTTGTGCTTTTAAAATGTGCAAATGTGCGAAGCCTAATCTGAATCCAGCCTCCGAGGCTTCGGCGCTGGTATTTCCGATGCAGCGGTGACAGGAAACCGTGAACTGTGGTCCTCCTCTAACTTTTCACTCTGCAAGACCTGTTACTTCATCTGTGTTTGTGTGGCACCAAAAGATAGCATTCAGTTGGCTTTCTGTAGCCCCAAAGCTACTTAGGCTTCAAAACTAGCAATAGAAAGTGTTGGTATACAACAACCAGCCCTATTTATCTACTGCAGTAACCTGTTTTACTGGATTAGTCCCCTTAGTTTCAAAATAGCAATGGGTTGTTGAGTGTTTCAGTTATTCCATCTCAAATCATCACACTTTAAGAACAATTTCTGACCAAATCTCTGAAATTTTTATAGCATAAAACGGATATTTATACATATATGAAGGACATTTTAGACTGATATATCAAATACTTTCTGAAAACAAATATTTTTAAAAGCTTGTCCATTGACCCACTTTTGGCATGTTTTTGTTAATGTCCCAGGAACTAATAAAGATAAAAGCCTGAAATATTGACTGTTGTTTCTCATCATGTTATTGATCAGTCTTTCTCTGTTTTAACCATTTGGAAATTCTGTTTTACTCGGACTATCCAGCAGTATGCTTGTTTTTGTGGTACAACTGGTCAAACCTGCTCCATCAGTTGTGAAAGTTCAATGAAAATAACTTTCTTTTCATTTATGCAACCAAGTATTTTACATTAAAAGGTATCCATGATTTTCTTTTGCACTACTGTGACATGCAGCTAAATATGGCTCAGAAAATATCACTAGTTGACTTCTGCAGTGTTAATATTTTTGTTACTATGTGCTCAAAACAGGATTTTTCATATTTTAACTCAGTCATAATCAGAGATAATTTTATCCACTTGTCCAATATTTTAGATCATGAATCAACAACATGATGCGGAATAACGGTGAAAATTTCAGGCTTTTATCTTTAATGGTTTCTGAGATATTGTGGTTTATACATTGCGGTGTCACAGCATGTTTTTTTCCGGCTTGCCGCAATCACGTGTAATGTTACAGCCAATCACAGGTTTGCTTTATCATAATCACGTGATAAGTACCGGAACATGGAACCGAAAGACGAGGCTTATTTTGATACTCATTACTACCGAAACATTTCGGTCGGTGCCATTAAAGAACCGAAGTTCGGTACTCAGCCCTAAATATAATTCAACCAAATACTGACTCAGTTTCTTTATCCGGCGCAGACACAATGGGATGACATTTTTCAGAAATCCTCTGAGTCTTTTTACGTTCTAACAGTGCCGTATTTCTCTGAAACTAAGTGTTGGAAATACCACTTTGTGTCTTAAGCTGCTTTTTCCAGAGAAACAGGCCGAGTAAATACAGAAATCTGACTCATGAATTCTGCCAGCGAGACAAACATCTGCTCTGCGGTTTTTGGAATCAGAATGATGCCGTTTTCTTTCCACTACACAAGTAGCTATGTATGACTTAATTTACATATCACAACTAATCCCCTAACAGCAGGAACGTTACAGCCGTCATTCCTGCTAAGAAAAACCTGGTTTCTTCTTCTTTTGGTGGACTGTTTGATTTGGCAGCCACAGATCTGAAGTCAAACACGGTTTTCACTGCCCATTTATTGGGAATCTGATTAGAGCTGCTCTTTATTAGCGCTCAGTGATGTGAGCTAATGGACCGTCCACGCTCCGTTCATCCGGAGAGTCTTTACGAGGACTCCTAAAACCAACGTTTGGATAAGCTGGCAGGGTTTTCGGGCCCTTGTTTTCCTGCCAATCATACTCCATATCTGCCGCTTGTTTGTGACAAATGATTCTTATCTTCGTGCGGAGGAGTCTGCGGATTTAGACGAGTCAAATTTATTTAATTCACATCTCCCTCGAGTTTTATTTTAGCCGCTTGTCAATGCAAGAATAAGGCTTTCTGACGTCTTCATAGAGAGATTGTTGAAACGGTGGCACGTCTTCAACTCATACAAAATGCAGCGAGTTTATTTACTTTCACAATTGTGGCACAGAAACTCTTCATTTCTCTGTAAAGCACCAACTCAAAGAGTTCAGGATATTCAGATTTTGTGTACGGAGGGAAGCGATCTAAGTGACAAGACTTGAAATGTTACAGGTGTAAAACTTCGAACATCTGAGAAATGTGAGAAATGTGAACGTTATTTCAGGTGATGTGTGGATGTGTCACCTTTTATTTTTCTAACATCCAGTCAGTCTTTGTTTCTTTAAGCGAAAGGTGCCACTTTCACCGAAACGCCACTGACATAATGTCAACTTTCAGTGAATAGAAGATGTTGTAAGAAGCAATTCGCTGCATTTTGTCCACTTTCACATCATTGTTTTGTTGCTCTGTGACCTGTTCTGTGTGAGGCAAAGAGCTGAAGAGGCTCAGAGTAAAACGACTGCTTTTGTCAGGAGGCTGTGGAGTTTTAATGGTGTAAATCAGCAGTTTGTTTCCACACAGTGTGTTTGTAATGCCAGAGAAACATCTACAGTTGTGATTGTAGTCCAAAGCTGAAAAGGTCGTTGCTGTTCTGGCTGACTGATTTGTGTTTTTTCAGGCGGTTAATACTGATTATTAGCATTCAAGAAGATCAGTAAACTGATATTTTATATTTATTTAGAGTGAAAATAAAAATCCTTTTTAACATTTGCCCTTCATTGCTGTTACTTGTGATGTCTAACCACTCAGGGCCAAAGTAGCACATTTTTAAATAAATTAATATCTTCAGGAATCCTAACCCTTAAAAAAACGGAACAATTACAGTTAATGGAAAAAGTGGAATATTTGATCTGATAATCAGTATGAGTTTAGGTACGTGGATTTTACATTTTACATACATTTTTAATCAAGAAACTGTTTAAATATTGACAGAAAAATATGCATTTTCAGTCATTTTGCTTTTTTGCTTAGACTTTTCGCTATGTCAGTGGGTGTTAATCTTAATATTTAGCATTTTTAGGTGAATTAATAAAGTCAATCTTAATTCTTTACTGGAGAATACTCAGCAGTTGTGGCTTTAAATGACTATAATACTGACATATTGCATTGTTGTGCCTGTTGTCATTGTGTTTTAACTTCCTTGAAATTGTAATGTTCCCTTCTGGGCATTCGGTTTCATTGGTCAAAGCACTTTAAAAAACTAATGTAATATAGTTATGTACACTAATGTTCAAAAGTTTGGGGTCACACAGACAATTCCATGTTTTCCATGAAAACTCCCACTTTTATCCCACTTTTTTATTATGTGCTAACCATTAGCTAACACAATGTAGCATTAGAACACAGGAGTGATGGTTGCTGGAAATGTTCCTCTGTACCCCTATGGAGATATTCCATTAAAAATCTGCTGTTTCCAGCTAGAAGAAATGGTCTGTATTTATATATGGGGCTTTACTATACCTGACAGATACCCAAAGCGCTTTACATTATTCATCACATTCACCCATTCACACACTGATGGCAGAAGCTGCCATGCAAGGTGCTAACCACGACCCATCAGGAGCAGTTGCAACTCGAAAAGCACTCGGAGAGCGCAGACCTCCGCCAGGCCATCTGTCTGTCTGTCTGTTTGTCTGTTAACAGCATAACTCAAAAAGTCATGGACGGATTTTCACCAGATTTTTACAGAATGTCCAGAAGAGCAAAAGTAACAATCGATTAGATTTTGGAGGTGATCCGGATCACCTCCAAAATCTGAGTCAGCTGGAGCCTAGCTAACTTAAGGCGAAGGCAGGGGACACTGTGGACAGGTCGAGTCTATCACAGGGCTACATATACAGACAAACAATCAAGCCCAACACAATACTACCAAAGTGCTAGTTGGTCGCAAGCATCTGTCTACCCACCAGATGACCGTCACTCATCTGTTCCTGTCTCAGGAGTCATCATCAGACCTCCAGGGACCTTAAAATTCAGTGAACACTGTGGAGAAATGGGATTTGTTCGGCAGTAGAGTTCGAAGCCGACTTCTTGAAGCTGGTCTGAAGTCACACAGGGCAGGAAGAAGCCCTTCATCAAGGAAAGGCAGAGGAAAGCCCAGGTTGGGATTGGACCATTGATGATTGGGTTAAGGTTCTTTTCAGTGATGAATCCAGTTTTCAGTTGATGCTCACTCTAGTGAACTTACTGGTTTGGAGGAAGCCTGAAGCCAACAAACCAAACTGTCTGCCCCTACAATAGAACATGTGGGTGGATCAGTGACCATCTGGGGTTGTTTCAGTCTAGAGCCTGTCCAAATTTGGAATAAAACTGAGGAACTTAACAAAAAAATCGAGAACAGAGAGTGACGTTTGAAGCACCAACTGGCGTCCAGTTAGCTGATAAACTGAAGCTGTTTGCCACTAAATGCCCCTTCAGCTCTGTCTCGACTGCTGCTGATACAACAAGCACAAATGGCTGTTGGGAGATTTTACTTGACGGATGGCTTTTGGCTTTGCTATCTTGTTATCTTCTTCTGGAGTTCATCCGTAGTTTCCACGCTAAAGCCTGGACATTAGCGTGCTGTCAGCTGGGGTTTGTCTCTGATGAACTGCCAGCTGTAGAGGAGTGTGTTCGGACAGAACTGTACTCTAACTGTGCTGATTTTAGCTTTAAACAGCATTTATGAGTGCAGTGTCCGCTTACTGTCAGCTCCAAAGTGGAATAGCTGCTAGAAAACAAACAGAAAGTCTGGCAGATGAGCTGAACGGAGCTCAGCGGGGGACTTATCTCTCTTGGACGGCCCTCGAATGACCCATCCAACTGTACTTGTTGACTCACCGCTATAAATAAAGTGTTTTCTGTTGTTCTGTTCTGGCCAGTGGATGAAACCCGGGGCCGGTGCCAGGGGTCAGCAGAGCCCCTGGCACTGTGTTCAGAGATGTTATTACCAGGCTTTCAGCGGCATCATTGTTCCAACATTCCTCTAAACACCGAGAGTGACAGTTGGCCACTGCTGGTCCGACTTCCTCTGACAGAAGTCCAAGCGTGGAGCTAAAGGAGCTAAACATGGAGCTGCTGAGGCCAATTTCTGCTCTCAAAAACCTCACCGTGAGCACAAAGAGTTGAATTATCATCAAGGCTTTGGTATTTACTGCAGCAGATCAATCTACCGACCACGCCCGCTGTATGTTAGTGAGATTAATGTCTTTGTAATGTTTTAATGCACAGTTTCAATACACTTTTAGAATCTGTATGTTAGATCACAAGTAGTAACTTCGACGTTTCATTTATTATCAATCTACTAACTTGCCCAATTAAATTATAAAGGTTCTGTCATTGTTTTGATAAGAAAAACTTTTTTATTGTCTTGGACACATGGTATAGTACACCTGTTGTTGTGTGTATACTTTGTTTTTAAAAATATACATATACTTTTGATTATAATAGAAATATTTTCCAGCAATTACATTTTTTCACTTGTTTTTCTTAATTTTATTTTTAGTTAATATTGTTATTATTTATTGATTATTGTATTTTTCAGGTTTTAAACATAGCAGCATTCTATACTTTTCAGTTTATTTTTCTGGCGCATTTTGCTGGCAGATTTATTATAATAATGCTTATTATTTTCTATACAGTGTAAGGGTACAGTTTGGCAACAACAAGAAAAAAATACAGATTTTCTTTGTTTTACTTTGCAGATTTTGCCCATAGTTTGAAATACATATTTGTGAATACACAAATACTAAAAAATAAATTGTATGTGTACTCGTAAATTACATAAAACTGCAGCCTTATAATTTCTCTTTTCCTTGCCAAAAATTTAAAATTTTGACAATAAAATACATTCACAATGGGTTTTTTAATGTCTGAATGTTTTTACACATGATGTCATGTAATATTAAGATTACTAAATACATTTAAATCACGGGAAATTACTGTATTTATACAGTGATTATTTTTCCATTATTTTACAGTACTTTTTGGCGTCCCAAATGCCAGAATGTTAGTATTATGGTTTTCTTGTTTTGTTTTGTTTTTTCACTTTTGAAACTCTGACTTCCACTGATGGAAAAATGCACAATCCCTCCATAAAAGGTAATTTAATCTGGAATAAAGCTTGTCTTTTGAAGGCTGTGATGGGCAAGTTCTTAAATATTGTAAAGTTAAAGAAACAATGAGTGAAACTAATACCAGATACAAGGGAAAGAGGAGTTCTCTGGGGCTGTGGTAGAGGACACAGGTGGACTCTGGTGATAATTTAACTAAACATATCATGTTGGGATGCTGCCATAACTTCCATAGCTGCTTCACAGATGTAATTGATGCACTTAGGCCAATACATTAGCTACACCTGTGCTACCATCAGTGTTATCAGGTACACCTGTGCATCCGTTGATGCCATTAGCTGCACCTGCGCTGTTATTACAAGGCCTAGGGAGTAGCTGAATATATGGAACAGTGTTGTGTGATTAGGATACAACAGAAAGAAACTGTACAGAAAGGTACAGAACATAAAGATGGAAGCAGGTTGCAGACACTTTAGTGAAAATGGGATATTAGTAAAACACCATAAAAAAATCAAGGTTTAGTGAATCCTAATTTGGTTTTAATCTAGTGATCTGCTGTACATTTACTGACATGCATGTAAAGAATACAGGTTTTCTATGTCTTTTAGAGCTTGTGGAGCCACAGTGCATCCTACCATCTAACACTACATTTACCCTCTAACACTACATTTACCTTCTAACGCTACATTTACCCTCTAACGCTACATTTACCCTCTAATTCTACATTTACCCTCTAACGCTACATTTACCTTCTAATGCTACATTTACCTTCTAATGCTACATTTACCCTCTAACGCTACATTTACCCTCTAACGCTACATTTACCTTCTAACGCTACATTTACCCTCTAACGCTACATTTACCTGCTAACGCTACATTTACCCTCTAACGCTACATTTACCCTCTAACGCTACATTTACCCTCTAACGCTACATTTACCTTCTAACGCTACATTTACCCTCTAACGCTACATTTACCTTCTAACACTACATTTACCCTCTGATGCTACATTTACCCTCTAACGCTACATTTACCTTCTAACGCTACATTTACCCTCTAACGCTACATTTACCTGCTAACGCTACATTTACCTTCTAACGCTACATTTACCCTCTAACGCTACATTTACCTTCTAACGCTACATTTACCCTCCAACGCTACATTTACCCTCTAATTCTACACTTACCCTCTAACGCTACATTTACCCTCTAACGCTACATTTACCCTCTAATTCTACATTTACCCTCCAACGCTACATTTACCTTCTAACGCTACATTTACCCTCTAACACTACATTTACCCTCTAATAGTACACTTACCCTCTAATGGTACACTTACCCTCTAACACTACATTTACCCTCTAACACTACATTTGCCCTCTAACACTACATTTACCCTCTAATAGTACATTTCAGACAGTGTCCAACTGGAGCTTTACAACAAGGTTCCTGAACACCTACAGAACATTCAGGAACAACTTGTAAGCAGAAATATGATACGTCTTTATTAATCCTACAGTGTGAAAACGAGCAAATATTCTTAATGCAATTATCAAGCAGATAACCAGATGGATTTAAATAATTTCAGTGTAATAATCTATGGCAATGGTATCGCACTGGGATTGTATTGGCAGGTACTATTCCTTGATGTGCAGTCATCAGTATTATTAGTGACACGTGTCCTGAAATTACTTACAAAGGTTAAACTTACAACCTATTGTCAGTGCTTCTCAGTCCTTAGTGTACACTACCAGTCAAAAGGTTTTTTTTAAACTTAAGTTTGAAATACCTAAATAAAATATATTTTATTATAAGAATGATGAATAATAAACGTCTCAGATCTCAGTCCCTAGTTTAAGATATTATAAATTTAAACAGCGTAATTACCCATGCTACACTGTTAAGACAATTACATTTAAGCTCAGGTAAGCTATAAGACAATAAACAGATGTGCATGTGAAAGTGCATCGGTACACTATAAATAAATAAGTGGCAGCTTGTTGTTGAGTTCAGCACCATGAATGGAAACTTGTGTCCGGTGCCAAAGGTCACACTGGTCACTGTCAGAGAACTGAATGTTCCCGTCAGGAAATCCCACCCCGACACCAGCTTTACCACCTCCACTGCCCAAAGTCCATCAACACCTTCAGCAGGAACACCATGCCAACAACAAACTCAACCTCAAATGCCCCGATATGAAACGATCGTTCAGTACAGTTCACGGGACGGACAGATTCCACATGGGAGATTCTGTCCTCACACAACCCTTTAAAAGCCACCGACTGTCAAGATGCAGCAGCCGCCTATTTCTAACCTTAAATATTTACAGCTGCTGTGATTTTAAACTTTAAGCCCTCAGGATGCCTCTGAACATGAACCGCTGCACCAACAAGATGCTAAGTTATGAAAAATACAAGAGTTCAGGGAAGAGCAGTGAACCAGCTGGAGACAAAGTGGAGGAAATGGTGCCATCATCCTCTGTAGTTTCCACCATCAGCCTCCAGCAGGGGAGAAGAGGTATGTTAAACTATCCTTTCAGCAGAAATGAATCTCATTGCAACAAAACTTAGCATTAAGGTCCAAATTTACACTGCAAAAGTTAAATAAACTGGTTCTGAAATGGTCCATGTTGGTTCTAAAAATCTAATATGAGATTAATTTTAAGTCCTTGTTAAAAAGTCAAATCAAAAGTGCATATTTGTAATGATAATAACCAAAATATCAAAGTGCCCTTCAAATCCCAAAACCCAATGTCAGGTTTAAAAGGGTTTCATCTGTCAAAAAAAAATCACCAAACTTAAACCCTTTATCGGAGACAAAAAAAATGTAATGTTGGATTATCAACTTTCCGATGCTTCTTAAACTAATCATTTGTGATGAGTGCTTCTCTTGTGAAAATAAACTAAATCTAAGTTTAAAGCAGTGATATTTCATCAAAATCACTGCATTCCAAGTGTCTTGTCTAAATATTGTCCAAAAATAAAGCCTCCTCTCTTCTGATATGACTTTGTCATACTTCACACAACGATGCCGCCACCAACACGCTTCACATCATGATGCTGCCACCACCGTGCTTCACATCATGATGCTGCCACCTCCATGCTTCATGTCATGATGCTGCCACCACCATGCTTCACATCATGATGCTGCCACCACCATGCTTCACATCATGATGCTGCCACCACCATGCTTCACATCATGATACTGCCACCACCATGCTTCACATCATGATACTGGCACCACCATTGTACCGACAACAGAAGAGCAAGTTGTTGGAAGATACCTTTAGCATGGTGAAACATCTTTGTAGAGTTTATATGCAGAGTAAAGATGCTGTATTTGTAGAGACTGGAAAAGTTAATTATTGTAGTTACTTATACATAGCTGGTAGAGCTAACATTTGAGCACTTGGAAAGTGTTGTTTATATCAGTTCCTGGTTTTGTTGTTTTGTATCTTCTATTGAACATCCTAACCTGCAATATTTATTACACATTCATCTTTTCTGGTGGGACGGCTGTTCGTACTTCACATTCATTGTACGTTTGTTGTGCAATGACAATAAAGCTGATGCTGAGCTCATTTAATATTAAAATCAATCTACATGAATGTGGAAAGTTCCATTATAAACCCTGGCATTTAGCTGGTTCCTCTAGTTATTCCCAGTGTTTCTACAGGACGTAAAACCCCAGAATAATCTCCTGAGTGGAGCCAAGATGAGCCAAGAGGGGGGGATTTCCTCTCTGCTCTGAGTGTTTCGGATTTCTGTGCTGGTGTTTGTGCGTTTCTTGTCTTTGTGCAGGTGTGTTTGCATGTATTGTGTTTGTGTCATATCAACACTCAGTTCTCTGGAAGTCATTATCCGAAGAGAAAATGATCATCAAACTGGCATTCAGAGCCTGTCTGGAAGTCTCATTTCCATTTATGGCAGCAGAGTGTTTCCTTTGAAATGTGATGAGAGAGCAACTTCAATAACAGTGACCTTTAGAAAGTCTGAGAGTAAACACAGGTTTGTTCTGAGGTGGTCCACCCACTACAGAGTGCAGCATTTCAAGACTGTAGAGAAACTAGCAGGTGATCGAAAACATTCACTGATGGGTGCGAAGAGTAGAATTTAAATACAGAGTTCTGCTTAGTGGATAATTGCGGGTAATTTGATGCTAATTATATGGGTCATGCTAACTTTGCTCTCTCCATCTTTGTTGAAGATGTACAAAGGCTATCTGTAGTTTAAAAACAACAACAGATTTTTTACTGGAATTAGACATTTTCCAGGTCACAGGTTATTTTAGCTTGAAGTGCGGCTGTAATCATTGGGAGTCCAAAGATGAGTAGCTGAATCAAATGGAAGATGAGCATCGGACTTTGGTGAACTACAAATTGTTGCAAAGAGTGATGATGGGGAAAACCTCTGTGCTTCTGTGGATTAGAGGAATCCCAGGTGTGAAACTAAAACCAATGAATCTGCAGCTTTGACAAACACTCTGGAGGAGTTTCACCTCCCCACCGTCAACTGGAAGAAATGACCGACATCTCCATACACCTCTAAAAGCTGCTACGACAAGCAGTGGCGATTTTTTGCACAAGCCAACTAGGGCAGCAAACTCAAGGGGGCGGCATGATGAAGGGGGGGGGGATCATTAAATACAATTCCCTTCATAAGCACGCAGCTGAGTAAGCATCCATTGACACTCTGATGGTGTTACGTTACATAACAAATGGCGCCCTCTTGAGGTCAAGACTCAGAGGTGCGCCCTCTGCTCTCTGACCGATGAGACCGTCCGCCACCCTCCGGCGACGTTTACCGGTGACTGGGCGCGACAGACTGACTTGCCTAGGGAGTCAATAAGGCTAGAACCACCACTGACGACAAGGAAGAACTAATGTTCAGTGGTTTATTTTGACCTTTGCAGCACCAACACACACTAAAAAGCTATCCACAGCTTCACATGTGGAAACAAGCCAGTGGACAAACACGTACGAGATCCACGGTCCGTTCCATAAACCAGAATCACACTTAACTTTATGCTAAGTCCAGTATTCACTCTCCTGTCTCCACCAATTCCTGAGAAAAATATTTGGCTGTTTCATGAGATTTTGAACATTCCACTGTGTTCACAACTATACCACAGATGTGCCATGAAACAAATGTAAAGTGCTAAAATAAACACAGATTAGAGAGGTAATTCCCAATTTTATTCTTCATATACATTGCCTATAAAAGTAACCAAAACCCTTTTAAATTTTCCCCTTTTATTGCATTTCACATTGAATCATGATCTATGTAATTTGATTTTTTTGACAAGACAAGAATCCTCACATACTGCCACCACCATGCTTCACATCATGATGCTGCCACCACCGTGCCTCACAGTGGGGATGGTGTGTTTGTAATGATGTGCACTGCTGCATGTCTGCTAAACATAGTTTAATGGACAACAAGCTCCATTTTGGGCTCATCAGACAAAGAACCTTCTTCCAGTTGACTTCAGAGCTTTTGACATATGCTGAAGCTTGTAACTCCTTCAGGGGAGTCACATGTGTCTTAGGTCTTGGTGGCCTCCCTCACTAGTGTGCTTCTTGCACAGTTACTGATAACATTGATAATAATTACTGATCTGGAAATTTTCTTGCATCATCACCTGATATAAACCTTTCAATAACCTTTTCTCAGAGTTTCTTGGAGCGTTCTTTAGTCCTCATGGTGTAGTTCTATCTGGGAGTTCTGATCCACCGGAGACTGGAACTCCCAGATAGAGGAGTCTTTTAATACAATCTCTGAGACACTTTCACTGACCTCAAAAAACTGTCTGACTTCTGGCACCAACTGGCAGCATTTGTTTTGAATGAGGCGAGACACTTAAACTCTCTATTTTTCAATTAATTGACATTACTCTAAAGAAATCTATTATCATTTGATATGAAAGACTCTTTTTTGGGTCAATTTCTGTCAAAAATCCAAATGAAACTGACCATAATCCAGTGCTGAAAAGTAAAAAAGAGGAAAACTTCCATTGCAGGTTGACAACTTTTTCTTAGGCACAATATAAATAATTGCAGTATCCTTAACTCCCCTCCCTGCACTCACAAACAAACATCAGATTTCACAATCTGTGTATTTCCACTAGTATTGTCTTCATGAATACCTATAAATACTTAAGATACGTGCTAAGAATAGTGCCGCTGTGATTAAAATAAGACACATAGCAGTGTAAGTACGTGTTTCTGGGCCTGTACTCCTTTAGGGCCTCCTGTGGAAACATCCACACCTCAGAGTCTTAGCTGTAGCGTGACTACAGGAAGTCTCCGCCCAAAACGCTGCAATTCACAGGAGGATACAAGCTTTTGTAGACACGGCGTTCTGACCGCTCCGTCCTGTTCGCCCGCTCAGGAAATCCCTGCGTGATTAAGCGTCCCTTCCTGAAGGGCTGTGTGATTGGATGTCCGTCTGCCGATTACACTGTTCGACTGTTTGTCTCTGCAGTAATGTGACCGTCTGCTCGGCTGTCTGAACCGTCCTCCAACCCAAGTGTCCGATTACCTGTCCGTCCGTCTCTCCACCTTCCCACCCGCCGACTTTATTACTTCAACCTTATTCTGCTCCGCTTTAAGGAGCAATAAGGGTCTTTTTTTTTCTTTACAGCCCCTCGGCACAAAATCCCCATCTGCTGAGGGTTGATAGGGTTTTCAGATCAATACCGGTGAATAAACAACTATTTCTTCAACTGCTGTGATTTCTGGCTGCAAAAACTCACTCTGTATCGGAAGAAACACTCCCTGTCTAGACACTAAATTACTTAATACCTCTTTAACTTGAGGGAAGCAGAGAAGTCTCCAATGAAAGCAGAGCAACAGCTACTATTGAAGACACTGAGGGCTTGGCTGCTGAATCTTTTCTTTGAATATAGGGGTTTTGTTGCAACAGTTTCAATAAAAAGATACAAAGACGTGTCTGACAGGACGTCATCACCTGTCACTGCCTTCAAAAAGTGTGAAAATTAATTTGTTAGTGCTTAAATATTTAAAATTGAGGGATTATTCAAGGTGTGAGAGGAAATTTTGTGTTATTTTTCATATACAGCACCTAGAAAATTATTCACAATCCTTTTAAGTTTTTCCCTTTTGTTGCTCTTCAATTTGAATGACTTTCTTAACAAGAAAAGACATGTATCCTCACATCAGGATGCTGCCACCAACATGCTCCACGTCATGATGCCGCCACCATTGTGCTTCACATCATGATGCTGCCACCACCGTGCTTCACATCATGATGTTGCCACCATTGTGCTTCACATCATGATGCTGCCACCACCGTGCTTCACATCATGATGCCGCCACCACCGTGCTTCACATCATGATGCCGCCACCACCGTGCTTCACATCATGATGCCGCCACCACCGTGCTTCACATCATGATGCCGCCACCACCGTGCTTCACATCATGATGTTGCCACCACCGTGCTTCACATCATGATGCCGCCACCACCGTGCTTCACATCATGATGTTGCCACCACCGTGCTTCACATCATGATGTTGCCACCACCGTGCTTCACATCATGATGCCGCCACCACCGTGCTTCACATCATGATGTTGCCACCACCGTGCTTCACATCATGATGTTGCCACCACCGTGCTTCACATCATGATGCCGCCACCACCGTGCTTCACATCATGATGCCGCCACCACCGTGCTTCACATCATGATGCCGCCACCACCGTGCTTCACATCATGATGCCGCCACCACCGTGCTTCACATCATGATGCCGCCACCACCGTGCTTCACATCATGATGCCGCCACCACCGTGCTTCACATCATGATGTTGCCACCACCATGCTTCACATCATGATGCTGCCACCACCATGTCTCACTGTAGGGATGGTGGTGGCACTACAGTGTTCAGTGTCCATTAAACATAGTCTGACGGACAAAAGGCTCAATTCTGGTCTCGTTAAACCATTAAACCTCTAGAGTGAACTCTAATCCAGACTGTGGTGACTGGTAAATGATAAAAATAAAAACAAATGCTTAGCTAATGGTAAGGAACAGTTGCTGTTAGTGGTCTTAATGTTTTGGCTCGTCGATGTACGCACAAAAAGTGACAAGAAGTTTGTGAAGAATGAAAATAGGGAGTTCAGAAAGAACTCTGTGGCACAATAGTTGCATGAGGTGATAATGATATTATCTGATGTTGGAAAAGTTCAGCAGGCGACAGTCCCAGATGGTGTTGGGTGGTCAAACAGGGGAAAAGCATTTAACTTTCCAGACTGAGCCATCCAATATCTTCCACTAAAACAATTAAAATCCACCAGAGGAGATTTTTCATCTGTTCCTCGAGGCCTCACACGCAGGAGCCGATTGTGAATTATTCAGTAACAAAAGACTAATTTATGCTGCGCACATTAAATATGGATGATTCAACAAATTAAATGTGAAATTTTCCACGTTGCAGCAACAAGATGTCTTCCTGCCCCTTTGAAGGAAGCTGACAGCATAAAAGCAGATCCATATGTTTGTTTCTGGTCTTCTTCCTTCCTCCTCTTTCTGTTTCTACAACTCAACTCCAATTCACATTCAACTCTCGACTTCCATTTGCTTTGACTTCTTCGTGCTGTCCCCTCCTGGGCCCATAAACCTTTGATGGGAACAATGACTGATAACTCGGGAACAAGAAAAAATTAGGCCACTCAGTTATTGGTGATTCATAATCCCTTTCTGAGGTGTTAATGGGGAGCCGTATTTAAGCTGCCAATGTTTAATATACACTTTCTGCAGTTGCTCTAAATCTCCTGCAGGTTTTTTTTTTTTTTTGCTTTGTGAAGGGGTGTTAATGGAAGGAGTGGAGGGGCAGGTCAGACTTGGCCGCCTGCCCAGGATGGGACTTTGCTTCTGGGTTTTCTTAGCACTTTTGAAGTGACCTGGATATACAGCTCGTGGATAACTCTTTCATTCTCAATCTCTCTTTTAATCTCTCTCCGTTAGGCTCTCGTTGGGTTTGATTTCTCGTAGTTTTGCAATCTTTCTCCTTTACTAAGGATCCCTATCTGTCTGCGTCTGATCCGTCGGCTGTCTCAGTGTCTCTGTGTGCATATCTCTTTTCATCTCCTTACCCCTTTGTCTTGCTCGCTGGACCATTAAAGGAAAACTCCGCCAAAATCCTGACTTTGAAAATCAAACGCTGATCTCCAGTGCACTAGAAAGGTGGCTCTGAGAAGTTTGGAACTTTGCGGTGGAACGTCAGACCAAGTGTCACAGCAAAGACGTGATCGATGGAAAGTTATCAGCCAGCTTCTGCAGCATCATCAGATTCTCCTCTTTGAGAGTATTTCATTTCAATCTGTGGCTCCACGTGTAAAGCGTCAGTACATCCAGTACTGCTTAAAGTATCAGTATCCATATGGCTGCTACATAAACCAAAAAAACTACAAGTTCCACCTCAGTTTAATGTTTCCATCCATATCTGACCTTTTGGATGTCAAATGTTAAAATTAGTGTATGAATTATTGAGTTCAATTATTAAAAACTAATCAGTTCATGTGAACATTTTTGCGAAATGTAATTATACTTCCTCCAGGCATCCTGATATTAGTTAGTTATTATTGAATATAAGTTCGCCAAAACATCAAATAGTAAAGCACCAAGATGAAAAAAATCTGAATATTAATGCATCCAAATGTCAAAACCTGGATATTAGTGCACCAAAGCATCAGCAACCTGCATATTAAAGCAACAAAATGTCCAAAACCTGAATATTAATGTACCAAAATGCCAAAAACCTGGATATTGACTCAAAACAACATAAAAAATATCTGAATATTAATGCACTAAAACATCAAAAACATACATAGTAGAGCACCAAGATGCCAAATATCAGAATATTAATGCATTCAAATGTCATAAACATGACTACTAACTGACCAGGACACCAAAACCCTGAATATGAGTGCACTAAAACATGAATAACATGCATATTAATGCACCAACATTACAACAATCTGAATATTAAGGTACCCAGATGTGAAAAACTTGGATATTAATGCAAAAAAACCCACAAAACAACTGAATATTATAGAACCAAAATGCCAAAAATCTCAATTTTAATGCACCCAAATGTAAAAAAAAGGCTATTGATTTAAAAGAACATCAGAAAACCTGAATATTAGAGCAACAAAACATTAAAAACATGCATATCAAAGCTCTAAAATGCCAAAAGTCTGAATATTACAGCACCAAAACGTCAAAATCCTGGATAAAAAAAGGACAAATATACATCCTGCATATAAACTGCACCAGCATATAAAGCTTTGCCTGTTTGTTTTGCAGGCTAAGCTGACTGAGGAATCACTGAATATCACTTTTAAATCCATAATCCAAACTCTCTCTTACAGAATGGTAGAATAAGATGCTACAAATACTAAAAATCTGAATCAATATTGATGCTTCATATCAGATTGAAAACTACTTTTCTTTGCACATTGACTGGACAGCAGCTGTTTGAGAAGCTTATACTTTACATTTTTTTAGGATTTTTGTCCACTGTGAAACTGCATTTCTGTTGGTTTCATTAAAGATTAGTCAGATTTCTTTTGTGTAACTGGTTCACTGCAGACGTCTGTTCTAAAAGCCGTCAAAGAAGTGTTTGGCAGAGTGTTCCTTCAGCTCCACTACCATTCTGTTTTCTACATTGTAGGCTTCTGTTGTATAAACCACGCTGCATGCTGTGCGATGCTCCTTTCTTCCCAGTTCCACTCTCATGGCCTACATACTGCAGGGAGAACGGCGTCTTTGTGCCGCAGTCAATCTCCATGAATCACAGAGAACATAATGAGGCGCAGAGAGACTGATGAAACCGGGCAAACTGAAATTTACACCTCGCCGGAACAGTAAAAGTACATGCATTTTTGTCTTAATTGCCACGGTGAGTCAGGATGGGAGCTTTGGGGCTATAATCCCACTGACATTTGCCTTTAATGCCAGCCTTAATAACCAGAACTCCCGTGTACTGCTGATGGATCAATGCAGTTTGCAAGTATCAGACCTTTAAAAGTTCAGAACTCCTGAAAGGCTGTGATAATACCTGGAAAAGTAAACATTATTTAACGCTGGGGTATTATTTGATTTACAGCGTCATCTTTTTTCCTTCTGTGACGGTGAATGATCGATGTTAGTGGATGTATTACGGTGCAGAAATCTTGAAATTCCTCTTCAGATTCCACAGTCGGAGAATCAGATGATGTTGTTTGGTTCTAAAACACCAACATATTAACTCTCACTTTTAATTCTACAACTAAAGATCTGGTGTTTTATTATTTAGTATGCGAAGAGCAAATGTCCTCACTGTGGTTTGTTAATAGTCTAAGTGACAAATTTGGTTGTGGTCTTTAAATGACCAAATGACAAAAACCTGAATAGTAAGGCACCAAAATATCAAAAACCTGCATAATAAAGTACCAAAATGCTTAAAAAAATTGATATTAACTCATTCAAATGCCAAAAACCTGAATATTTATGCACCAAGACATTCCAAACTTCTGCAAACTTAAAGCACCAAAATACCCAAAACCTGGATATTAATTTACCATTAATATGCAGGTTTTTGACGTTTCGATGCACCAGTATTCGTATTGTTTGTATTTTGGTCAGTTAAAATTCAGATTTTTAATGTTTTGGTGCATTATTTTCCAGCTTATTGACATGTTGGTGTCTTAATATTTGATATGTTTATAGAATAAATGGTAAATTAAAGTCCTGATTTGCAGTGTAAGAAATCCGAGAACCATTCAAAATGTTAAAAACCCAAATTTTAACACACCAACACATTAAAGGATGGACAATAACACACCCAAATGTCAGAAACCTGCATAGTAAAGTCCCAAAATGCTAAAAACATGGATATCAACTCAACTAAATGTCAAAAACCTGGATATTACTGCTGCAAAATGCCAAAATGTTATAGTAAAACATTACAAACCCCAAATACTTATGTCCCAGTGTATCAAAAAACCTGGATATTAACTCATCAAAATGTCAAAAACCTGGATTTTAGTGCACCAAAATATCAAAAATCTGCATATTAAAGCACTTTAATAAAAAAAAACAACTAAATAATAAACCACCTAAACATTAAAACCCTAAATATATACGTACCAACATATTAAAAAGATGGACAATAACAAACAAAAATGCTAAAAAAAAATGGATATTAACTCACGTAAATGTCAAAAACCTGGATTTTAATGTACCAAAATATTAAAAAACCTACATATTAAAACACTAAAATTAAAAAAACCTGAATATCAAACCATAAAAACATTTAAATTCCAAATATATATTTATCAATATATTAAAAACATGGACAAGAACACAGGAAAACATCAAAAGCATGGGAATAAAAGCACCAAATGTTAAAACCCTGAATAATGATGCACCAAAATGTTACAAACCTGCATATTAAAGCACTAAAATACAAAAAACTTAAATATCAAACCACCAAAACATTAAACCCCAAAAATACACACCAACAAATTAAAAGGATGAGCAATAATACTCCAAAATGTCAAAACCCTGTGCACCAAATCCCAAAAACCTGAACATTGATGCACCAAAACACTAAAAACCTGAATATTATCTCAGCCAAATGTCAAAATCCTGGATATTAGAGCAGTAAAATATCCAAAACCTGCTTATTAGAACACTAAAATTCCCCCAAAAATATTAAAGCACCAATACATTAAAAACCCAATTATATACGTACCAACATAATACAAAGATGGACAATAACACACCGAAATGCCAAAAACCCAGTACTAACGCACCAACATAATGAAAAGTTTGACAATAAAGCACCAACACGCTGAGGCTGTTTTTCTCATCATCTCTGAAATGAACTCATGTATTTTGGATGCCAACTCAAATAAACGGACCGATGCACATTGTTCAGCAGGATAAAAGTCCAGCACACACCAGGAGTGTTTAGCCCGGGGCAGAATATTCTCCCTCCACCCAGAGCCCTGATCAAACCCCACAGAGCACCAATGGGACGCCATCGCTGAGGCTGCAGAGACTGAACGCTCTGCTGGCTGGAACACGGAGGAAACTTCTGCTACAGATGTTACACAAACTGGCTGACTGTCCGTTAGTTCTACAAGCTAAAGCTGGAAAAGTAGAATAAATAGTACAACAGCCGCTGTGATCTTTTTTGTGTTTTTTTGTTTTTTAAATATGAAGCAAGTAAACAGTTAAAAGGTGGCTCTGGTTGGTCGACAGTTGAAATGACAGATTTCACATAAACTTTACTGGTCTTAAACATTTATCGTGGTTCTCTGACTTCTTACACTTCAAATATAAAAAAGCTTTAAACTACTTTCAAATCAGGCACAGGACTTCACCATTTAAACTGTACCAATATTAAGACACCAACATAAGCTGGAAAATAAAACATTAAATCACATTACAGAATCAGATCACGCACAGGACTTTATTATTTTAACCTACAAAAATGTCAAAAATCTGAATATTAACTGACCACGATATTAAAACCCAAAACATTACAGACCTCCTATTAAGCAAACAAAATGCCATAAACCCAAGAACTGATGCAGCCCAATGTCAAAAACCTGGATATTAGCTCAAAATAACATAAAAAAATGTGAAAATTAATGCAGCAAAACATAAAAAATATATACATTAAAGCATCAAAAAGTGTCAAATCAACAAAATGCCAAAAAACTAAATATTAAGGCACCAAAATGCTAAATACCAGAATATTATCTAACCAGGAGAGCAAAACCCTGATTATTAGTTCACCAAAACATCACAAACATGAATTTTGAAGCACAAAAAATGAAAAAAAATCTGAATATTAACATACCTCAATGTCAGAAACCTGAATATTAACTCAAAAGAACATAAAAAAACTGAACATTAGTGCAATAAAACATAAAAATATGTTCATTAAAGCATCAAAATGTCAAAAACCTGAATATTAACTCAAAAGAACATCAAAAAACTGAACACTAGTGCAACAAAACATAAAAATATGTTCATTAAAGCATCAACATGCCAAAAAGCTGAATATTAATTCAAAAGAGCATCAGAAAACCTGAATATTAGTGTACCAAAATGCAAAAAAACCCTCATTAAAAATCAAACCAAATGTCAGACACCTAGATATGAACTCAAAATGGCATCAAAAACCTGAATGTTTGTGCACCAAAACACCAAAAACATGCAAATCAAAGCAACAAAATGCCATAATCCTGAATATTTAAGCACCAAAATGCTAAACACCTCAATATTAACTGACCAGGACAACAACACGCTGATTATGAGTTCACCAAAACATCAAAAACATCAATTTTAAAGCACCAAAATATCAAAAACGTCAATTTTAAAGCAGCAAAATATCAAAAATGTGAATTTTAAAGCAGCAAAATATCAAAAACTTGAATTTTAAAGCAGCAAAATATCAAAAACCTGAATATTAAAGCAACAATATGTTCAAACCTGAATATTAAATCCAAATATTGGGTGTCCAGATACCTTTTAGTCTTCATTTTCTATTATTTTAACAGTTAAAACCTTTTAAACATCTATCATGTAAATTACTGAGGTAAAATCACACCATAAACAACATTAGTGGGTCTCAACCCCATTATTTCACCAATCAGACTTTCTTTTATTTAGAAAGCGCTTGGGTGCAACTTCTTTTTAAGAAGCTGTAAAAACTGTTATGATTTGACTTCACAATTATCTTTGAGTTTTAGCAGGAATGCATCCATAGATCCCTCTGATGTTGACTACCAGCTGCTTTTCTTCAGTTCTCAGCTGTTTCTCTGTCTTTGTTGCGGCTGCATTTCCTTTCCTTTAAAGAAGTTTCTATATTATTTCGCTGAAATCTGCGCTCGAGACTTTGTGGTGAATGTTCCCAGTCAGTTGTGAAGTTGGTGACAAGTTAACCTGCAGTCGACCCTCCTGAGCAAACACTTAATGACGGATTTCCTCGTTTTCCTCACTGACGGTGGATAAAAGTCGGATCGTACAGAATGCTGACCTTTGAAAACCAGAGCCAATCAAAACACAGGAATCCTGTGAATAAAATCAAAGTGCTGCAAACTACATCTGGAATAAGCTGTTGGTTAAATAGCTGCAGTGTGTTAAGATCCATTATTACCTTCACTAAATTACTCTGACATTTTTCTGGCCAAAAGGTCATCAAGTCCTCACATTTTCCATCTTTTCTAAACCAAACATTCAACAAGATGCAACCTTGAATAACGTTCTCTTTGCAAGTAACAATCCTTGGCTTCACAAAACTGGAAAATAACTGTGGCACATCAACTTTGCTCTTTAAAGCCATCTAAGGTCAATGTACGAAGGCTTTAACAGCAACACTTAGTGGTTCTTTACCACCAGTAAGCCTGCAGCAGCAGCACAGATTTCTGGGTAACCTCTTGCTTTTAACCGTTGACACCGCCGGCCTTAAAATACCACAAAGCCAGAGTGAGCTGTTTGCTGACAGTATGGAAGCTTCATTGTGGAAAAGCTTTTTCTCTTTTCCATTTTTCCTCACACCTGACCAAACGGCTTTAAGAGAATCCAGGCTGGAGGCAGAAAGTAAACAAGCTGCGACCGTACTTTGCTTGTAAACCGAAATATATGTGGAGGATTTCAGCTGAAGCAGAGAGTATTCAAACAGGAGAGCATAGACCGACGTCTTACTATTTCAGAACCATTTCCAGAATTAAACCCACTCTGTTACACTCTAACCCGCCCCCCAGACAGTTTAACCCCATTGAAGTCACTACATCACTACAAATGTAGTTAAAATGCATCCTCCGATCACTCCCTGAGAGTTTTACTACATTGACAATAACTATTACACCACTATAAATATATTTAGTATGGAGCTCTGAGATCCCTCCTCAGGCAGTTTCATCACATTGAGAATAACAATGACACCTCTATAAATATACTCATAATACAGACCTGGGATCCCGCTCCCAGAAGTTTTACAATATTGAGAATAACTACTACACCACTATAAATATATTTAATATGGAGTTCTGAGTTCAATCCACAGGTAGTTTCACCACATTGAAAATAACTACTACACCACAACAAATGTAGTTAAAATGAATCCTTCGATCCCTCCCCAGACAGTTTTTACCACAGCAAGAATAACTACGATAAATGTACTTAAACTAAAGTCCTGGGATCCCTCTCCCAACAGTTTTATCATACTGACAATAACTACTACACACCTATTAATGCAGTTAAAATGTAATCCTAAGATCCCTCCCCAGGCAGTTATATCACATTGATATCTACTAGACCACTATAAATGTGGTTAAAATGCATCCTTCAATCCTTCCCCAGGCAGTTTTACCACTATACACACCTGGAGTCACGTGAGTCTCACTGAACCTTAGACCGTGTGAGTTGGGGGTGGGTACACAAACCTGGGAGTCCCCACCAGGCAGTTATAACTGAGGAAATCTCTTGAATCAAAGATGTAAAAATAGTAGTAAATACAACAGAAGGACAAAACTTAAAGGAACACAGGTAGCATCAGACACCACTCACACACTGTACAGACACTCAGTTTGCTGCCCTCAGGTCAGAGATACAGGGCACTCATTTATAAGACCAGGAGAGCCATGTCAAGCTTCACCTACATCCATCAGACTTATGAATGATTGAGCCTTTTTATCTATTTTGTTACCACCTTTTAAAATCTTTTTAATTATTTACGTATATATTTAGCATTTTAGTTTTTGTAAGAATAACATGTAAGTTGCTGTTTCTTTTTTTTTAATATATATTTTTATAAGTCCTCTTATCTACTGTCTCTGGTATGTTGGATGTCTTTTGTGTATCGTACGCTGCTTGTGTTTATTATGTATACTATTTTTTTGCATGTACAACTTACACACAGATGCTCTAGCACAAATGAAGCTCCTATCGGAAAAATAAAGTTCGCCGAATTGAATTGAAATTTAGTTATTTTGCTTCCTTTAGTGGTTATTCGTCTCTCTTTGTACTCATTTTGCATCTTTTTGTGGTTGTATTATGTCTTTATATGGTTGTTTGTAGTCATTTAGTGTTACTTTGTCATTATTTGTCTCTCTCTGTGGTCTTTTTGTGTGTTTTGTAGTCAAAGTGTGTCTTTTTGTGGTCACTGAGTGTCTTTTTGTGGTCATTGTGTGTCTTTTTGTGGTCACTGAGTGTCTTTTTGTGGTCATTGTGTGTCTTTTTGTGGTCACTGAGTGTCTTTTTCTGGTGATTTCATGTCTTTTCATAGTTATTTTGTGTCTTTTGGTGTTCATCTGTCTTTTGTTTTGGTCATTTTAATGTCTTCATCGTCATGTTGCATCTTTTTGGGGTTGCTTTTTTTGTTTTCGTAGCTATTTTGCATCTCTTGTGTGGTCATGTTAGATTTTTTTGTAGTCATTTTGTGTCTTTAAGTCATCATCTGTTCTTTCATTGTCATCTTTTCACATTTCTTTTGTTGTTTTGTGGGGTATTTTCTTGTGTTTTTAACTTGTTACTTGTCTCATGGTTACTTTTTTATGGTTGGTTTTGTTCTTTTGTGGTCATTTTGTGTCTTTTACTGTAATTTTGTGTCTTTTTGACACCATGTTGTGTCCTTTTGGTCATTTTGTAGCTTTGTATTGTCTGTTTTTGTAGATTTTTTGTATCTTTATTTACTTGTTTTCTGTAATTATGTATCTTTTTGTGGCCATCTGACTTTTGTTGTGGTCATTTTATGTGTCTGTTGTAATTTTGCACCTTTTGTGGTTGTATTGTGTCTTCTTATGGTTGTTTTCTATATTTGTAGTGTCTCTGTGTCACCTCGTGGTCATCTGTCTCTCTCTGTGGTGATTTTTAATCATTGTGTATCTTTCTATGGTTGCTGGGTGGATTTTTAACAGCCATTCTGTGTCTTTTTGTGGTGATTCTGTGTCTTTTTATGGTCATTCTGTGTCTTTTTGTGGTCATTCTGTGTCTTTTCGTGGTGATTCTGTGTCTTTTTGTGGTGATTCTGTGTCTTTTTATGGTCATTCTGTGTCTTTTTGTGGTGATTCTGTGTCTTTTTGTGGTGATTCTGTGTCTTTTTGTGGTGATTCTGTGTCTTTTTGTGGTGATTCCGTGTCTTTTTATGGTCATTCTGTGTCTTTTTGTGATGATTCTGTGTCTTTTCATGGTGATTCTGTGTCTTTTTGTGGTGATTCTGTGTCTTTTTGTGGTGATTCTGTGTCTTTTTGTGGTGATTCTGTGTCTTTTTATGGTCATTCTGTGTCTTTTTGTGGTGATTCTGTGTCTTTTTGTGGTGATTCTGTGTCTTTTTGTGGTGATTCTGTGTCTTTTTGTGGTGATTCCGTGTCTTTTTATGGTCATTCTGTGTCTTTTTGTGATGATTCTGTGTCTTTTCATGGTGATTCTGTGTCTTTTTGTGGTGATTCTGTGTCTTTTTGTGGTGATTCTGTGTCTTTTTGTGGTGATTCCGTGTCTTTTCGTGGTGATTCTGTGTCTTTTTGTGGCTGTTTTGATGCAGATAGTTCTAATTTGGACCCATCATGACTAACCACAGGGCGTGAGCGGTAATCATTTCAATCGGAAGTCAGCAGACGTGAACAGTGGTGAGTAATCAGTAAACTCTCTCTGCCTTCCTGTCGTCCGTCCTTTCTCCTCCGTTGGGTTGATTTTTCCATCCCTCCTCTTCCTCTTCTCTCCATCACACCACATTGAATCTGCAGTTGAGTCAAAGAGCTCAGCAGGTTTTGAGGGTAAAGTTTCCTGATAATTAGCGAGCACATATAAGTAATTCATAGCAGGGACTGAATAATTAATAGCCTTAAATTACTAAATTATAGCTGGAAATTCGTCTCCCTGGAGTAGACAAGGGTTCGTTCAGTGCAGATTGTGTCCATCGGAAAAGGCCAAACGGTCCAGAATACTGTGTTAGGTCAGACTCTCCAGCCGATTTCTATGCTTTAGTTCTGCATGTTCTGTTTTAGTTTTTGGTTTTAATCCTTGACATCGTGATTAACAAACTTGACAAGCAGGTATTTAAAGTCATTATTGTGCATTTTAACATGTATTGTTCCCTGACGTGTGCAAATATAAAATATTGTCCCCTTATTGGTCTGTCATCTAAATCTGACCTTCTCCTAACTACAATCTACACCCAAAGATCTGAGAGAATCCTCAGAACTGATGCTGGCATTGCTTACATGTACTGCTGCTCTGTCAGTCTCACATCTTCTGATACCAGCAAACCTTACATTCACCTCTTTTAGCTCCATTTTTGGTCTCCACCAGCTCCACAGAAAACGATCTGGCTCTTTACCTGTTTAAGAGTGTTTCTGCTGCTTTTTATTGAGGAAATTTAACAATTTCAGTCTACTTTCCCCTCAGTTTTCACCCTCTGCAGAGTTTACTTCATATAAAGCATTTTTTTTTGCATACAGTTCATATCCAGCGTTCACCGGGGACCGAGGCCAGGTGCCCGATTCTCACAACAAGCCGCCTCACTGCATTAGGAGGATTCGGAAAGAAGGCTTTGACGGAAAGGTCAGGCCACCTTTTTGCTATTGAAAATCATTGGCTGCTAAAGATCATGACATTAAAGGTGCGAGCAGAGAGGCCATAAGAGAGCGGTGGCCGGGAAGAACAGACGAAAAGACGGACGGATGGACGGATGGGAATAGAAGGAGGAAAAAATGAGGCGACGGAGCGAGAGACAGATGGCCAGGTGTGTGACATTAAGACCAGACAGGAAGTACTGAAGCCAGGGAGGAGAGGGAGTACAAACACTGTGGTACGAGTACTCATCTGGAGTTTAAAACTGTGTGATATTACTGCAGTATCAGAGTAATATTATTCTGTTAACCTGGTACGATTAAATATGACATGTGTTCATATGTTTAACATGTAAATATGATGGAAAAAATCTAAATTTTGTCTTTTTGCTTCATTTAGTGGTATTTTTTGAAGTGATTTTGCATCTATTTGTAGTTGTTTTGTTTGTTTTTGTCGTCATTGTGTGTGTTTTTGTTGTGTGTTTGTGTCTTTTCATAGTAATTTTGTGTCTCTCGTGGTCATATTGTGTGTCTTTGCAGTCATTTGACATGTTTTGTAGTTGTCTTGTGTGTTTTTGTAGTGTCTTTGTGTCTTTTAACAGCTATTTTGTTTGTCTTTGTAGTCATTTTGCATGCTTTTATGTTTGTGTTATGGCTTTTTGTGATTATTTTATCTGTTTGTTGTGATTTTGCATCTTTTTGTGGCTGTTTTGCGTGTTTTTATAGTCATTGTGTACTTTTTATGGTCATTGAGTGTGTCTTTGTTGTGTGTTTATGTCTTTTCTTTACTATTTTGTGTGTCTTTGCACTCAATTTGCATGTCTTTAAGTTTGTATTATGGCTTTTTATGGCTGTTTTGTCTGTTCGTAGAGATTTTTGGATCTTTTTGTGGTTGTTTTTGTGTGTTTTTGTAGTCACTGTGTCTTTTAGTGGTGGTTTTATGTCTTGTCACAGTTATTTTGTGTGTTTTAGTTGTGTTTTGCATGCCTTTGTAGTTGTTCGGCATGTTTTTGTGATTGTTTTATGTCATTTTGTTGTGATTTTGCATCATTTAGTGGTCATCTGTGTCTCTTTATAGTTATTATGTGTGTCTTTGTCGTCATTTTGCATGTTTTTGTGTTGATGTTATGACTATGTTGGTTGTTTTATCTGTTTGTAGTGATTTTTAAATGTTTTTGTGGTCATTTTGTGTGTTTTTGTAGTCATTGTGTATACTGTTGTGGTCTTTGAGTGTGTTTTTGTGGTAATTTTGTCTCTTTGTAGTTATTTTAGGTCTTTTAGTCCTCATCTGTTTGTCGTGGTCTTTTAGCCTGTTTTCATAGTCATTTTGCATCATTTTTGGTTGTGTTACGTCTCTGTGGAATAACACATCTTTTTATGATTGTTTTATCTGCTTGTAGTGATTCTAGTGCCGATCTGTTTCTACTGCGATCATTTTGTGGCTTTTTATAATAATTTTCCAATTAAACAACAACAATTTTCCTTTTTTTAGCTGTTTTCTGTAATTTTGCACCTTTTTGAAAGGTTGTTTTGTCTCATTTTGGTCATTTTTTAGGTCTCTTTGTAGTGATTTGTTGTCTTTTGGTGGCCATGTTGCATGTTTGTGGTATTGCCTGTTTTTGTAGTTATTTTGCATTTTTGTGTGCTCGTCTTGTTTTTCAGTGGCCATCTATCTGTTGTGATCCTTTTGTGTGTGTTTGTAGTCGTTATGCATCTTTTTTGTGGTTGTTTTCTTGATTTTTTGTGTCTTTTAGTCATCATCTGTCTCTCACGGTCATGTTGTGTGTCTTTGTTGTAATTTTACACCTTTATGTGGTTGTGTTACAGCTGTTTTGACTGGCTTATTTTACGATCAGTTTGTATCTCTGATTGTTTTTATCCGTTTGTGGCCAATGTGAACTGTTTTGTGGTGGATTTAGTCTGTGTGTAGTGTTTTTATTCTTTATTTATTGACAATTCTTGTCTTTCTTAATTGTCTGTTGTCCCTTTGGGGTAATTTTGTGTCGTTTCGTTGCTGATTTTATCTCTCTGTGGTCAATTTGCATCTTTGTGTGTTTCTTTATACTCGATTTTTCTTTATCTGTAGTCATCTGGCGTTTTTTTTTGGGCACATTTCATCTCTTTTTGGTCAATTTGATGTTCTGTTTGGTTGTCTTTCTCTCATGTTGGTCTTTTTTTCTATCTGTGGACAATTTGTGTCATTTTATAGCAGTTTTATTCGTCTTTGTTGTCAGTTGTTGTTTTTTTAAAATTGTTTTATGTGTCTTTGTGGTAATTTTGTGTCTCTTTGCAGTCATTTTGTGTTTCTTGCAGTGTCTCTTTTCCTTTTGGTTTGTGAAGAAAAGCATAAAGCCTAAAGTGAAGCCTTTTTCACAGCTCCAGCGGTTGTTGAACACGTGTTTCTGTGCAGCAGTCGGGAGTTTCGGTCCTACTTCATGTGTTCAAAACAGATTTGAAAGCACAAACTGTTGAGCAACATTTCTCCATGAAAATCGATTTTCAAGCCACAGTGAAATGAGGCCAACGCGCTGAAGGCTGCAGCATTAGACGGCTGTATGTAGGCTAACGCTAACGCTAGCAGAGAGCCAGCAGAACCAAACGATTGGAGCAGCAGAGGAAGCTGCAGAGCACAAAGCGAACAAAACCTCCGTCTGCTGCACACGAAGCCTTCAGACTGCACAAAGGCTCTTCGATGTGGCCTCAGTCTAGTTTCCTCACAGCACAAAATAACAGAAATACAGATTATTCTCTGCAGAAAAGGTGAAACTGGGTCTCTGAGCATCGCGTTGTGACTCATTCTGGTGAAATATTTCAGCTGAAATCAGAACATTCGACGGGTGTACAGATCTGTTGTCGGTTTCTGTCTTTGAGGTTATTTTGTCTTTCTGTACTAATTTAAACGTCTTTGTGGTCATTAGGAGTAGTTTCGTGCTTATTGTGCTGCCTTTTTCTGAAACTTTTAGAGATTGATTGAAGTTCCTTTTAAGTCAGTTTGTCTTTGTAACGAGTCACTGTTTTGAGATGCTTTTGTGTCTGTTTGTGGTAATTTTGTGTGTTTTTAGGTGTTTTTGTATCATTTTCTTTGTGTTTTGATGGTTATAGTCAGGGACGGCTGGTATAAATGGGCTAACAGGGCTAAGCCCTCCCAGGCCAACACAAAAAAGATGAGAAAATTATTTTTTAAATAACTTACAATAGATTGTTTTAAGTTTAGGTGAATCCAAAGGTAGCAACAGCACCAATCAGTCAAAAGAAAAACATAGAATATCTCTAAATGGGCTTATTTTTTACAGCCCCAGCAGATACAGTCCACTTTCATTCATTTTGTTCTTGTAAATGATTGACAGGTGTCATGTCCCGCCCCTGTGATTTACTGATCATTTGGGCTAACTTCAGTCAGCCCACAGGCCACTGACTTTGACCAATAGCAGCGAGTTAACACAGCGGTGCTGCTATTTGTGCCAGAGTTGGGAAGGAGGGAGAAAAAGTTAAGATATGACGGGTGTTAGCATGAACGAGGTGGATTATTTGCTTTCTTGTCCATTTTCCTCAATGTCTTCGGAGGAAAAGCTGGAAGTTAAGAGACTGGGATCACATCGGCCAAACGATGTTCAAATAACTCAACGGGACAAACGACAAAATCGTACATTTTGCGTTTCTTAGTTTGACAGAAAGGACTGGCTAACGGCAAGTGTAGCTAAGAATTCACTTTTCTGTTTCCCATGCTTACTTTTTGAAGGAGATACCGCATGGACTCAACAAGGAATTGTGGATTTGAAACATTTGTCAGACAAAATTAGAAAACATGAATGAAGTCACATCGGAAACAGCATCAAGCTGTCCATGTTAGGAAAAGTTAACATCGCCTGTCAGCTGGATGAGGGCCACCGCATCGCTGTACAGAGACACAACAAGCTGGTGAAAAAACTATCAAGGATTGTGGACGGTATTAAACTTTGTGGAGCACACGAGCTAGCTTTACGGGGGTCTGACGAATCCCCCACTTTAACCCAACGCGGCGTATTTCTGGACCTGGTTGACCAATTTTCTTTTTTAGACAGCCAGTTAGCAGATCACCTGTCAAACACACAAGTTGTAAAGTACACATCCAGGACTAGCAAAACGAGCTGCTTGATTGTATGTTAGCTGTTTATGAACAAAAAGTGACTGACTGAAATATCACAGACGGCATTTGTGGCTGTGCAAGTTGATGAGACAACCGATGTGGCGTGTGTATCTGTGTGTGTGTATTTGTGTGTGTGTGTGTGTGTGTGTGTGTGTGTGAGAGAGAGAGAGAGAGAGAGAGAGAGAGAGAGAGAGAGAACTAAAGTATAGTGTACCTGTAACTGATGTAACTGTGTGTATCATCGGTGATGTTAACTATTTAATCGGTATCATGCATTTGTTAGCCCACCCAACAAATTTTACCACCAGCCGCCACTGGTTATAGTGTGTTTGTTGCCAATTTATGTGTCATTATGGATGTTTTTTTCTCCATTTGTTTTGTCAGTTTGGACTTTGTTGTTGTGGTTCTGTCTGTCTTTGTGGTTATTTTGTCCCCTTTTGGTCATACTGTGCCTCTTTTTGTTGGTTTTGGGTGTCTCTTTATGCTCATTTTGTGTCTCTTTGGTATGTTTTTGTGTTTTCATGGTAAATTTGTCTTGCTTTGTTGCTGTGTCTTTTTGTAATTGTTTTTTGCATCTCTAGTGGTGGATTTGTGTGTTTGTTGCCATTTTATCTATCTTTATGGACTTTTTTCCTCCATTTGTTTTGTGGTTATTTTGCCTCCTTTGGGTTGTATTGAGTCTCTTTTTGTTGGTTTTGGGTGTCTCTTTGTGGTCATTTTGAGTCTTTTTGTGTGTCTGTACACATTTTCCATCTCTTGGTGGTCATTATGGGTCTTTTTATCACGATTGTCTTTATGGTCATTTTTATCGATTTTTTTTCAAATTTAGATCTTTCTGAGGTGGATTTGTGTCTGTTTGTGGTCTTTCTGTTTTTCAGCATTTTGAATCTTTTTTGTGCTAATTTCTGTCTTTTCTGGTTATTTTGTCTCTATGTGGGTCTCTCTGTGGTCATTTAGCTTCTTTTGGTGGCAGTTTTATCTCTGTAGTCATTTTCTGTCTCTGGTATCTTTTTTTGTGTTTTAATAGTCACTTTGTGTCTTTGTTGCCGAGTCTTTTTGCAGTTGTTTTTTTGCATATCTTTGTAGTCGGTTAGTGTGTTTGTCACGATTTTATCTTTCTTTATAGATGTTTTTTCTCCATTTGTTTTGCCAATTTGGATTTTTTTGTTGTTGTGATTTTCACCGTTTTGGTCTTATTGTGGCTCTTTTTGGTAGTGTTGTGTGTCTGTACATATTTTACTTCTTTAGGTGGTCATTACGGGTCTTTTCGTGATCATTTTGTCTGTCGTTATGAATTTTTTTTTCAATTTGCTTCTTTTGAGGCCGGTTTTGTGTCTCTTTGTGGCCATTTTGCATTGTTTTGTGGTAAATTTGAGTCTTTGGATGGATTTCCTGTCTGTCCTGGTTTCTATGTGTCTTTTGGTCATTGCTTTAGGTCTTTTTGTGACCGTTTTACATCTATTTTTGCTCATTTTGTGTGTCTCTGTCAACATTGTGCATTTTTTGGTGGTAAATTTGTATCTTTTGATGGTCATTTTGTCTCAATGCATCTTTTTTTGGTAAATTTAATGTGTCTTTGTAGTCACTTTGTCTTTGTATGTATTTTGCTTATTTGCATATGGTGTTTGTTTTTTAATCATTCCATGACTCTATCATGTGTTTTTTGACATTTTGTCTCTTTGTCATCAGTTTGAACTTTCTAAGTGGACGTCTGTCTCTCTTTTCTGTCTCTCTCGAATCAACTTAAACCTTTCTGTGATGATTTTACATCCCTTTGAAGTCATTTTGTGCCTGTGTATAGTGATTGTGTTGACTCCAAACTGGAGGCTTTCCAGGCACCTCCAGCTGGAAGCAGATCAGGACATGCAGCAGAGATCATATATCTTTTGTGGCCAGGGAATCCTTCAGGATTCAGTTAGCCTGCTGCCACTGTGACGATTCTGTGTTTATGCAAAGTTGTGTTGCTGTTTGTGCAGTTTTTTTTTAGTTATTTTACTGCAGCACAGAGTTGGACTGTGTTTAATGATCAGACAAAGCCGATCAATTAGTCATTTTTCCAGCTGCTGTACATGATTATTCCGTCCACAGAGAACATTAACTCCTGACCTGCGGCGCTGTTAGCTGAGCCCTGCAGCACTACATGCGCTTCCAGACGCACTTCAAAGCATGTAGGATCAATGTAGACTGTCGCCACGGTAACCCCAGGCTGCATTCACATGCATGAAGTCATCCAGTGATTGAGCACGGGGTCCATCAGTCTGAAGATGTTTACACGGACCTTTGATTCGCTACGACTCGTCAATAAACAGAATAGTTCTGTCAAAGCAGCATCAGGGAGGATGAAGAGCTTCAGAGCTTTAATACAGATGTGAAGACAGACGACTGGAAGTAACGTTCACATCGGCTTCTTAGAAACTTAACGGGGACAAAAAACAACCAGAAATAGACACAACACATCCATAAAGAGACACAAAACGACCATAAAACACACAAAACTACACAAATAGACACAAAACAATGCAAAACATGAACAAAACATCTGTAAACAGACACAAAAGCTACACAAATAAACACGAAGCAACCATGAATAGACACAAAACAACCATGAAGAGACACAAAACAACCATAAATAGACACAAAACAACCATGAAGAGACACAAAACAACCATAACTAGACACAAAACAACAATAAATAGACACAAAACAACCATAAATAGACACAAAACAACCATAACTAGACACAAAACAACCATAAATAGACACAAAACAACCATGAAGAGACACAAAACAACAATAAATAGACACAAAACAATGCAAAACATGAACAAAACATCTGTAAACAGACACAAAAGCTACACAAATAAACACGAAGCAACCATGAATAGACACAAAACAACCATGAAGAGACACAAAACAACCATAAATAGACACAAAACAACCATGAAGAGACACAAAACAACAATAAATAGACACAAAACAACCATGAATAGACACAAAACAACCATAAATAGACATATAAAAACCACATAAACATGCAACAACAAGGACACAAAAAACAGAAATAGACACTAAACAACCATAAAACACACAAAACTACACAAATAGACACAAAAGACCCATAAATAGATTTAAAATAACTACAAAAAAACACAAAACAACCAGTAATAGACACAACACTTCCGTAAACAGACACTAAATGACCAAAAAAACCCACACAAAACTACATAAACAGACACAAAACCACAAAAAAATGAACAAAACATCCGTAAACAGATACAAAAGCTATGCAAATAAACACAAAACAACCATGAATAGACACAAAACAACTACAAAGAGACACAAATCAACCAGAAAGAGACACTAAACAACCACAAAACAAACGTCTACAAAAAAAGACATTAAAACAGCCATAAAAAGACATAAAACAACTACAAAAAGACACAAAACAACTACAAAGAGACACAAATCAACCAGAAAGAGACACTAAACAACCACAAAACAGTGCTCGATTTAGACGGTCGCCAGGTCGCCGCGTGTCGCCAGGAATGATAGGAGATTGATGACATCATACGAAGTGGCTGCCTCCATGAAGAAAACATGATACGCGGTTCAGCCCGCCCGAGCGCTCGACTTGAAATGTCAATTTTATAAAGAATTATTTTTTAAACAAATTAACAGCCTGCTGAGAATTTACAGTTTAAACACCTGAGTCCTTACCTGAAATGTTGATGTTAAAAAGGAATTATGTGTCAGATTTTCTGTAAAAAACAGAGAAACAGAGAAGAGACACAAAACAGCACAAGACATGGATTTGTTGTGTTCTGTTCGTGGAGTGACTTTTAAATTTGGCCTCTGAACTCAGTAAACTGTTTAAACAGACATCATTGAGACGTGTCTCTTCATTATGAACCTGATTTGAAAACTTAGATGTCTGAAAGCTGCAGAACTTCACATCAACGTCTCTGAGCCTAATTACAGGAC
Organism: Acanthochromis polyacanthus; assembly: GCF_021347895.1. Lineage (NCBI taxonomy): Eukaryota > Metazoa > Chordata > Actinopteri > Pomacentridae > Acanthochromis > Acanthochromis polyacanthus. Next base: position 31,012,892 of record NC_067129.1, on the reverse strand, counting down.
CATCAGCGCTTCTGAGCCTGTTTGTGGACGTTCGGTACATTTTTTGGCAAACACATGTATTTTCTCTTGATCATCCTGTGCTCAGTCTGTAGGTGGTTTTCAGAGAGAAAAGGAGCTTTGATTTTTGATGCAAATCAGGTTAAACAGGGATGAAAATTCTGCCTTTAAAAATGTGAAAATAATGAAAGTACACTTAAAAGTTTTTTGGATTCCTGCGACTTCTGAGACGAGAATGCAAACAGCTCCATTTCACCCTCATGTGTTTCAGTCACGGCCGCCGTCGCCCTCCGGCTTCCATTTGTTCGGCTTTTTCTGACTCGGTACGAAAATAAAAAAAGAAAAACCTCTGCAGAGAAAGACGTGTGCAGGAGGACGGAGCAGGTGGAAATAACTGGCAGCGGCGTCTCCGTCAGCAGTTGGTGAAAACGCTGACCAACACAAAGCAGTCCATCAACGAAACATTAGAGAATCAATAATGTGAGAAACAAAACTGTATGAAAGGCTGGAAGACGGAGGGACAAAGAGGAAGGAAACAGCAACTACTGCAGAGGAAGGTGACAGCTGCAATATTACACCTGAACTACAGGAAAAACAACCTCTGAAGCAAAGTTACAAACGATTAAAAGCTACATGATGAATCACAGAGATCAGGAGCAGCAGTTTCCTGCATTGTTTGTAGAATCAGGAGTGACGATTAAGCGATTAATTGTTGCTAATATTTATAAGATATATAAATGAAGACATACATGTTAATGTTTTGTAGATTAGCTGCAGTACCTGTTGGTGCAACAAGATGGAGTCTCTTAATGTTTAAAAGTCGATAAAGTGGCTCCTCCTACTATTTTCAACTCATACAGAGAGCATTGTGGGAGTTTGGCTCGTAAAGGGGCTCCATGACAAAGACTTCTGTGGTGATTAATGGATTCCAGAGCAGAGCTTAAATGCACTTATAGCTCTGTGATAATATTAGTTTTACAATTTACTTCACTAATTTACGTATTTTAATTATATCTCCTACAATATTAGAATTACGCACTTTAACTAGACTAACTAAAGGGCTTATATGCCACAATATTATTATACAAATTTCCCAGATGAACTTTAATATTGCAGCCATGACCCTATGATATTGACAATAATATAATTAACCTGGAAATTATGAACATTTACTGTCTAATTTACATGTTACAGTTATGATCCCACAATTAATGTAAATGTTGCAATTAGGTATCACTAATTATGCAATTTCCTGCAAAAGATTTAAATATTACAGCTCAGATTCTACAGTATTAATTATACAACATCTCCAGACTATTATCAATGTTGCACTTGTGACTCTAAAGTATCACTAATTATACAATTTACAGACTCATTTACATATTAGAATTATGACCCTACAATATTATACATAATGCACTTTTACCACACTGTTTTGATTGCGTTTAAACTCTACAATATGATTAATTATACTAATTTCCCTGATTAACTCACATATTTTAGTCATGACCTGACAACATTATATACTCTAATTAATTTAAGTTATTGATTAAAGTGAACACTTTCCAAAATATACATAAAAACCCAACAAATCCAAAGATTCCCTTTGAGCTCCATGCTAAAGATGCATTCAAATAGTTGAGCATCTTTTAAAATTAATAACCAGGTGACACAAATCAAACACACCCACAGTGACAAACAGGTGCATGCTGGGTAGTGGAGTGAATCCTGTTTTCATGATAAATACTGAAAGCTGCTGCACTGCAACATTCATGCAGTTCTGTATATAAATCATTTAAACTTCAGCTAAAACCAGAGGCAGTGATGATTGTTGTGTCCTTCTTCCTGTTAACTGACATGTTACAGAACATTTCCACGTCTGATGCGCCACTCTAATGCGACACCTGGTGGCAGGAACACGCCACTGCAGCAGGAAGTTATCTGCAGTGAGAGCATCAGGTTTCTGCTGCGAGTTGACCTCTGAGATGGGATCCATTAGTTTGCTGCTGGTAGTAGAAGAGGACACGATCTGTAGTTGCTGCACAGACATCTGGGATATTAATCTTATTATTTTTCTTGACAAACAACAATTTTAAGAACACAAAAGAACAACAACTGTGCAGTTTCATGTGAAAATCAGGGAAGCAATCAGCCTCATTTCATACAAAAGCTCATAATCTCATCTTATGTTTTCTATATAAAACGACCTGCACAGCTACCAGTTACTAAAACTGAAAGTTAAATGTAAAGCAGTAAAAAAGAGCAATATTTCTCTCTGAAATGTAGCAATAGAGTGAAAGAATATAGTAAAAACAACTGCACAATGATGGAATGAAACTAGTAAAATAAGAGAAAACACCCCAAAAAGTTTTATATTTATTACCCTACATGAGTATTAACTTTGCACATTATGCAAACTCACCAGACTAATTTCAAAGCTGTGGTTAAAACACTACAGGATTATTAGTTTTGCACATTATGCCAACTAATACAATGCTATAATAAAGACTCCATAAAACAATTCACGGTGCAAATTTACTGGACTAATTTGGATTTTACAGTTAAAAATATTAAGTAATAAATATTCAACTTTTCTGCAAAAATCTGAAAACTGAAAGAAATCTGCCTTTCTGTATGCAAAACCTGCAAAAGCTAACAACTACAGCTGACAGTTAAATTTAATGTAGTAAAATGTGTATTATTTCTAAAAATAAAACAGAGTTTCCTCCTGAATGAATGTAATGCAGCACGCCATGACACATCCTGGATTCTTACACCAGTTCTTTACAATCAAAGAGTGAGGGGCCGTCATCAAGCATACTAAAAGAAATAAAGGCTGATTATTCATAGTGCAGAATGTAAAGGGTACTCAATAAGGACTCTGATCAGCAACATCTCTGAGGAAAATTCAGGAATATGAAGGAAAATTGGACTCCTGTAAAAGCAGGAAAAGTTCTTTCCTTTAAAAAACCCATAGTAACAGGAGCAGCCATACCACACTGATGGTATTTAAGGAGGAAAATGTTACTCTGTCAATCAACTGGCTCAAAATAACAACATCTCATTGATGATCACCAGAGAATGAATCTCCTGAAAGCTTGGAAGGAAATTTTGACAAGTATTAGAGGTCTTATCATGGAAACTGCAAATTTTTTTTGCTAAATTTTAAGTATTTTATATATTTTCAGACCTGGTTTCACATCAGCATCAGCTGAATCACTGCAATGAAGGAAGCAATGGCGATTTTAGGGGGTGGCCTGGGGTGGCCGGGGCCACCCCTGAAATCTCATTGGCCACCCCTCCGGCCACCCCAAATCTGATAGGTAGTTGGTCACATGGGCGTAACGGACGCGGGGTACGCGTGGGACATGTCCCCCGCACTTTCCACATCTGTCCCCTCTGTCCCCCGCACTTTTTTCAGCCGTTACAACAGCTAAACCCGTTATTAGCATCCAGTAACGTGTTTTCCCGAGCCGTCTTTGAACGCACCATGAGCGCATGCTAACGCAGGTGTTCCACAGGAGACGTGCTGCTGTGCTGAGCAGTGCTGAACGTGCGTCTGGAGTAATGTTTAGCAAACCAGCCAGAGCCAGCAAGAAGCAAAAAACTTTACACAGTTTTTTCCAAACAAACCGTGTAAGTTGTGTGACCTTGTTGGATGCAAACAATGTTAGACTTGTTAGCTAAATGATGACAAGGTAAAACGTGGCAATATATCAATATGTTAAGCTAGTTAATAATTTAAATGTTGTTGCCTCTGTTACATTACTGCTAATTAGTTTATTCTTGGAATAAACCCAGTCCTCTTTCATTTCTGGGCAGAAGATGTGCTCACAATTGCTCTCCATGTATTTAAGTCTTTTGGTCCCAAAAGAGGAGAGTCAGGGAGGAGAAAAAAGAATAGGCTATCTATGGTATAAATTTACAACTGTTTATTTACTCCTTCTCTTTCTAATTCTATCTAAGAATTTTGATTTTCAGATTTTTTAATGATTATTTCCATAACAAAGAGCAGAGTCAGGCAGGAGATGGACCAGAGCCAGCAGTAATGTTGACCATGCAGGGTCTGCAGAGGTGAAAAAATATAGAAGTGGCTGAGAAAAAATATGTATCTATGGGTTAAAGTGATTTTGAGGTTAAATTCTACTGCAATTTTTACTCTTCCTAATGCTATTTCAGAATTTTTCTTACCACATTTTTTATGTTTATTGCCATAACAGAAAGAGCAGAGTCAGGGAGGAGATGGATCAGAGGCCAGCAGCAGGGACAAGGATGTAGGGTCTTTACAGGTAAGGAGAGATTATAACTTCCTGAAAATAAGATATCTATTGCAGGGAGAAACCAGGCAGTACTGATCATTTCATGTTCAGTGTTTGGCACCTTTGGCTACTCGTCCAGTAGATGTTCAAGGGACATTGTTGTCAACTCAACTAGAGTTTGGCCACTAAAACTTTAGATTTTATAGTTTAAAGTTTTATACTTAATAGTTTAAAGAACTAGCCTAGTTGGTCCCCTGGTATTGTACTGTGGCTGTTAGGGATTATGTGGTTCTTTAGCCACTAAGGACGGTGCAATTAAATGTAAAAGAATGATAAATCGCTCTGAAAAATTTGTCCCCTTCACTTCTGAGATGGTGGTTACGCCCATGTAATAATGGGAAATGGAATTTAAAAATAAATCAGAATAGACACCTTTATTCAACATTTATAAGACAGGAAATCATGGGAGAAAGAGGGGATGTCACATGCAGCAAAGTACTGGGATTTGAACTGTGGTCGGCTGCGTACATGGCATTAAACTCCGCTATGCCATAGCCACCCCACACTAGCTTTGTGTCCCATCAAGGCCACCCCGGTAAAAAAAGTCCTGGATACGCCACTGGAAGGAAGGAAGTTTGTTTTAGAAGCAGAGCCTTAAAGCTCCACTCAAGTCTGCTGCTGATCACATGGACAAACAAAAGACCTTCTGGAGGAAAGTTCTGTGGTCTGATAGAACAAAAGCTGATCAGAAATATGTTTGGAGGAGAGAAGATGAAGCCTTTAACCCCAAGAACACCAAACCTACCATCAAGCATGGTGGTGGCAGTATCATGCTCTGTGGAACTGGAGCTTTACATTAAGTAAAATGACTAACAAAGAGGAAGAATTACCTCCACAGTCTTCAAGACAACCTAAAACCATCAGCAGAAGGTTGATCTTGGACATAGATATTTCAACAGAACAATGACCCCAAATACACATCCAAAGTGGTCAAGAAAACAAGGCCTTGTGCTAAATTTTCAGGATTTGACATGTTTTCAGACCTGGTGTCACATCAACATGAGCTGAATCGCTGCCATGCAAGACGGATGTTCTTCCTCTAGAAGCAGAACCTTAAAGCTCCACTGACAAGTTGGCAAAAAAAGACCTCTGCAGGAAAGTTCTGTGGTCAGATGGAACAAAAACTGAGCTATTTGGGGACAATGGCAATAAATCTGTATGGAGCTGAGAAGGTCAAACCTTTAACCCGAAGAAGACCAAACCTCGCTCCAAGCATGGTGGTGGCAGTATCATGCTCTGAGGCTGTTTTAATGTCAGTGAGTAAATTTAGAGAGCTTTACATGTTTTCAGACCTTGGAAGCTTTTTTAGGATTCATTATTTCCAGAAGCAGTTTTTTGCTGAGGTCTCTGATGCATGTCGGCCAAGAATTTCCTTCAAGTTTGTGAATTACAGAAGCGTGATCACACAAACACTCACATGCAAGATTCTTCATTCTCAGACAAAAATAAAAACAAGTTTTTGTAGAATTTCATCCGCTCAGATGCAAATGGACGTGCACGACCTCAGCTGAAGCGCCATCTTCCACAAGCGAGGGAAAATTAAATGAAGCCATCCGTCAACTCGGCTGAAGTTGGGCCCTGGAACATTAGTTTCACCGATTCAGCTTTGGTTTTGTCCCCGAGACCTTCAATCGTATCCTGGCGTGCAAAATGAGCACCCATTCGAATCAAATAGGTCAGCTCAGGTTGAACACTGCGGGGGAATAATGGAGACATCTGACAGCCAGCTTTTTGCAAAGAAAGACAGAAAGACAGAAAGACAGAAAGAAAGAAAGAAAGAAAGAAAGAAAGAAAGAGTGTGAAATGGCTGCTGGGCTCTTTTGCTAAAAGCTTGAGGCAACACGATGATTGACACGTGTCCTGTCGTCCCTGTGGACGGTTTTCAGTGACAGACGGAGGAGGTCTGCTGTGACGGAGGAGAAGTGATGGAGGGCGACAAAGTAGTGACAGAAAATCAAAGTGTCTAAAAGAGGAGAGAGAATCCAATCAAGCCTGAAGCTTTGTGTCACTCAAAGCAGGCTCAGTGTGAATTTATGATTCATGATATTTTCAAACCAGCAAAGGAAGGAGACACTTTATTAGCAGTGCTTTACTTTTACTGCTCTGGAGTTTGTGAATAATTTGTTGTGATGCTTAGGAGGAAGTAAGCATTTTTGCGCCAATTACAGGTAAAACGGAGGCTGCGTTCAACTGGTTTCCACTTCTAATTAACCGGCAGCCCAAACCAGAGAGTGTTTTTGTTGCTCAGCAGGTCGGTTAAACATGCAAAGTTATAATTTGTCCGCAGGCAAGAAAATAATGCTGCAAAATACTGGAAACATTCCAATAAAACCAATCTATATTTCAAGTCAGGGCATTCAGAAGCCACACAGCATGTATACTACATATACACACATGGACAAAATTGTTGGTACCCCTCAGTTAAAGAAGGAAAAACCCACAATTCTCACTGAAATCACTTGAAACTCACAAAAGTAACAATAAATAAAAATTTATTGAAAATTAAATAATCAAAAACAGCCATTACTTTTGAATTGTTGATTAACATAATTATTTTAAAAAACAAACTAATGAAACAGGCCTGGACAAAAATGATGGTACCTCTATAAAAGATTGAAAACTATTTGACCAGAGTGACATGATTAACTCAGGTGTGTCATTTAATTGACATCACAGGTGTTTCCAAACTCATAATCAGTCAGTCTGCCTATTTAAAGGGAGACAAGTAGTCACCCTGCTGTTTGGTGAAAAGGTGTGTACCACACTGAACATGGACAACAGAAAGCGAAGGAGAGAATTGTCCCAGGACATCCGAAAAAAAATTATAGACAAACATCTTAAAGGTAAAGGCTATAAGACCATCTCTAAACAGCTTGAAGTTCCTGTGACAACAGTGGCTCATATTATTCAGAAGTTCAAGACCCACGGGACAGTAGCCAACCTCCCTGGACGTGGCCGCAAGAGGAAAATTGATGACAAATTGAAGAGACGGATCGTTGGAATTGTATCCAAAGAGCCCAGAGCAACCTCCAAAGAAATTAAAGGTGAACTCCAAGGCCAAGGTACATCAGTGTCAGATTGCACCATTCGTCGTTGTTTGAGCCAAAGTGGACTTCATGGGAGACGACCAAGGAGGACACCACTGCTGAAAAAAACTCATAAAAAAGCCAGACTGGAATTTGCAAAAATGCATGTTGACAAGCCACAAAGCGTCTGGGAGAATGTCCTTTGGACAGATGAGATCAAACTGGAGCTTTTTGGTAAGGCACATCAACTCTATGTTCATAGACTCAAAAACCAAGCATACGAAGAAAAGAACACTGTCCCTACGGTGAAACATGGAGGAGGCTCAGTAATGTTTTGGGGCTGCTTTGCTGCATCCGGCACAGGGTGTCTTGAAAGTGTGCAAGGTACGATGAAATCTGAAGACTATCAAGGCATTCTGGAGAGAAATGTGCTGCCTAGTGTCAGAAAGCTTGGTCTCAGTCGCAGGTCATGGGTCTTCCAACAGGACAATGATCCAAAACACACAGCCAAATACACCCAAGAATGGCTGAGAGAAAAGCGTTGGACTATTCTAAAGTGGCCTTCTATGAGCCCAGATCTGAATCCCATTGAACATATGTGGAAGGAGCTGAAACATGCCATTTGGAGAAGACACCCATCAAACCTGAGACAACTGGAGCTGTTTGCTCATGAGGAGTGGGCCAAAATACCTGTTGACAGCTGCAGAACGCTCATTGACAAATACAGAAATCGTTTAATTGCAGTGATTGCCTCAAAAGGTTGTGCAACAAAATATTAAGTTATGGGTACCATCATTTTTGTCCAGCCCTATTTCATTAGTTTGTTTTTTTAAATAATTATGTTAATCAACAATTCAAAAGTAATGGCTGATTTTGATTATTTAATTTTCAATAAATTTTTATTTATTGTTACTTTTGTGAGTTTCAAGTGATTTCAGTGAGAATTGTGGGTTTTTCCTTCTTTAACTGAGGGGTACCAACAATTTTGTCCACGTGTGTATACTACATATACAGTTGTGAACAAAGGTTTACATGCACTTGTACAGACCATGGATATCACGGCATTCTTGGGTTTCCCATGAATCCTATAACTCCAGATTTTTTATGATGGAATCACTGAAACATGTTAAAAGAAACAATTATGATATGACATGATCTGCTGGGTCAAAAACATACATCCAGAAACTCAAATCAGCTTTGGAGAAGCTGTGTCAATCTGTGTTTTTAGTGACCTCTGAACTATTTGTGAGTGATTACTACAGTTGTTGTCTCCTCTGAGTGAATTTAAATAGGTCCCCTTTGAAACACTCAATAAACTCAGCCACAAACACGGCAGTGGGAAAGTGTGAGAAGCTCAGCAAAGAAAGATCTGAAAAAGCAGTTATTGACTTGAACATGTAAAGAATATCACTTGGAGCCATTTTAAAGCAGCTTCAGAAACCCAAAATCATCTGTTTGTAGGTGTAAAGTTCATGGCCCAGTTGTGTTACTGCCACCATCAGGAAGAAAACACAAACTATCACCTGCTGCTGAGAGACCATTGGTCAGGAAGGTCAAGAGTCAACCAAGAATCATCAGAAAGCAGGTCTGAAAGAATGATAAGCTGCTGGACAGGGTTTTACATCAACATGAGCTGAGAGGATCCATGAAGAAGGAAGTTCTTCCTCGAGAAGCAGAACCTTAAAGTTGCTGATCACATGGACAAAGTAAAGGCCTTCTGGAGGAAAGTTCTGAGGTCAGATTGAACAAAAACTTATCAGAAATATGTTTGGAGGAGAGAAGGTGAGGCCTTTAACCCCAATAACAGCAAACCTACCATCAAGCATGGAGGTGGCAGTATCATGCTCTGGGGTTTTCTAGAAGTACTTCTGGACTGGTTTCAGACTGTATGTTGACTGGTTCTGGACTTTTTTGGGACTGGTTTATGTCTGGTTTCAGTCTTGGTTTCAGACTGTTTTTGATGTGATTTAAATTTGGTTCAGGATTTATTTTTCTCTGGATCTGGTCCTGGATTAGGACTGGTTTTAGACCGTCTAGGACAGGTCTTGGACTTTTAACCCACGTGTTGTCCTTACCAAAAAATGTTGTTGCCTTGTCTGAAAAAAGTCCAAAAGTTCAAAAGAAATTTCTCCAAATTTATAAAAAATTTGCAAAATCTTCAGGAAGAAAATTCTTGAAAAGTTTCCCTCAAAAGATTTAATTTTTAAAATAAAAAATCCCCAAATTTCACAGCGAAATTCACTGGATTTTGGTTGATTTTTTTCTGAATGTTCTTTAAACATGTTTTAAATTTATTTTTTTTCCACCAAAAATGTTTAAAAATTTCCTAAAAAAGTTTTGAAAATGTGGAAGGTTTCACTGTGAAAATATATATATTTTTTCCACATTTTTAAAACTTTAAAACGAGTCAATTTGACCCGCAGGACGACAGGAGGGTTAAAATATTCGTAAAGGTTTGATTTTAGTCTTAATTTGGTACTGGTTTTAGACCTTTTTAGGACTGGTTTCAGACTGTCTTGGGGATGTCTTTTTTTTTTTTGAACCCCAACAACACTAAACCTACCACCAAGCATGGTGGCGGCAGTATCATGTTCTGGGGCTGTTGTATAGTTTACACAAAGTAAATGTAATAATGAGACAGAACCTCAATTCAATGATGACAAAGTTATTGTGAAATAACTCAGAAAGTCCACATGAAATATAGAAGCGATGAACTGTTCTGAAACTAAAATCAGAGAAACAACAAGATGCAGAGATTAGCAAGTTGAGTTTTTAGCCTGCAGCTGATGTGACCGACTTTATATCCAGCCAATGGGATGAACAAATAATTATGTGATCACGAGTTCAATGAAATCTTCATTAAAGTTGTGATTTAGACGTGATTCTGCCCAAAGAGACTCATAATCTGCCATCTTTGCCATTTAAACCAAGTGTTATCATATGTTTAATATGCATGTAGAAATGTGAAATCCAGAGTTAAACATAGTGATGGTAATAATCAGAAGGTGAGGACAGTCCATGTGTGAAGCTGCTTTGAAAAGTGTTTGAAAAATTACTCTTTCTTCTTTCTAAGGTCGTAATGGCCTTTAGACACGCAGACACTGCAGGAAGTTAGATATTGTCTATTCTGATGTGACCTAGCAGAATAGTTGTCTCCATGTTGGTCTAAAATATAAATCTGACCTTCTCTCAACTACAGTGCATACCCAGAGATCAGAGAGAATGCTCAGAACTGATGCTGGCATTGCTTGCATGAACTGCTGCTCCGTCGGTGTCACGTCTCCTGATATCGGTAAACCTTACTCCCAGCCGAAGTCATCAGAGTCTCCAGTGTGTCTCTCTGTATCTGCCTCCTCGTCCTCTCTTGACCTCACTGAACTTCCACAACAAGAAGATTGTTCTGTAGGCGTCTTTATGCTTGTTTGAAGACATTCAAGCCGAAAGATGAACCTAAAACTAACAATCAACATAAACAAGGTTTTCAGGATTGTTGCAACTCATGACAGGTGAGAATCAGACTTTGATGATTCAGGTTGAGTCAGGAGATGAATTTTATTAAAGCTAATGCATTTTGGGAGACTGTTTAGTTGCCTGTTTGTTTGTATTGATGACCAGTGAGTCATTTTCTTCTTCTCAAGTGTGTGAAATAATTCAGAATAATTCAATGAACATCCATTAACAAAACGCAATCTGGTCACACTTCAGTTTCCTCAGAAGATATCTGTAAATGTAAATTGTATTTTGGAACAAGTCCTGCACTCACTGAAGCAGCCAACAACTAAAATGAAATGACTTCACATATTGAGAACTTCATGATGCTGATGGCCATGTTCCATTAGAGATGTATTGGAGCCCCTTGATTAATATTTCCATCTGTTTACATGCACCTAGAATCAATCTGCAGTGAGACGAGAGCAGATTAAAGTTTCCTGAGACGTTCCCCCTGGAAGCAATCACGCTAAAGCGGGTGAAAACCTCCCACTCCTAAAAGTCACGCAAAGAAACTCTCTCACCTTCATCAAGCAAAGTGCAAGGCCAGAAATTTCCAGTGTGATTTTTTTTTTGGGTGTTTTTCTGCCTCCTTGTCTCAGCTGCTTCCTAATCCGACGCCGTTTGTGGAAAAGCTTCTCGAACTCAAACTGAGCAGTCGGTGAAAGTCGGGGAGCAGCGCAGGGCTTTGACCCCGATGCTCTGTTAAACAGCTAATGCTTCCCATCTCAGGTGGGAAACGCTTTTGGCCGGTGAGTGGGCTTCTTTCCTGACTACACACTGCAGCACAAACACACACGCAGACACACAATCGCACACCGCAGAGAGTGAAAGGAAGCGGCGTGAGCTCGGTGTTTTGCTGAGCTGCAGCTCGTCTGTATCATCACACTCGGCTGACTCTGAAATCTGATCAGGGCTGCTGGGACCTTAAATGACTGTGAGAGAAGAGAGGCAGCAATCTGTGTGTGTGTGTGTGTGTGTGTGTGTGTGTGTGTGTGTGTGTGTGTGTGTGTGTGTGTGTGTGTGTGTGTGTGTGTGTGTGTGAGTGAGTGTGAGTGGATGTACAAAAAAGTGTGTGTGCACCAGAAAAACAAGTGAAACAGGAGGACAGAAAGTGCAGTCAAGCATTCAGCAGCACGTAATTTTTTGCTTGGCCTGTGAAAGCATGTGTTATTCGTGTGTGTCCGTGTTGTGTGTCTGTGTTGTGTTTCTTTCTTTGAGTCCATTTGTTTAAGTGTCATAAAAGATGCAGCTAAAGGAAACATAAAAAACCACAACCAAATATGAGACGAGACGTAGAAGCGTTATGTTATTACAGAACATGAAGATACTTTTAATTGAAAGGAAAGTCTGAAAAAGTCAGAACATTCCGTCATCTAAGATGTGAATTAACTGTTTTGTCCTCTTTTGTACTCTCGGACCAGTAGATGGAGTAGATGTTCAATGAAGATTTCATTGAACTCATGTGATCACATAATTATTTGTTCATCCCATTGTCTGTGAATCTGTTGTCCACAGTTGCTTTAAAGTGAATAAAAACCATCTCCTCTGGTTCGTTTCGGGGCCATCTGAAGGCAGCAGAACATGTGGGTAAATGCAATGATTTGAGAAACATTATGCACAGCTGTCCTCTCATTTTACCTCCATTAAATCACAGAATAGGGGAGCAACAAATGATCAGCGAAGATCGGTGACTGGATTAGCAGCCGGCGGATATAATAGTTGGTGACTCTGGACCCTCTAATTCGAAAACATTACAGCTCACTGGAGTGAAATGTCACGACCATTATATTACAGCATGAAGCAGTTTTTAACAGTCTCAAGAACAAGTTCACTGTTGATCTGAGCACAGACGTCTAAGAGAAGCGTTGAAGCACAAGTAAAACTTTGTCTTCCACTAGTGTACTCCAATCCATATGGCCTGAAGAAGTTTTGTTACACTAAAGTTACAGCTCCATTTTTATTGTGTTTTGTGGTCTTAACAAACTTGAAACTGTTAAATAAAAGCTCTTAAAACATTTACATCTGTCTTTCCTCAAGCCTCCCCACAGCTAGCTAGCCTCCCAGCTTCAGTTTGAAGTTCAAGGGGGTAAATGATCGACTCCAACTTCTTGGAGGTTGTTTTTTAAAAAAAAAATTCTACTCATTGAGAGTTGAAAAGTGGAGCGTTTTGTGCATCAGACCACCCAGGAAGCGGAAAATGTTTAAAAGAATTAGAATTATGTTTAAAAGTTCGAGTCTAATGTTCTACAAATGTTTTAAGGATATTTTCCATTTCAAACAATGTTCCTGTAAAACTGAAAGCAAACTTTTAACATCCAGAGGATGTCTGCAGGATGCTGTTAGATTATGATGTTCTTAAAGCAACATTCAAAAATTATTTTCTAGACGATTCTTCATAAAACAGTTCCTCAAATGTGATATATTAACAATGATGGAATATTTAGCCTGCAATATTTCAACAGTGTACGTGTCAGAACGTACGTTACACAACGTTCTTCCATAAAACAGTCCCACAACATTAACCAAAGTGCCACCAAGAACCAATAGTCATCCAGTTCTGACTCTGTATAGCTCCACCCCTCTCTACTTCCAGGTGAACCAATCAGAAGAACCAGCTGCCTCACAGTCCACCAGGTTCATTTTCCATGTAGAACTGCTTCTGCTAAACCTGAAAATGTCTCAAAACTCACCAAATGTTCCACTGTTGGCTGCAAGAGTGAACACAAGAGTCTTCATGCACTCCCAGCATCTGACGAACCGAACACACAGTGGAATGACAGGAAAATCCTTAGAGTTAGCATGTTGTGCAGGTAATGTAGCTAACATTAGCTTTGATGGTTTGTTTGCAGGTCAAAGCTCTGTGGAAACTTTAATTTAAACCAATAAATAAATACTGGGTGTGTTTTGTTGTCGCCTGTTTTGCTTCAGTTCAACCTAAACTCAGCTGCTGTTAGCATGTTAGCTTCTCTCCTGCTCTTTGTGCTCAAATAAACCACATTTTAATATAGCTGAACTAACAATGAGGCTGTTCTCATTTACAGATTTTTCAGTTTCTGCTGTCAGACAATGAAAAAATCCTGAAATAGTCACTGAAACCCATGCCAATTACATGTTAAGCAGCAGTCACTTCATTTACAAGCTGCTGTTTTCCAGCTAAAATACTAATTTTGCAACATCGGCTGACAGATTCACCAAATACGAGGTCAAAATGAAGCTGTGCTGTGAATTCTGCAAAATCATGATGTAAAGCAATCACTCAAAGAGAAAGAAGTGACAGAAAGTCCCGTTCTCATACTTATTTGCTCAAGTGATATGTTTCTACTGGATAAACGTCACTTTAGTGCTCTCCATTCATTGTCTGTGTAAGCAACTGTGCAATGCATTCTGGTAGTGTCATAATGCATTTATAGAGACGGAGTGTTGAGTTGTTCTCTTCTCCTTTGCATAAAGTTGAAGTTTTGGCCACTTTATGCAAATCTGGGACATCTGGCGTCCACTTGATGCCTCTGGAAACCTACAAAAAACTTTAAACTAACCGTTATAGATCTAAAATGACACTTTACGAAACAGATACACATTTTGGTGAGCTGTTTTTGTCAGATAAAGGTTCCAAACGAGCCGCCACATCCATCTACGGGTGAAGCATTCGACCAATCTGGCGCAGCTTGAGCCATCCTACGTCTTTTAAAGTCCATCTCAATGAACGTTTTAGCAGCCCTGCACACACATAGGCAGTAAAGGTGAGCTCAGAGAAATCTCCGGTTTGTGGCGTTTTCCTTTAATGTCAGCGCACAGAGTGGCTGAGCGTCCTCGCAGGTGAGGAGGTGTGTGTGAAGCTGCACTTCCTGCCGTGTGATTAATGAGTCGAGTCTCGCAAAGAGATGAACGCCGGAGAAAACCGACCGCCCACACACACCTCTGTACTTGTTTCTGTATGAGCATCCTTGCTGATAAAACACAATCCTTCGTCTTTCATTTTAACCTCAGCAAATAAATGTCTCACTGAACCCTTGTTCTAGCCCAAACACCCAAAACACGTCTGCCCTTCTGAGGTACAAAACTCAACTTAGCCCCAACGAAGACGTATCAGAATGAGCACATACATCCACAGTTATAGCTGCATCACTTTCAAACTTGAATTGACATCAGTCTTCTGGAGACGAAACCAGTTTTCAACCCGACTTGTAAGGATTTTCAGAGCTGCTTTTGTTCCTGAAAGGCAGTTGTTATGACTCGCGATAAAGTTCAACAGCTTCTTTACTGAACGAGTGCCACATTACACGTCACATATTACTCCGCTGGCTAAGCACAGGTAATACCGTTTTTAGATGTAACATAAAATAGTGCTATTACACTGTAAATATATTTTTTAAATTATTTGTTTAGGTGAATTATTATTTTAATATCAACACATAACAGCAGTTGAGTCCTCACATGGGGTGTAAAAAGAGCTTGTGTTGTGAAGACATGAGTAAAACAAATCCCAGGTGATCATGCTTTTATCATTTCAGTGTTACTGTGCATGTTTGCTTTAACAGTGAATATGTGTTTCCAGTGTAAATGTGTGCAGGTGTAGATCTGTGACAAATGTGTGTGTTTGTGTAGCTGCAGCGATGTCTCAACACTAACAAGACGGCTGACAGCAGAAAGAGAGAGCAGGTGTGGAGGGCCGAGCGAACCGAAGCTCATTTAGTTTCTCCACCTGCAGCCTCTTCCTTGTTTCCCCTCTTCTTAAACACAAACAATCAAACCCTCAGGCGGCTGCTAATAAACACACAGACACACCAGAAATAGGGATTGAGGGAGGATTCAGACTCTGGTTAAGTAAAACTAGAAACAAAACTGGCAGTGAAAACATTACTGAGGCAAAAATAGCAGTTATGGCAAATTTAAAAGTCTGTGAAGTGAAAATGGAAGTGATGTAAATGGAGAAAACACAAGCATGCAAAGGAAAACTTAATTTCACAACAAAGATGCAGCATTTACTGTGCAGATATAGACAGGAAGTTCATGTCAACAAGAAGAATAATATAGTGGGGATTTAGCTAGCAAAGAGGCACCATGACAAAGACTTATGAGACTCTTAATGGCCTCACTAGAAGCTGATCTAGTTATCCAAACAGCTCAACATAGATGAAGAAACTTCACAGACTCTGGTTGTTGTACTACGAAGTTTTCCGACTCATCCTTCTTTTTGTAAAACTGTAACAATACAAAAAAAACAAAGTACATGTCAGTATCTGTACTAAAATAAGAATGCCGGGCTAAAACGAGCTAATTTACATGTAAATAACAGATAGCTAAGGCTGTTAGCTAGCGATTAGCATAAAAATTAGCATAAAAATTAGCATATGGTTGAACACATTTTACAGAGCATGAACAACGTTTAACCACTCAAATGTGCTAGCAAACTGCAATGTACAAGGTGTCTAATTATTTTTACCAAGCAATACTTACAGACAATGCTTTAACAAACAACAGAATAGAAGAAGCCATGTGAGTGAAGCTGCCATGTTCTGCTTAGAAACCGTTTTGCAAAACTTCCTGTCTGATGTCTTCTTCTACTATCTCAAAAATGGCAAACCAAAGACAACCACTAGATGGCGTAGTTTAGCAAGGATTATTTCTAACATTACATGAACATAACAGCATGTGTTTAAGACAAACTGGGACCAAGGAGGACTGTGTTTGTAGCTGAGCTTAGCTTTCCTAAAAACCATTGTAGGGGTTAAGCTAACAGGGGGCCACCATGACAAAGACTTCCACAATGCTTAATGACCTCTGAACACAACACATTTATTTAGAACTAAATGGGATTGACTAGGACAGTGCCCAAATCATGCTTGTCAACCAAAACAGCAACATCAGCCCAGTATTGAAAATGCTGCTCGTTATTGCCAAAATTATTCAGAATTTGCATTTCTCACGTCTCTAACATTCTGCCCTCCCTAGGACATGTCCGGCCTTACAGCTTGCTCGGGGGTCAGGCATAGGGGCTCTGTAAAGCGTCTTGAGACAATTTGACTGTAATTGGTGCTGTATGAATAAAATTGAACTGAATTGAATTGACACCTGAGTAACAATGGATGTAATAAAAAAAAAAAGGATCCGCCTTAGTTTTGTGGCAATAAGCTTCAAACTTCCTTTCACAATCAGAATCAGAAATACTTTATTACTTTAATACTTTATTGACTTTATTGAAAACAATTTGGGGGGGTGGGGAGGTGGCAATTCTTCTGCAACTTGATGGCAGCACCTTTGACCAATCACACTTGAAGCACTTTTGCACTTACTACAGGTTTTTACTTATGTCTGAATTCTTGCTTGTGTTGTATGCCGCTTTGGACAAAAAGCGTCTGCTAAATGAAATTGTAGAATTGTAGAACTGTAGAACAATAATGTTTGCCAATTATTTTAATTCACCTTGCAGCTGGGTCAACACAAACCTGCACTTTTAAAGCTTTGCTGTGAAGTTCTGCTGCTGCTGCTGCCTCTTTTTATTGGCCCTGTGCAGCTTATCGTCCGGCTTATCTTCCTCCCAGACTGTCGCATCTCCTAAGCTGCTTCTCAGACTGCATCTTCTGCCTCCATAACCCTTCCTCGCCTTTTTTCATTTACTCTATTTCTCGTCTCCCCTCTTCCCTCTTATCTCTGCCTCCTCTCTGATCTCTCTCTCGTCTATTCTCTCTTTATCTCCCTCCGTCCTGGTGTCAGGACCACCCCGGTGTCTTTTCTATCCCCCTCTCTATGTGATAAGGAGCGCAGGTGGTGCGATGGATTTCAGGAACCTCCCGGGGGTCGAGGCGGCGGCGGCATCCACGGAGGCAGCGGCGTTCCTGAATTTTGCTGGATCAGCAGGTCAGATGCAGGCAGTTTGTGTGAAAAGAAAACAGCTGACGAGAAACAATAAGGTGAGCAAAAAAAAAAAAAGCAGCTCGGTCACCCAGAGATGAATGCACCTGTGGTTGTATGCAGAGCAGAATAATCCGTTTCCACGTGAAAAGAAAGAGAAGAGAGCGTTGGCGGTGAGGAGGAGATCTAAATCAGAGTCACTTTAGCCGACAACTATGATAAATGTGCAGGAATATGCCTCGGAGGCAGCGGTGCAGAGAGGTTGGCACCTCACAGAGTTTCCCTGCACATGCTCATGAAGGAGGAAAGGCTGATCCATAAAGAGCAACAGCCCGGCTTACAGGTTTACAGCAGGGCCGGGGAGCGTGGAGAGGAACGGCAGATCGATAGAACGTCAGGTAAACAGCAGGAGATCAGAGATTAGAGGCAAAGATCTCCGTCTATCAGCAGCCACTCCACTGCACAATTTGCATTTACAGCATTTACCGAGGAAACGCTTCACACTGAGGGCAGATGTGCCGCATTAGCCGCATTTTCTGGATGTTCACCTGCACATTCATGACATCCATCCATCTATTATCTACACACCGCTTAGTCCTCATTAGGGCCGAGGGGTTTTGGAGTCTGTCCCAGCTGACTTAGGGCCAGAGGTGGGTAGAGTAGCCAAAAACTGTACTCAAGTAAGAGTAACGTTACTTCAAAATAGTATCACTCAAGTAGAACTAAACAGTTGTCATCCAAAAAATTACTCAAGTAAGAGTAAAAAAGTATTTTGTGAAAAGACTACTCAAGTACTGAGTAAGTGTTTGATTGTAATGTCCGATTTATTTATTTTTTCTCTCGAAATGATGTCATCAGACAGACAAAAATGTAAAATAATGTGCAAATTCTGGTATTTCCAAATAATAAAATAGCAAAAATAAACATCTTTACAAAATAACAAGTTAAGGCACAAGAAACACAAATTTCCAAATCTCAGTTTTTCACAACATAAAGCTTTGAAACAAATACCTGTATTAAGGTAACGTTTTTATGTTTGAACAGTGAAAACTACTTCCAGTGATAAGATATAATATATTTCACTTCCCTCCAAATGGCACAGGCTCAGTAGATAGAAAACAACATTACAACTTTAGAGCCGGGTTCTGCTCGAGGTTTCTTCCCTGTTAAAAGGGTGTTTTTCCTTGCCACTGTCGCCTTTGGGCTTGCTCTGGGGGTCAGGCATTTGGGTTCTGTAAAGCGTCTTGAGACGAGTTGACTGTAATTGACGCTATATAAATAAAATTGAATTGAATTGAATTGAACTAGGACTGGCCCGAATATCCGAATATTCGGTCTTGGGATCCTGCAATTAAGCCCCAAATTCTGCACTCCAAAGCCAATTCTTTTATTATAGTAAATATGCATTTGACCAATAAGGTTCTTCTTGCCTTAATTAAAACTTTTAGTACAATTGTTTTGATCAAATTATTCATACCATTGAAATTGTCACAATATTTGGAGAAAATGCAGCTTCATTTCCAAATCAAATGTTCCTGGTTCTTTCTACCATTGAATGAATAATGTGAAAAATGTTGGTCATGTTTCAATTTTTAGTAAAAATGAAAAAAGAAACTAATATATACGTTATCACTGAGCTCTAGCACAATGTCTTTCCATCTTTTGTCACCTTTTCACATCTTTTCCAGTCAGAATAAACCTGTTGGTCACATGAAAACTCACTTTAAATCTAAATTTGTCGTGGGAATGAAGAATTTCGAGGCTCAGCAGCACATTTTAGTAAATTTGCATCATGAAAATTCCCGCTTTAGCTGTTAGCAGCTAATGTTTGTCGTGTAACTTAGGAAAAATATCTAACTGTGAGTTTTCTGACAGATATTATGATTTGATATGAGATGTAATTTGTTGTCAAAGTCCAGCATCAGCTCAGTTTTTCCGGTATAATACTTTATAAACTTGTTATGGAGCTTTAACATGCAAGGCAATGTTAAAAACATCCAAAGAACAGTTTAAACTCGGGTCAAGATGGAGCTAATAAATAATGAAACTGGTCTTTCGGCAGTGGAACCACACTGTGAATAATAAAACACACAGTTTACATTGATCCATCTGCAGCATAAACAACCCTGAAAGCTTCAATCTGCTCAAAAGTCTCATTATTTAACCTTGTATAATCAATCGGAGTGTTTGTAATTTGCTAATAGCACCGTTTCAGATTTCAAAGTGATGAATTATTTCACCTTCCCTTCATTTCTCTGCTCTCTGCTTTCTGTTTCTGTTACAGCAGCCGTCGGTTTGTCCGCTGACATCTGGAATAATGTGTCACCACTTTAGTTTTTAGGACTCACAATGACTCCCAGACATCCTGAATCTCCAACAAAGACGTGCAGCCCAGCACGGAAGGAAGATGACTGGATTTATTGGAGTTAATAATTCACCTTGTAGCATAAACTTCAGTCCGGCAGCAGAAACAAGCAGTAAAGCAAAAAGGCAGTGAAACGTATTTACTGTTTGTCTGAAGCTGACTGTGGAGCTACAGCGAACCACAACTCACGCAAAAAAACAAAAAAAAAACAGACTTGATTTCGCTGCTTTTCTTTCCAAAAGTCAAAATAGTTGAAACAAATGCCTGTTATTCAGGTTTTAAACTGTGGTTACCGTGGCAATTGTCTGTCTGGACAAAACGTAAAGAAATAAAACATTTGGACTACGAAAGATGAAGAGAAAGTAAAGATGCAGAACAACAACAAAAGTTCTTTCTGGTTAAAGTAGAGCCTTAAATAGACTGAAACCAGCATTTTTACTTTTGGGCAGCATGAAAACTGGTTTCAGACACAAATAAAATGGGAACCCGTTCCAGTTCAGGGGCCGCGGGCGGGCCGTTTTGAGATCTGCATGAGCATTTTTCAAAAATGAACAAAGCTGCAAACGCGATGATACAAACACTATACACCCATGGAAAGCTTAGATTCTCATGAATGAATTCTCATGTGATTGCCACAGCGGCTAATATAAACACATTTCTCCAACAAACAACAAAACATTTAAAGGGCACAACTCACCTTTGGACGCTCTTTTACTGGTCAAAGATGAAAATAATCCACAAAAACCGGCCAGAATCCAAGCTTCGGCATCCAGACAAAACTACCAAGTATAATATTTTGTCCAAAACATGTCTTGAAATAAGTAAATAATCCACAAATAGCTTGGCTCCGTGCGCGCTGCGTGTTTCATATTCACTGTATTTCTGTCAGCATACAGATATCCAAGCGGTTTTGCACTTGATGATTTGAGGTGAATAAACCCAAATGGATGGTCATAATTCTGTATACTACAAATACTACGCCCCCTAGTGTTCAACATGAGGAAATGCTTTTCATTTTGGATGGATGGGAAGTGTTTCCAAGTGTCTACGTCTTGTTTTTATATGAGAACTGTGTTTTATGGCCCACAGCCTGCCGTTAATAAACTATTATTATTGATATCATTTTCACATGCGGTCTGATAAACAACTGGGTTTCATCTGTTTCACAAATAGAGATATTCCTTTTTTCTTTTTGTTTTATTGATTAATTACATATTATCTACACCTGTGAAAGGCCCGTTTCTCTCCTCTCAGGTTGAAATGAGGATAAAAGTGATAGAGGAGATCTGGAGAGCATCAAAGCTGACTGAAATGTAGTGAAAGCCTTGTTTGGAGTGGAACACGCTGCAAACAAGATGTTATCATCGGCGTAAAAACGGATTGTAAATTACTGTTTTGATTGAAATGAAAAAACAAAAAGAGCATGTTTATGGAAAAAAGTCAGACTATTAAGAAGTGCAGTGGCTCGTTTGTAAAAATCATTAATCTTCCTTAGTGTTTTTGGGTTCTGTTATTTTTGCAATAGCTCAAGATAAGAGCTGTTTTCTCAGGCCTTTATCATAAATCTTCATGGTGAGTTTTTGCTTGGAGAGGCTGAGGAGAAAATGATTCCTCCGTGGCTGGAAGCCACACACTGTCGGAGTTGCAGAGCTCTTAATTTTGTCTAAAAAAACTCCTGCAGCAAACTGAGACTCTGGTTACAAGTGATTCTGCAAATTTTTCCAGCTTGGAACCCAAAGACAAATAAGAAATGACATCGTGGATGTCCTGAACCCTTCAACTGTAGCAGCCTGAGCCTCCAGAAATGTGAGAGTTGTTGCTACTGCAGGACTAAATGGAGTTAAAGCGTATTAACTTTCACCCCTCTGGATTTGTTCAACAACCACAGAAGCTGATTTGAGTCCATCTAACAGCCACAACTTGCTTCTTGTGTGTGATTTATCTGAAACAACTTTCTCACTAGTTTACTGGTCAGTTTGTATTCCTGAAAGTTGGATTACTTACATCTTATCGGTCAATTCATAATCAAATAAGAGTAGAACTGGATGTGTTTCTTACAGTGACAACCACAAAGAAAATCATTAAGTTTCTGCTGCGTCCTGCAGCCTGTGCACACCAGCTCACCTACAACTCTGTAAAGTCTCTTTGCAATACAAAGTTCAGACAGACACGTTTTAGACCAGAAACCAAATAAAGCAAAGTTTTTGAGACTCAAAAAAGAAAAAAAAAGCCAGAGGACAGTGACAAAACCATCAGAAAACAACTGAAAACACTGAATGAACACAAAATGTGGGAAAACAGCAACGAAATGTCACAAAATTGCAAAAAAAAAAAAAAAAACACAACAGACAACACTGACAGAAAACACCTGTAAATAGAGACTGAAAACATTAGAAAACAGCAACTTAAAATGTCGGAGAACAGGGACTGAAAGCAGCACAGAGTGAGAAAATATTTAAAAAAAAAGACTGAAAACAGCGACTGAAAACATTGTAAAAGAATAAGTGAAATCATGCAGAAACAGACTGAAAATATCAGAAAACAATGACTGAAAATAACATCTGGAAATCGAGGAAAACAGCAACCAAATATGCAAAAGCAGCCACTGAAAATGTCTGGTAACAATGAATGAAAGCACTGAAAAACAGCATCTAAAAAAGTCACAAAAATAGAGAGTGAACATTAAAAAGTCAGAAAACAGTGACTGAAAGCAAAAACTAAAAACACTGGAAAGCAACAGTTGAAAAAAATAACAGTGACTGAAAATATCAGACAATAGCAACTGAAAAAATCACAAATTCAGAGACTAAAAACATTAAAAAGTCAGAAAACAGTGACTGAAAACATTGCAAAATAGCCACTGAAGATGGGAGAAGCTGATAAAACTTTTTCTGCGAGATTTCTGTGAGAGGGTTGATGGAAAGTTACCGGACACGCAGATGTACTGTGGATGTGTCTGAGTAACAGCACTGCAGCACTTCCTGGAAGGTAATAAAACCATCCGACAAGTTTCCAACAACAAATATGAACAAAGTAAAACAATCCTCTCTTCACAAAGCAGCAGGACTCTGAATCTGATCCTCGGTTCACTCATAGCTCCAGATCAGACACAAACGTTGTTTTTCGGCCTCCCATCCATCCCTGCAGCGACGAACGAGGATTTAAGGAGCCACATTAGAACATAATGAGAGTCAGGACGGAGAAAAACGACTTCTACGAATTTGGACTGAAGGAGTATATAAAAATAAACTTTGTGTTAAGTTGGGAGTAAAGTTCACACATTTTACTGCTCACTGTTTTCACCGTACTTGACCTACTGTGAAGAAATGTGGGGGTAACACACATAATACTACAATAAATCCAGTAAAAACATGACCAAAAATGCTATTAGGATAATGTGGGATACAATAAGCACACTGATCTACTGTTTTTCAAAATAAACACTTTGACATTTATTAGGGGATGTCCCGATCCATTATCAAAGAAGGAGATCCAGGCTGATAAAGGCTTTGTTTAACTGATCCCTGTCAGTACAAAACTAGGCCTTGTCTCAGCCTGCATTATCAATCATTAATCGGTAGCACAACTTTAGCAAAGATGATGAGCTTTAGAACACCGTCCTAGCTGATCCCAGTTCGTCTTAAAAACATTAGCTCTGATCGGAGGTCGTTTGGGGTCGTTAAGCATCAGGTAAGTCTGAATAAAGGTGGTCCCTTGCTAGTTAAACCCCCACAATGGTTTTAAGACAAGCTGGGATCAACTATGAACATGGTTTTACTCAACCCTCGGGTGCCTTAAACACATGAAGTCTGGTTGGAAGTCATGAAGCGTAGTTTAAGTCTTTGTCATGGCAGCCCTGTGCTAGCTACATCCAAGAAAACATTTTTGCGTGATTTGGTCATGTGACTCGTGACGTTTGAATCACTTCAGTGACGTTTGAAGCACTCAACTGCTTCGAATCACCTGATTGGTTCGTCTTGTTATGTGAATCACTTGGCGGGATTGAGTGTATTCCGGGATAGGAGATCCCATAGTGTCATTTATTTGAATGATTTTCCGCAGATTAGGTTGGCTTTGTTGCTGCCGTTCGTTGCTTTGACAGTTAGTAGTGTATAGATAGATAGATCTGCAGCAGCAGCCAATCAGGAAAAGGTCCTGTGTATGCAACCCGGTCTCACGGGGATTCGTGAAACTGTCACGTAAGTTTTAGTTTCGGTTTCGTGCGCACCAACACGATTTCGTCATGTTTTTCGTGCCGCTCACCACGAAATGTTTTTCGCTGTGGTAATCACACCTGAAAGTGGTTTATACCGGCGGATTCATGACGATCTAAGCTGTCCATCGGCGTATACTGCTTGTGTGATCGCGTTTGCGGCCGCCGGCCGCCGGACATTCTTGAAATTCCTATGCAAATTGGTAAGTGTACCACCGGCTTATGGTTAGGTTATGGTTAGGTTATGGTTAGGGTTATGGTTAGGGTTATGTTTAGGGACGATGTCATGCAAAATATAGCGTTGGATTCGCCACGGTTTTACATTAAAAATATAATATACACATTCTTTTGAAATACGTTCTGAGTGGCACGAAAAGTCCGCCGTTTAAAATACATTGGTGCGCATTTCGTGGTGAGCGGCACGAAAAACATGACGAAATCGTGTTGGTGCGCACGAAACCGAAACTAAAACTTACGTGACAGTTTCACGAATCCTCGTGAGATCGGGCTGGTGTATGGCATAATTTCTATTTGCTGTCTGATATCAAGGCAACTACGACTGTTAAAAATACGGAAAGAGTGGAAAGAAGATCTAAAGATGGACATAACATCAGAGGACTGGGAACTGATTTGCACCAAAGTCCACACTCAGTCATACAATACCCGATTTAAATTGCTACAATACAAATGGTTGTTGAGAACATATATTACACCAGTTAAATGAAATAAGTTTAACAGCAACATCCCAGATTTATGTGTTAAATGTAATGAGGCAAAGGGAACTTTATACCATTGTATGTGGGATTACCCAAAGGTTAAAAAATTCTGGGGGAAGATTTAACAAACAATAGAAAATATTATTTCTAAAAATATTACAATGAACCCTGCTCACTTTATTTTGGGACTTTATCCAAGGTGACAGTGAGCGTATAATGGTAGATACAAGCCTCCTGCATGCTAAAAAATTACTTGCACTCTTTTGGAAAAAATCTTGCATACCAAGATTAGTAGACTGGGTGAGGCAGATGTTAATAACCTTTCCTCTAGAAAGAGTGACACACGTACGAAAAATGAGACAGGATTCATTTGAGAAAGCGTGGGGACCCTTTATTGCTTTAGTGAAATCCATGAATTTAACAGATGAAAGTGATGAGGTGGAATGAACAGTTGTGACGTAAACCCCGTGGAAGTGCCAGAATGAGAGGAATGACAGGATTACCTACTGTTCTGTATAAAGTACTGTATTTATGCATTTGCATGTATGAGAACATGTTTATTTTATTTTTTATTTTTTCCCCATCTTTTTCTCTTCATTTCCTTATTTTATGAGGATCTGTTTAATATGCAAGTACCACATTATGGTTAAAAATATTTGCATAACTGAGTAAGTCTTGTAAGGTATACTGCAATGCATATATGTACCTGCATACAAAAACTGTTAATACATTGTTAAAAAAAATCATATCCAGTTACACAAGCACACCCTCTTTACCAATTAACCAAAGACATACTTTGCCAAAATCCATAATATAATCTGTATTTGCACCAGCCTCATGTGAAAATTGCATCAGTCTGTATTTATAGAGCACATCTCATGAATGTAGCAGCCCCGTTTAAATGTTTCATAACACAGAATATCAGTGAAGAGTATATAGGGTTACAGACAGACATGGCAAATAAGAAACAGGCTCTTCAGTAGTTATTGTCATTATTATTACTGTAGCCACTAGAACAGATACAATCATCTAATGTAGTGAAACAGGAATGTGCATGGCAAATCAAATCCAAAACAATTCATGAACCAATCAGTAACATGAATCAACTGCACTTCATTTTATTGACCACTAAATGTCCTACTCAAGCACTGAGTGTCAGTGAAGCCTCGAGTAATGAAGTATGTATTGGATAAAGTTTTGAAGCTTCAACAAAGCCTCAATCAACCATTGCTAGTTCTACTTGGTTCTAGGGCATTAAGCATCACATAAGTCTTTGTCATGGTGCCTGTTGCGAGTGAAAAACCCACAATGCTCTCTGCTTACCAACATGAACTCCCCATAGTCCAAGTGACATCTCCTCTGGTTGCTACAGTATTACACAGTTAAAGCCTCCACCTGGTGGAACGGCAAGGTAGTACAGCTGATCTACGATACATTTTCTAACATACATGTTGCTAAAACAGGTTTTCTCCGTCTTCTTATGCTACATTTCAGACAGTGACCTTCAGTAACATAAAGGAACAACTTGGATGTAGAGATGCAATTTCTTTCTTAATTTCAGAGTTATTCAGTTGTCCAGCACAGACTGAATTGATGTCAATAACGTTAAAGCTCGTGTCCGGAGTTTGAATCGCAGCGTCTCCCAAAACACTGGTGGTCCCTCCCTCCCTCTGATTTCGCCCCTTTATTTGTGCACGCGTGCAGTACATGAGAGAAGTGCCCGGAGTGCTGCAGCATCTCGCCTGTTTTGCTGTTTTCCACTCTCCTACATTTAGTAAATAATAAAGGAATTACGTTAGAATGCTGTATTGAGTCTAACTTGTCCTAATACCAAAATAACATGAATCTGCTTGGACAAATTAGTAAAGTTTCAATATGTGATTACACTCGTGTATCCCTCTCGATGACGTTGTTTATCAAACTTAGTGCATTTACGCATGTATATGTGTTACATTGTTTATTTATTTCTATCTAGAGTTCAGAATTGCATGACTCCTCTGACGAAGAGTATGTCCCAGACGCCCCAACATCTTCCTCCAGAGGTCGGGCATCTAAACGAAGCCGTCAGCCGGGCTATGGAGGCCGTGGTCGGGGAGCGATGCGAGCACCCCGAGCCAAAAAACGTCCTGCAGTCTCTTGGCCTGACAAGCTGTGGGATTGGTAACTTTTCTGGAAGTTGCTGATCCCTGATGCTCTCTCCTCCACAAGCAAAACAAATGTGCGCGCGGTTGCGTAGTGCGTAGCTCGCCCACCTCTGCATGGGCTTGCTTGCTGTGCGCGTAACCGTTGATTGACAGCAAGACAAAGCTGAAGCTCGAACTTGATTGGTCGTCAGCAACTGGCGCTTTTTGGAATAACATGGGGGTCTATGAGAGGAAGGCGGAGCTCAGGAATAAATTTTCATATCGCGTTATACTAACTTTATATTATAGTATCGAACTAGACTAACACATTTAAGCTTTGTTAAACAATGATACATAAATTGAAAACAAACGGAAACTGCGGACACGAGCTTTAATGTACTTGAAGTTGGCATTATTGGGAAAAAATGGTTTCTGACTCTGGGACTAAATATTAAATAAAATCAACTTTCTGCAAACAGAAAGTAGTGAATCAATGTTCAAATTTTAAAGTTTTAAAAAGTTGTCAAACATTTTGAGCTACACATGCATAACCATTTTAGATTAATGTCACAAACATTCATCTAGGCTGCTGATTAGAAACTGGTTCTGGCAATTCGCTGAGATTAATCCAACAGCGTGGAGCTGCTCATCAGGCCAAATGACTGAACTGAAGCAACCAGATTGAATCATTTGCATAGGAAAGTCCTCCAACACGTCCGGCACTGGAAGGCATCGTTTCGGCTGGCAGACCATCGACTGGAGCCCTGACAGAGTGAAGAAAACTCAAAACAAAGAACAGGACGCCTGGTCCAATCAGGAAATTTCTTTCTGCTAATCAATCAGAGGGAGGACAGCAGCGACTCTGAACAATCAGTGTATTGTTGTTGATCTGCAGTGGATGAAGTGAAGAAATGTAGTGTGGAACAACAGGAACTACTTCAAGAACTGAATTTTTTAAAATCAAAATGTAACAGAAAAGACTAGAAGTAAATCATACAATAAAGATGCTGTAGATCACATTTAACAGACTGAAATGGCAAAAACGTAGAGTTTCATGCACTCAATCCCATTCAAGACCCATGTACTTTAGATTAGAGGATCTTTACAATAAACTCCCTTCAATCAATCGATTGGTTGCAAGAAAAATAAACTGCATACCTATAGATTAAGTAAATGTTAATTTGATACTTGCATTCCAAAATCTTTCAGTTATATTATATTAATTTACACCATGGCTTCTTAATCACAATCAGTCTAAGCTTTCATAATAACATATTATAAGAACATAATCTTTAAAGTTCCAACCCTGGATACATCATCTGAGTTATTAATCGACTTGTAATAAACTAAGTTTTCTGATGCACGGCAACTTTTTTTAACAAGTCATACTGACATGGTGTTAATCATTAAAGCAGACCGTGCTAAAACAGCAGCGGTAACGTGTACTTTCTGGTTGATCCTAGTTTGTCTGAAATACATAATTTCTGAGGTCATTAAACATCACAGAAGTCTTTGTCATGGTGCCCATCGTTAGCTAAACCCAGACAATGTTTTTTTTGAGCAAGCTAGGATTGACCAAAAACACGGTTACCACTGTGTCCTAGGTTTTAAATACATGAGCTCTGGCTGGAGGTCATTGAGCATCACAGAAGTCTTTGTCATGGTGCCCGTTGCCAGCTAAAGCCTGACAAAGGTTTTTTGAACAAGGTATGATTAACTAAAAACATGATTCTGCTCTATCCTACCATATCTTTAAAACATGAGCTCTGGTCAGAGATCATTAATCATCACAGAAGTCTTTGTCACGGTGTCCCTTGTTAGCTACACCCCGAAAACATTTTGTTTATAACAAGCTAATATTAACTTAAAACACAGTTCTACTTGATCCCAGCGTATCTTCAACACAATAGTCTTTGGTTGAAGGTCATTAAGCATCACAGAAGTTCTGTTGAGGTGCCCATTACTAGCTGAAGTCTGACAATGCTTTTTTTGAACAAGATAGGATCAACTAAAACCATGCTTTTACTCGACACTGGCTCCTTTTAAACACAATAGCTCTGGTCATCACTGAGCATCCAACACGGTCTCACGGGGATTCGTGAAACTGTTACGTAAATTTTTTGTTTCTTTTTCGTGCGCACCAACACGATTTCGTCATGTTTTTCATGCCGCTCACCACGAAATGTTTTTCGTGTTGCTCACAACGAAACCCGCTGTGGTAATCACAGCTGAAAGTGGTTTATACCAGCGGATTCATGACGATCTAAGCTGTCCATCGGCGTATACTGCTTGTGTGATCGCGTTTGCGGCCGCCGGCCGCCGGACATTCTTGAAATTCCTATGCAAATTGGTAAGTGTACCACCGGGTTATGGTTAGGTTATGGTTAGGGTTATGGTTAGGGTTATGGTTAGGGACGATGTCATGCAAAATATAGCGTTGGATTCGCCATGGTTTTACATTAAAAATATAATACACACATTCGTTTGAAATACGTTCTGGGTGGCACGAAAAGTCCGCCGTTTAAAATACATTGGTGCGCATTTCGTGGTGAGCGGCACGAAAAACATGACGAAATCGTGTTGGTGCGCACGAAGCCAAAACTAAAACTTACGTGACAGTTTCACGAATCCTCGTGAGATCGGGCTGGAGCATCACAGAAGTCTTTGCCATGGTGCCCACTGCTACCTAAACCCCTACAATGATCTCTGCCTTCTGGCAAATAAAAAAACACCATATGGACATGCTACCAAGGTAAAAAAACAACAAAAAAACATAAAAACAGAGTCAAGTGCACTCTGTAGTGGAGTCTGGAAGGAGTAGAAGTGTAGAGAACCTGTTTTTAAGCCTCCAGGACGTACAAATGACCTGAACTTGTTCAGTTAACCAAAGCAGGACTACACATCTTTAGCCACCTTAGCATCGAAGGAGAAATTAGTTGAGAAAAATATCTCCAATACAGTACAAATACCTGAAGAAGGCATCCAGGACTTTATTTGAAAACTGCCTGCTGCTGGGCAGAGGCCAGCTCCACTGGGCGGTTTCCCATTATTCCCTAATGATGATGATGATGATGGTGGCGATGACAATCAGAATTTGGCTCTAACAGATGGCCGACCGCATTCAGCGTAATTTTCTATTGAACTTCTCCATCCATTACAGGAGGAGCTGCACACATTGTGAGACAGTGATGATTATGGCGGTGATTATGAAGATAGCCGCGTCCTTTCACAAGTTATGTTCACACAAACGTCTCAAGCTGGACATTTTAATAGTTGCTTTAATAATAAGCTGTTTTTCACGCCTGCAATCAACCCGTGAAAAGAGATTTCACGTCTCAATCTGGAGTAAAATGATCAATTTTCCAGAGATGCATCATTGAAATCCATCCAACTCGAGCTTCAGACTTCGACCTCACACAAAGTTATTGATGATATAAATAACAAGCTCACAGCTGCTTATTTGGAGGTGGACGGATGCAGGAAAAGAGACACAAATACAATCAGAGGGAGCGCTTGTTGAAGGACTCTGGCCAGGTGGACGGATGCAGCAGCTGGGTGGAGTTTGTGCTTTTAAAAGCTGCCAACTGTGAATCAGAGACAAACAAAAACACACCAGCCAACAACACACACACGAAGCCAGAATCAGAGAACACAAGACCACAGGTCAGCGAACGAGCTACCAGACCTCAACGTGACGCCTCACGTTTATCATTATTGTTTGACTACAGTGTCGGTTCATTGAAACACTTTTCTTCTCTCCGAGTCTTTTCACAGTCACAATTAGAACTGAAGTTTCTAAGAAAGACTTAATGACAGAGATGAGCGACACTAGCTTCCTTCCAGATCATCAAATACAGTGGAGTTGGGGATATTTAGTCCCTAATTTGTCCCAGAGGAACTTTTAAAATCGGGACCCACACATGAAACCCCTCATTAAAGATTAAACTCCCACCAGGACTGTGAATATTTGGAGACTGATGGAGAGTTTTTTGTTGCTTTAAAAGTGGCAAACTCCTTCACTGGGTCCACATCTTCCACAACACTTTAAACCACCATTAAAACTATAAGTATCTATTTTAATAGACTTAAAATAATACAAATGAACTTGGAGTCTCAGATATACGTTAAATTTGACAAAATACAGTAAATTGCAGCTGTTTGATGAACACAGATCCTGCCTACAGATGTAAAAACCAAGTTCTTTGACACCTAAATTCTATATAAGCGTTCCTGAAGTTTCATTAGAAGTTCACACCATTTTGAAATTTTTTTGAGTATTATCTTATTTTACACTAATATTTCTTAATTACAATCAGTCAAAACTTTTACAAACATAAGATAAGGAAACAGAAGGCCTCTAATCCCCCTCATCTGTTTTATTGATTAACCTGTAACACTTAATCTTAATCCCATGATCTGTGGTCGGAGGTCATTAAGTGTCACAGAAGTCTTTGTCATGGTGCCCATTGCTAGTTAAACCCCCAAAATGCTCTCTGCTTGCCAACATGAACTTAGTATAGTCTGAGTGCTGCCTCCTTTAGTTTCTACAGTAATAAACAGTAAGAGGTGCCACCTGGTGGAGCAACCAGGTACTACGGCCAATCTACAATACGTTTTTTTGACAGGAATGTAGAGAAATTTAGGTTTTTGCTGTCCTTCAGAGACACGATACACCCTACACTCTCCTACCAGAGTTTTATGGATGAATTTAAATAACTTTAAACATGCTTAAAGTTTAAATTTTGTAGGAAAGTGGTATGAGATTAGGAGTTGTATCTGCAAATACTAAATATTAAAGGACTCAGACTGGATTGTGGCCAGATTTTTAAAATGAAAATCATTACCTGTGTACCTTGATTAGCAGGCTAAAGTGTTTAATTCAAAATAAAGCGGTTCACTTCAAAATAAACCTTTTATCTGTTGGTCTTCATTAAAAAATATGACATTAATTTTTTTTAAATAAATGAGTCATTCCAGAATTGGAGGACATTTGGGCTTCGACTTTGGTTTTACAATTTACTGCTCCATATTTATTCATAATAGGTAATAAACTATCAAAGGCTTGATTGGTTCAGCTCACACATCAATGGTACCATTTTTATTCCATGTTTTCTGTGTTGTTTGCTAACCCTACTCTAATTACAGTAACAGGGTTGCTAATCCATGCTAATGTGATCTTTTTCTCAGCAGTAGAAGCTACATATTTAGCTAGCTGTTACTGCTGACCAAGAGGACAAACTGACTGATGGAAAACAGTCCAAAGAATGAGTCTGATCCTGATAATATGAGATAGAGTGAGACAATCAATCAAGGCTGACAATGTGAAGAGAGGACATAGCTTTGCTCTACACATTCTTTAGGAAAACTGATGATTTTGACGACAGAAGGAAGACACAAAATGACAAAAACGAGACACGACAGAAAGAAAACACAAAATAAAAACAAAACACAAAATTGACAAAAACGAGAAACAAAATGACAGAAACAAGACACAAAATAACAAAAACGAGACACAAAATCACAAAAGTAAGACACAAAGCGACAAATGAAGCATTAAATGACAAAAGCAAGACACAAAATGACAAAAGCAAAACACAAAACGACAAAAGCAAGACAAAAAACGTCGTAATCGAGACACGAAATGACAGAAACGAGACAGAAAATGACAAAAACGAGACACAAAATGGCACACGCAAGATGCAAAACAAGGAAAGCAAGACAAAACCACAGAAACGAATCAGTGAACGACAAAAGCAAGACACAAAAGGACAAACGCAAGACAAAAAAAGACACAAAATGACAGAACCGAGACAGAAAACAACAAAAACATAACAGAAAAGACAAAAATGTCATCTACAGGGTTGTTGTGGGACACACATTCCGTGCATAATAATTATTATTTAAAATATTGTTGATTAAAAAATGAGACATCAATGAAAAAATAAAACCAAATAAAGGAGATTTAAATTTCATTTTAACTGTTTTTTTTATATTCAATTTGCTCATCAGGGGGGTGGGACAAGAGAGAAAATGTATTTTAGAGGGAACTTTGGTATTTTAAAAAACGTGTTCATTCATTTCTCCTAGTTTTTTTAGTATTTGGTCTCAGGACAAGTACATTTACACAACAACTGCATGTTTTAGTATTTTATTCATGGATTATTTGAAATTTGATGAGCGGGACGAAAAATGCCCTCCAATTCTGGAATGACCCAAATATCAATATTTCCCAGCAACAACAGCCACATTAATTGGAAACACATAAGGTTGAACTTAAGCAGATTTATCATTATAATACATTGTTTTTCATAACCTAATACATTATGTGAAGCATTCACACTCAAAAACAAAGGCCTCAGTAGTAAATAGGTTGCATCATTTCAGGTACACTTGGATAAATAGAGACCCAGTTAAAGTTATTGCAGCTTTTCCTAATTTTGTCACCTTCATACTGCTAGCGTGAAAACAGAGACATTTTCCTCACTGCTTAATTAATGAACACAAGTAAATCCTCTCAAACATTTAGGCCTCGGCCACAAAACATACGAGAGCTCTGCAGATTTCTACACCTGCAGGGAAGAAGCCGAGGCTGCCCTTAATGAGCTCAGAAGACAAATCACGAGAGCGAAATGTCCACGGCCAAATTTGTCAACTCCAGCTTTACTCTTCCACCGAATTTTTGGCGTCCGACGGGGGAAAGTTAAGCAATGAAGCGCCACCACAATAGCTCAACCTCACTCCACTCCTCACATCCCTGGAGTCCCACATTTAGCCAACTTAACTGCAAATGGAAAGCGGGCTAACTGCAAATTGAATGTCGCCTAACAGAGGGGTCCGATGTGAGAGACGGTAGCAGAGCGTCGCACGAAAGAAGAAGGGAAAGTTGCCGGAGCAGCATCTTTTTTTCTTCTTCTTTTTTCTCAAACTACATGAGAATAATCTGCAGAGGAGGTGTGCGTTTGTGGCATTTTCTGCAACACAAGATGCTGATATTTCCTTTTTCCTGCAGCTCACGGGGTTCAGCGGAGGTGAGTCTGCAGCAAAACACTGCAGCGGCGTGTTTGGCTGCGGCAGGTTTACTGTTTCCATCCGCTGCCTGGCAGATATGGAGCCTCTTGGCTGCTCTCTCGCTCCCCACATCTCAATCCCTGCAGGCCGGTTATTGCTAACCACAACCACACGCTCATACTCTCCAAAACAAACCCATAAAACGATATCAGGTCATTAGCGAATGCACAAAACAAGCCACGACGCACACAGACACACAGACACACACAAACACACAAACACGGCTGTTTTGTTTTATATAAAGTCGTCTTGAAGCCTCACGGTGAACTGTCACTGCTCAGTGAGTGAATGTGGTAAATTAGAGATCCTGGGAGCCCCGGGGGGCCTCGAGGGGCTCCTCAGGGGGCCCACTTAAAAATGAGGAAGAGTTCAGGGGGGCATTGCCGGTTTCTGCTGAGCTGGAAGACTCGCAACTACTCTGGAAGTAAAAAGTGCAAATAAGAACACTTTCTGTAGCAATACTTCTACAATCTTTTCTTCTCTTCCACTTCTGTTTACTTTTTCGCAAATTGTTATGGTTTGAAATATGCTGAAAATAACAAAAAAAGAAAGACGTGATTAAAAAAAGCCCAGATTGCACCAATAACAACCAAAACTGTGCTTGATTTAAAAGCTGCTCCTGCGACACTTGGAATCATGGATCACTGGAGGTCTATTCTCAGTATTTTAGGCTTAGTTCCTAAATATATTCATTCATCTCGTCTAAAGGTGAGCTAGCAGTTAACAGTATGTTAGTTAATGTTGCTTGCAGCGGTTTTATTACAGTGAAATGTCATAATGTGAATATTTGTGACATTTATCTTGAGCATTACATGGACTTGTCATTATTTTTGATTAAGAGACATCTAGAATCAGAAATACGTGCATTTAAGTAAATATTGTGATGGTTTAAATGATAGATTTTTGCAGAATTGTTTTATTTCTTGCATGCTTTTACTATTATTATTATTATTATTATCCACTGCCAAACTAAAAATGATGGAAAATAAATAACAAAACCCTTACATTTTTTTCTTTATTTATCATTATTAAAAATAACACTGCTAAAGCATTATTATTAGTGTTATTATCCATTATGATATAAAAAATGCTGAAAAATATTTTTTTACAACCCATAAAACATTAACAATAATAAAATTCATAAATAATAATAGTAATTATCATTATTATTATTACTGTTATTATTATTGTTATTATTATTCACTACAATACTAAAAATTATGAAAAATAAATAATAAAACCCATAGAATATTTATAATTATGATAATAATAATAATAATAATAATAATAAAACACATAAATCATTATTATTATTATTATTATTATTATTATTATCCACTACAATACAAGAAATGATGAAAATAAACATTTAAATCCATATAATAATAATAATAATAATTATTATTATTATTATTATTATCCATTACAATACAAAAATGATGAAAATAAACATTTAAATCCATATAATAATAATGAAATAATAAAATCATCATAATAATAATTATTATTATTATTATTAAGAACAATAATAATTTATGGGGTTTATTAAATATTTTCCATCATTTTTAGTATTGTGGTGGAAAGGTGATCAACGTGTTCATTTTTTATGTTTTGAACATATGTTCAATCATTCATACTTTTATAAATTGTGAGCATTGATTTGTAATATTAATACTAATAATAGTCATAGTGGTAGATAATGGTGGTGATATTAATTTCTGATGATATTTAGTTGATCAATTCTTGGTTCTGAGTTTCCGTTTCAGTGTCCCAGTTTTACTTCTTACGTCTTATTTCGAGCTTGTCAATCACGTGTAATACATTTTTAATTGCTTGTACACAAAGTTTGGTTGATCAAGTCCCCAAAGCTGCAGAATTTCTCCAGCAGTTGATCAGCTCAACTTTTTTGTGTCACATTTGATGCAGGTTTGAGATATTAAACGTGTTTTTCAGATGATGAATTCTGCACCTTTAAAGTGCAACATCAGCAGGAGCATCATTTGACTGCATAATGTTTGGTTTGTGTTATTTTATGTCCTTCATCAGTGAAACAAGCGATAAAAAAAAGAAAAAACAAAGGAAGGCTGGAGCTATGAGGGATGAAGAGAAGATGACAGAGGAAGAAGGATGCTCATCTCTGGACCTCCATCCTCCTTTTCTTTTCTTTTCTTTTCAGCCCAAACCTCCTCCTTTCCTGCTGACAGAAACAACGTGGCGCTGCATCTCTGTTTTATCAGCGACGTCCACATTCACGCCGCATGAAGATGAAAGTTGTGGAGGAGTTTACAGCTGGAGCCAGAAACACAGCAGGAGATGCGTAATCCTCAGCCGCTAATATCACAGGTATCCCAAGATAGAAAACAAAAACACACTGGGATGAATTTAAAATGAGTTTAAAGCTACGTTCAGGAAAGAAACATCCACTTTATCTGTTTCTGTGCTCCAATTATAATACTGTGTTCTTAAGAGTGGTGAGAAAAAAATAATAAAACAGCTCGATTTCAGATAAAACATATATAGAGATTTGAGACATTAAACAGAGAAGCATTGTTTCTAATAAAGCACATAAAGTACATTAAAGGTGTTATGGTACACATAACTATTTACAATAAAACTACACACTTACAAGGACTTATTCCCAACAATTCACTAAATGCATTGTGGGAAATCAAATTTGCAGATTTAGCAAAACCTTTTGAAATTGCTTCTGATTGGTTGGTTTAAAATAGTATTTCTGCATCAACAATAATAATAATACTAATATGTTTGTTTTAACACCATTTTTTGCATCACTTGATTTAATATGAAATATCCAGTTGAGGTAACTTAATGAAATTGGCTTGAGATTTCTATTTGTCTTCACCTTGAAGTTGGGATTTTAAGTCAATTAACTTTGAATGAACTCAAAAAAATCATAAAATTCATTTCCAGATTATTAAAAAGCTTTTTTACAACATTAAGCAAATCTATTGGAACAGCTTAATTTATTTGGGATGGATCGTCTTCATTTATTAATGTAAACTAAACTCGATAAAATAAGTTGACCCAACAAAATTATGAGAATTAAGTTAAAACAAACCCATGAAACTACATTTACTCAACAAAAGTACATTAAGTTGGACCAACAGAATTGTGCGGAAATAAATTCCACATTGTCTTTTTACATTAATAAAGTTGTTGGTTTTAGTGTAAGCTAGTTTATTATGTTTATTTCAGCATCAGTGAAGCTAATAAATGTTAAGTTGCTAAAATGTTACAATAATACCACCTGATTTAAGCATGCTAATCCCAGAAACATTAATTACATTCTGCAAAATATATGTTGCTTTTTTTGAGTTTACTGAACATCGGAAAACCTTAATTATTACTCCACCAAGGAGGCGGAGCCTCAGCAGAGTTATGTGATAATTGACATTGTCTGTCTGTTCGCAACATTACTCAAAAACAGACTAATGGATTTGAATGAAATTTTCAGGGAAGGTCAGAAATGGCACAAGGACCAAGTGATTAGATTTTTGCAGCGATGCGGCTGATAGTCTGGATCCATGAATTGGTTAAAGATTTCTGTCACACAATCAGAGAAGAACCCAAGCGGCAGGTGCAGACGGATGGGTGACATTAATGTTGATTTAATACAAACAAGAATAAATTTGAACAGAAAGTGCAGAATAAAGGAAGCCAAGGGGGAAACTGCGGGGAGGAAGAAGGTAAACTGAACAAAATAAACTAAGGGCGGACCCAAAGGTCGAATAGAACTAAACATTAAACAAAGGCTAAACTACAGGGTAGGGAGACTCACGGAGGTCCTGGGTTGGAAGGTGGAAGCAGACGGAACAGATGGAGCAGACAGAGAGACGTGGTAAGGGCAGGGAAACAGGTTAATAGTCCAAAGGGAAACTGAGTCCAGAAAGCGGCGTGCAAGCGATGGGGAACGGTGTGCAGGGTTTACGGAGTGCTTTGTGAGCTTGAATGATGAGCATGGAGCAATGACCCAGCAGTAAGCTGTGCAGAGAGGCCGACTTAAATACTGCAGTGATTGTTAATGGAGTTCGGCTCTGCTTCATCAGGTGAGCTCCTCCTCAGCTGAGCTCAGTTAGCCAAATCAGAGGGGCTGGCACCAGAGGAGTGTGACAATTTCAGCCATCAGAAATTATATAAGGAACGAGCAGCCTTGGTGGAGTGCTTTTCTAGTTTTTTTCATTTTGCCAACTTAAAGACTTGTGTTTAAAATTATGGTCATTTATTTTTTCCCTTTCTCTGTACCTCCCCTGGTACTTTCATTTATGCAGTGTTGCTGCAAAACAAACTAAAGTGTAAAACATTTAAGAATTAGCTTTGAATAACATAGAAATACTAACTTAGTGTTCTTAAGTAATTTAAAAACTTGTGCTCTCTAAATAGATTGTAATTAGCATCTTTAACAAGACTGAAGAGGAAAATCTCAGAGTAGTTTGTTGACTGAACATAAATTAATCACAAGTTGTCTGAACTCAAAAAGATTGATGTAAACTGTTGCGAACATTTTAAACTTTTTTTTAACCAAAACAAAATTCTTTAGCGAATACATTCAGTGTGCATAACTGCAGAATTTTTGTAATTTCTGATGTATGGAGAGTTTTATGCTCTGATTCCAGCCTTTAAAGCGGCACCAAACCAGCAAAAAGGACAAACCAACTCTTCTCCTGCCGTCACCCTAAAACCCACAAGCGTCATAACTGAACACATAAAATGCAACTCTTTGATCCAGCAAGAAACGTTGAAATGTTTCACGCTGAGACAGTAAAACTACAATAGCTGTGCAGTGAAAGCGTCGGCCCTTAAAGGATAATTCTGGTCTATTTCATCCTGATGCTTTTCCCATCAGCGAGGCGGTAACATCGCTGTGGGATTGAGGCTGAAAGACGCCGTTTATGACTCCGGCTATATGTTGAGGGTCATTGTCATCGTGCAGAATGAATCCAAGCAGTCGCCTTCCTGATCGTCTGGATCTAAACATCAGAAGTGCCTGGAACATTTTCGTATATCATATTCCACCTCAGGTTATCATTGGCCTTCTGCTCGACCATTTCTGATTTGCTGAAGGCATTTTTTGTGTCAGAAACTATTGATATTTAAAATGTTTTTGATTTGCACCCTGCACAAAGCCCTGATTTGGATGAATTAGTGAATGAAAAGTCATAAGTATCAAACCTATTTCTTGAGACATTTTTCTGTTTTTCAAATAAAAATGTCTTGGAAAACACAAGCTCCACAACATATATGAGGGTACTTCAAAAAGTTCATGTCATAAGGAGAAAGAGTGTTCTTGTGCTATTTTTCAAAATCCTTTAACTTCAATATACTTGTTTCACCAAAGTTCAAGCTTCACCATCCCTCCAGATACTCCTCAGCACTATGCACAACCTTCTTCCTCTCCTTTTTTCTTTGATCGCAGCAAACATTTAAGTTTCCTGGACAGTGATATGAGGCTCTATAGTACACAGATACTCCCCAAAATGGGAGTTACACCCCTTGTTTGTGAGGCTGAGAACTTTTTGAAGTACAGACATAGAAACCTTAAATGTCTTAAAACGTCAACCACTGTGCTTGCAAATTACCATAAATATACAAATGTGCACTCACTGTATTACTTTGAAATCTCCCACAAAGGTCATACAAACTGAAAACCACTGACCACAACACTAAACCACAGTGATAAGTCCAGTATTGAGGGAGCTCAACAGTGAATACAGCCTCTTCTGGAGCTCAGGTTTTCTGTAACTGCAGCCGAAAGTCTTTACTCAAACCCTGAGCGGGTGTTTTCTGTCGGCAGGAATCAGTCTGGCACAGCTGGGCTCAGACAAACAGACGCTGTCCTCCAGGTAAATGAGGACCTCGCAACCCCAAACAGCAACTCTGACAAATCTGCTGTCGGCATCAAAGTAAACTCATTACCGAGGATTGATAGTTCGGGTGGTCAAGCTGTAAAACAGCAGGTTTAAGATAAAGAATGAAACATAATACAGAAAATTATCATCCGTCCAATTACCATGGGAGAGACCTACAATCTGCATTATGCTTTTTAAAAGACCAAACTGTTGTTTCAGTTGTTTCAACAAACTGCAGACTTGATGTTTGTTGCACCTCACAGGTAGCCATGTGTTTTCATGCAGTGAAAAGAACTGAAATCTCGGGTGGTACTTCTCAAACAGTGGATTTAGCCCCCTCTGGGGAATATATCAGCATTGTTAGAATGCTAGAAAAACTGTGGGGTAAATATAAATGTAATACTGATATAATATGAAACTGAATCTATTTCAAAAGACTCAGTCTCATATTGCTGCAACATCTCAGATGTTGTTCAAAGTGAAAAATCTGTAAACAAATTAAATTAGCGTGGTTACAACTGGAAAAATCTGTCAGTAAATTAAGTAAACCCAAAAACAAAGTGAGTTAGCATGGTACCAACTGGAAACCTCAGTAAATGAATTGAGTTAGCATTACCACACCCTAAAACAATTGTAAACAAATGGAGCTAGCAGCATCGTAACTGGAAACACCCAGGTGACAATGTGAGTTCGCATGGTAACAACTGGAATAGCCTGAGGATGAAGTGCACAATAGCAACCATAAAAACCTGTGAGTGAAGTGAGTTAGCATAGCATCAACTGGCAAATCACTAGGACAAAGTGAGATAGCATGGTAACAACTAGAATCGTCAAAGGATGTAGTGAGTTAGCATGGTAAAAATTGGGAAAACTTGAGAACAAATTGAGTTAGCATAACCACAACTGGAAAAACCCAAGGACAATGTGAGTTAGCATGGTAGCAACCAGAAACACACACGAACAAAGTAAGTTAGCATAACACTTAACTGGAAACATTTGTGAAAAAATTGAGCGAGCATGACCACAACCAAAAACATTTGTTAACATTACTTAAAATAGCTTAAAATATCAAAGGACAAAAGGATTTATCGACTGTAACAACTGGAAACATCCATGGACACAGTCTGTTAGCACGTGACAAATGGAAACACCTGCGGATGAAGTGAATTAGCATAGTAACAATCAGAAAAACTCACGGAAAAGCAGAGTTAGCATGGTAGCAACCAAAAAAGCCAGAGGACAAAGTGAATTAGCATGGTAGCAACCAGAAAAGTCAGAGGACAAAGTGAATTAGCATGTAGCAACCAGAAAAGCCAGAGGAAAAAGTGAGTTAGCTTGGTAGCAACCAAAAAAATCAGAAGATAAACTGAATTAGCTTGGTAACAATTGGTAAACATGGACAAAATGAGTTAGCATGATATCGACTGGAAACACCTGTGAATCAATTGAGTCAGCATGACCACAACCTAAAACAACTGTAAACAAACTGAGCTAGCAGCACCAAAACTGGAAACACCTGTGGACAGCATGAGTTAGCATGGTACGGTAACAACTGGAATTATGCGAGGATGATGTGAGTTAGCATGGTAACAGCTGGAAAAATCCACAGACAACTGTGGACAGCGTGAGCAATGTTATCATGATAGCAAAAGAAAACACCCATGGACAGAGTGAGTTAGCGCAGTGACAACCAGAAAAATCTGTGAACAAACTGAGTTAGCATGTCCACAACTGGAGACGCCTGTAGACAAATTTGTTTAGCTCGGTAACAACCAGAAACATCTACAGAAAAATGTGCCATGCGAACGAATTAAGTCACTATAGCTGAAAAAAACCTGTGACCCACTCTGCATCAGACCATGAAGAAGAAAAAGAAACAAACAAAACTTAGGCTGTGTTTACTATACTAGAACTTATTAAACCAGCTCACCTGTAGCCTGGACATATTAAATCCATCTTTGTAATTTAAACTGTAGAACAGCTTAAACAGATGTTGTTTGCTAAATCAACATTTTAGAAAGTACCTCAGAAGAAGAGAATATTTGCAATGACTTTTGCATCATTTTTCTCCTCAAGAATCATCAAACATGAAAAAAAGTCCCTTTGTTGCACAAAATAAGTGCAAGAAGTAATGAACCCATAAAGCTTCTTACATCTGAGGGATTGTAAAAGAGCAGCCAGCAACACCACAAACACTTGGACACATCTGAGAAATAAATGCACACAGAGCCGGTCGCCCTCCAGCTGAGAAATGACGCTGGGTGCTGCTTTTGTTTTGGAGTTGCCAGGTTCAGTTTTAGACACAAACCCGACCGCAGACGTTCATCTTTGGCCGACAGGACGACTCCTTTTAGGGCCACGAGGCTTCTGTCTGTTTGAGTGTGTCGCAGAGCCGAGAAGTTCCCGAACAACTTGTCAAACAGCCAGTTCTGTTGCACAAACTCACACACCGGCAAACGCACAATGAATACAGATGCTTGTTTACCGTTTCTGAAACCCATTCAGCATCTGTTCGTCAGTTTGCGGCTTCAAACCAGAGCCATAAAAGCAGAGAAAGTGTCGTGTGATGATGTGAATGACGATGACAAAGGCAGGTGGGCGACGCAAATCCAACAAAGCACCAAACTAACACGATTAAAGCACTTCCTGTGGGTGAGTGCGGCTTTAACACAACGTCTACATGAGCGTGTGAACACAAATTAATGTCAGCGAAAACAAGAAGGACGATGCATCTGGCCTGGAGTAACCAGGAGGGCTCACTTTTTAAAACTCAGCACCGCTTCATGGGATTCATAATTATAGTTAATACCAAGAGCTACAAGTTGTGATGAATTTAAACCATCTAAAGCCCAGGGATTTTCTGGGTCTTTTGTCACATTTGTACTAATTTTTAACTGCAAAATGAAGTCCTGCACCTCTATGGAAACACTAGAAGTAGAGAGAACTCAGAAAAAACATTACTTTTTTGAGATTATTTATTCTACAAACATAGAAAAAAAAAGAAATCAACTCATTCAAGATTGTTCATATAAATGTTATGAAAACTTACATTTTAAATGTGGTTCCATTTCCACGATTGTTAAAAAGTTGGCTCTAATAAATGGTGTCAGTTTACAGATTCTTTAAAAATATGGTATTCGTTTCAAACCTGTTTTACAGTTCAGAGGATTAACAAGGGAACAAATTTACCCACAGTTATTCTCATTCTTAGGCATCTGGTTTCACAAACTCTCTACTCCAACTGCAATATTACGAGAAAAACATCCTAAGTCCTGTAAAAAAAGTTGAAAATCTATTGATAAGGGTGCGCTAAAAAGGTGCATCTACTAAATACTGACTTAGAATATTTATGCAAACATCTATTTTATGTTTTATATTGTTAATTAATTGACATTTCTCTGTGGAAATCAGTTTTCACTTTGACAGGAAAGAGTCTTTGTTGGGAAAAAATGTGTTTCTACAAAAATGGCGCTAAAACAGTGCATCTACTAAATACTGACTCAAAAGGAGTGAATACTTATGCAATCGTTTATTTTCGATGATATATTTTAAATTGACATGTCTTTGTAGAAATCAGTTTTCACTTTGACATGAAGGAGTCTTTTTTGAGGGTAAAAATTAAGTTTACCATGATTCAAAAATGAATAGCAATAAGAAATTGAAACCGTAGTTCAGTAAAAGTACAACAGTATTTGGATCAAACTACACTTAAATGTAGCAAATGTAAAAGTGCTCATTGTGCAGAATAAAATACATTAATTGAATTGAATAATGTGCTTATCACTAAAAAGTTGAAGCTGTCAACAACAGTATACAATTTCAACTAAATATAGAATATTATGTCATAACCTTTATGGTCATTATAATTTGTATTATTAAATAAAATCTGCACAACAGTGGAATAAAAAGCCACAAAAAGCAAATAAAACAGCAGAGAATGGAAATACTCAAGTGCAGTAAAGGCAACTAAACATGTACCTGCATAAAGTACTTGGGTAAATATACTTAACACTAGAGATTGAATTTGAGCACATCATCATGTCTGAATGGTCACACCGTACACCACCAGTGGTAATTATGTTTAATTTCAGTCAGTATTCTTCATTATAATTGTTGGATATGATACACCTGTGATGCTCTGATCAAACAGCAGCACATCTGTGTTTGAGAAGCGTCTCGACAGACTCACACGGTGTAAAGCTGCAGTTAAACACTCTCCCGACACATGAATACATGGATGAAGCGCCGCCCCACCGCTTCACACTATACTCCATTGTTTTCCTCCCTCCCGGCAGGAAAGTGGGCAGAATAGCAAAGAGAACATTTGAAATGTCAAACGATTGACGGCGTTCCCACTCGGAGAAGCGCTTCATGCACCCAATGAGCAGAGGTACTCCTGCGTGGGCTGAGAAAAACATCAATTCTGCACAAAAGAGGTAAAGCAAGAGCTGAACATATGTTACCAAAGGGCCGATCGACTATTAAACCCCCAATGACATAATAGAAAAACACCTTACAGTCGTGAACTGAAGTATCCATCCTCTTACAAAGACCAAATGTATCACGGCAGTCTTGACTTTCTA
The DNA here is from genome assembly GCF_021347895.1 of Acanthochromis polyacanthus. Classification (NCBI taxonomy): domain Eukaryota; kingdom Metazoa; phylum Chordata; class Actinopteri; family Pomacentridae; genus Acanthochromis; species Acanthochromis polyacanthus. The sequence goes on along the minus strand of NC_067129.1, from coordinate 30,968,271 downwards.
ATGACTCCATTAACTTAGAATTTTCTATTATAGAATCATTAAAACATTCTTTGAGACAAAAAAACAAATCATGCATTTTGGAATTTTTTTACAGTTATGTCAAAGATTTTCTGCAAATATGACAAACCTGCAGAAATGCTAATATTTAATTAACCCTTAGATGTATAAGTGGGTCAAAATGACCTGGGGAGGTTGTTTTTATGCAATATCTCTGTAATGAAAAGTTTCTATCATTTCATTTTCCAGCTATTCCTCAAAAAACATGTTTTTGATATCATTCCATTTCAATTTTTAAATTATCTTTAATACTTTTTAAAAAATTGCAATATTTGTACTACTACCCCAAGCTCTTTATCACTGACAATATCAGATAAGTGGTGATGGAGGAAAAGAGCAGGAAAATGTGAACACAATGGAGTTCGACATTCTTCTGTTGCTGTTCTGTTTAATATTCTTCTTTTTCAATCATCAAAATGTTCAAAATCTGTTATTAAGTGAAAAAAAACATATTTCAAACATAAAATCATTCTTATGTGGATAAAATAGAATACAGATGACTATTCTTAATCAAAATAACATCAGAACACATTGATTCTTATACAGGTCATTTTTGACCCACTTGTGGAAGAGTGTAGAGTCCAGTCACTGGAGCATCTAAGGATTCAACATCCTTTGGCCATTTTCAACATCAGCAAGGCTCCTCTGTTTCCTCTGGTTTATCTTTGACTCTTCTCTTGACAGAATTGGCAAATTTCAACTGAACTTTCTGACTGAGATTTGTTTCTACAGGCTCTTGATGTGGTTTAAGTCAGGACTTTGGAGAGACCAGTCTAAAACTTGGAAACAGCAAATTAGCTCAAATGGATGTATGATGAACAAGAAGGTCTACCACAACATCTTGGCGCATCATGGAATATCTTCTGGATTGAACCTGAGTGGTCATGGATTCATACACCAGGAATACAATGACTCCAGACAGACTTCAAAACTGAGCTGAGACTATTGGACCAACAAAAAAGAATCTGGAGTTCTGGAACTGATAGAACAGCCAAGTCAAAGTTCAGACCAAAATTATATCAAACAGATCTGGGATTTATTGCATTGAAAAATAAATCACACAAAAGTTTCATCAAAAGTAGCTCTCTAGGAACAGCTAGAAACTATTTAGAACTCAGTAACAAAAGAGACTTTGGAAATGTTCGTAAAACAGTGGCAGTAAGAAGGAGGTCATTGAAAATATTAAGATTTTTGGTTAATTCATGCAAATAAGGAACTATTTAGTTGTTCATTGTGATTTTGTTTGGAAATCCAATAAAGGCCACACCTTGCGGGTTTTGACACTTCATTTTCCTGTCCGTTCTTTGCAAAACACTTGCGGCAAGTGTGGCGAGTGGCTCATGTTGACTGATCTGACACTGGGAGCCCAGTGAAGCTCAACAGTGGGCCACCCATGGGTCCACAGGACGTCCAGTGACATTTTCTGGCTGCAGTGTGGATTCGTTTTGGGTTTTTTGTTCTTATTGTTGTTTTGCTGTGTTTATGTGTGTGTGTGTTTCTGTTTCATTCCACAATGCCATAGAAAGGTGCACCGTTCCCGGCGGCACTGCAATGCCGGGTCGATGCGTGGAGTGAAAGGAGCAAGCCCCTCTTTCAGCTCCCAGGTCCAAAAATCCGTTTAATACGTAGTCCTCAGATGGAGAGCATATCAGATATTAAACTGATAAGGACAGATTTTTTTTTTTAATTAAAGAAATCTTTCAACAGAACTTGCGCAAACAACACAATGCCCAACCCGGTCTCACGGGGATTCGTGAAACTGTCACGTAAGTTTTAGTTTCGGTTTCGTGCGCACCAACACGATTTCGTCATGTTTTTCGTGCCGCTCACCACGAAATGTTTTTCGCTGTGGTAATCACATCTGAAAGTGGTTTATACCGGCGGATTCATGACGATCTAAGCTGTCCATCGGCGTATACTGCTTGTGTGATCGCGTTTGCGGCCGCCGGCCGCCGGACATTCTTGAAATTCCTATGCAAATTGGTAAGTGTACCACCGGCTTATGGTTAGGTTATGGTTATGATTTGGGTTATGTTTAGGAACGATGTCATGCAAAATATAGCGTTGGATTCGCCACGGTTTTACATTAAAAATATAATATACACATTCTTTTGAAATACGTTCTGAGTGGCACGAAAAGTCCGCCGTTTAAAATACATTGGTGCGCATTTCGTGGTGAGCGGCACGAAAAACATGACGAAATTGTGTTGGTGCGCACGAAACCGAAACTAAAACTTACGTGACAGTTTCACGAATCCTCGTGAGATCGGGCTGCAATGCCTGAATCATGTAAGCTCACAATACATAAACACACAAAAAACAAACCATGACAACTGTTCCTCACAAGAAAAACCACATTCAACAAAAAACTGTCCCAACCGGAACAATACACTGTTGCTAGGAACAATCGCCCAACAAACCATCCTATAAGCCCCCAAAAAACAAAATAATTTCAGCCATTTGCAATGACCCAAACCTCCCCCAGTGTCATACACCAAGCCCTCATCCCACCAACCCCAAACCCCCTTTCCACCTCTCTAGAGCTGCATGCTTCCCCCACTTCAATATGTCGCTGTCAACCCTCTCCCGAAACTCCGCTACCAACTTGCCCATCACTCCTTGCCCACTGACAGCCCTGTGCTTCTGGACAAGTTCCTGCCTTGCCCACCACAAGTTCTTTTTGACCAGGCTGACAATCAGCCAGACGAGGAATGCTCCCTTTCCCGTGCCCACCCCTCTGTCGATGAGCGCCCATGACATAACAGGCCAAGACATCACCCGCCCAAACCTCGACTCCACATGAGACCAGAGCACCTGCGCAAAGGGACAGTCCCACATAACATGTGCGACCGACTCCTCATCCCCACAGCCCTCCTTTGGACAGGCAGCAAATCCCGCCAACCCGTGCCTGTGCAGTATCTTGTGCACTGGCAAGCACCTGTGGATGCACAACCAATTCAGGTCCTTGAGCCCATTATCAAGGCCACGTGGCTGGATCTCCCTCCATGTCCTGGATGGCACCCTGATCACCGGTGGTGCAGACACCCTTTCCGTCACCTCGTTGTACAGGGCTCTGTGATCGACTCTCACTGCTCCTGCGGACGCCTCCGGATGGGCTCTCAGCCACCGTGCAGCATGGCGGTAATGCCAAGGCTGCTGCTCCACCCGTGGTGCTAGGTTGTCCCACGCCATGAGCTGTCTTGCCTGGTAGGCAAAAAACAGCTGCAGAAAGTAGCCTGAGGGGTGCGAGACTGGGTCCGACAGCTGCGCGCACAAAAAGGACACGAAGATACAATCCAGCTTCAGCGGCAAATGTGGGACATCCCTCCCTCCTCCGTCAATCCCAACCATCATGCGGGCCCTTGATACGTGAGGACTTTGCAAGGTTCAGGCACGCCCCTGCTGCCTGCCCAAAGTCCTGTATGACCCTCAACGCCCTGATCAGACATTCGTCTCCGTCCAGTAGCAACGTCATGTCGTCCGCGTACTGGGACAGCTTCACCTGTGTGCCCCCACTGCCTGGCACCAAAACCCCTCTGATCCCCTGATCCGCACGGATGGCCTCTCCGAGGGGTTCTATGTACAAAACGTACAGCAAAGGGGAGAGCGGGCACCCCTGTCTCATCCCAGAGTGTACCCCAAAAGCCTTCCCCAGGTGACCATTTACCGTCACCATGCTCCTCACATTTGTGTACAAAGTCCGTAACCACCCCACAAAAACACGGCTGAAACCCATCCTCTCAAGTACCCTGAACAAGAAGCCCCGGTGAACCCTGTCAAACGCCTTTTGCTGATCAAAAGCCAATGCCATTAGCGGCAAGGCGCGATCCTCTGACCAAGCAATTACGTCCAGGACAAGCTGGAGGTTCCACCTCACCGAGCGCCCCTCCACTCTGCATGTCTGATCCACATGAACCACATGCGGTAGCACCATGACGAGTCGGTCAGTGAGTACTTTTGCCAAGAGTTTGTAGTCCACACACAGCATTGTAAGTGGAAGCCAATTCCTCAGATCTGCACGGTCCCCTTTTTTGTATAAGAGGGAGATAACCCCGGTGGCCAAAGATTCCCCCAATGCACCACCGTGTAGCACCTCATTTAAAACCTCCAACACTATCGGCCCTAGCACGTCCCAGAAAACAATGTAAAACTCCACTGGATGCCCATCAATGCCGGGGACTGTCTTTCTTTGCATCCAACGGAGCGCTGCCTCAAGTTCATAGAGTGAGATCGGGGCCTCCATAGCCTGTACTATATCGAGTGTCACCCGCTGAGTAAGCAGGCCCAAAAATCTCTCAACCTCATCCTCGTCAACCTCCCTCTCCTTAAAAAAAGCCTGATAATTGTCGGTGGTGACACTCACCATTTCACTTACATCTGGAGTGAGCCATCCGTGTGCATCTCTGACTGCAGACAGGACTTGTTTCTCCCTGTCAGCACGAATTGAGCTGAAGAAAGCCCCTGAGCACGCCTCTGACTTTTCATACAGATCTCTCCGTGACCGCGCCAGATATGCACGAGCATCTTGCTCATAAAACTCCCTGAGCCGAGACTTCAGGGTGTTGCAGACCTGTAGGTCTACTTCACCCCCGCAGTTACCCCTGGCATATTAAACTCAAGCTGTTGCTGTAAATGAGACACTCGTCTTCTTGCCTTCCTCTTCCTGGCCTTGCAGTACGTCAGGCAAAAGCACTTAATGCGCTCCTTTGCTGTTTCCCACCATTCAGAAACCCCAGAGCACATAGGTCTGAGTACCAAAAGGCCCCTGAAAAACAACAAGAATTGGCCCCTAAAGGTAGCCTCTTCCAACACACTAATGATAAGGCGCCAGTAACCAGGCCCAAAATGAGGCAGAGGCGAGCTTACCTGAAACAGTAGTCCATGATGATCGGTGAAACAGACAGGGAACACCTTGCCTGCCGACAAACTTAAATACCTTGGAAAAAAAACACGTAGTCCAGACGCTTTACTACCCCAGTCCTCCACCGCGGCTCAGTCCCTCAGTCATCTTCCTGACTGATCTCCAGGTGTCAATAGGGTTTCTGAGAGGGATGAAAACGGAGGCCGTTACTCCACTACACGAAGAGACCCAGCAGCGAGCCTCTTTCGGTTAAAAACAAGGTTAAATATATAGAAAGGGTACTTAGCTGAGAGAGCATCACGAACACACCCCTCTTTTGCTCAATGTGGCTTCCCCTCTCTTCCTGTCACCCGGTCAGCGTCTCGTCCTGCTTGGCGCCCGCATTCCGCCAACCTCCCTGGAAGCTGGTGCAGGCCGATTGTGGCGGCCCCTCTGTCACCGCTCCGATCCGTCATGCTCACTCCTGCTGTCGTCACCCGGGACCGTGTCCTTCCTGGACCGTCTCCTTGGCCGTTCCGCTGCTGGACCGTGTTCTTCACCTCTTTACTCCAACTGCCCTTGGCCTGCGGCGCTCTCTCCGTCTTCGGAAGAGCCAGCCACCACTGGACGTCCGTTCGGCACGTCCCGCATTGTGCCAGGTAATACAGGACCCTTATTGATCTTCAAGGCTCCCTCTAGTTTCCCACCTCTGGCAACTTCAGCAAAAGTCTTCACACGGGTCGGGCAGTCCCGGTAAATATGTCCCAGGCCACTGCATCCATGACATGCCCTTGGTGCACTGCAATCTCGTCCTCTGGCCACCGCAGCTCACTCTCTTGCCGCCCTTCCACTTCGGTTGTACATCCGTACTATGGTCTGCTGCTGCTTAAGAGCATGAGTGGGCCCACCTGCACAGCTGTAACTCATGTGGGTGATTGGGAGCATAAGTACATGCCGTCGCACAGCTGCTGCTAATGCTACTGATCTAAGCTGCCAGTGAGGCGTTCAAGGTCAGCTCATAATTAAAATACATGCAATAAATACTCAAAACCATACTAAAAACACAGAAAAACCACAACAAATAAATAAAACATGCGATTGACTGAAAAATACAACCTTGGGGATCAGCTGCACCGTTGGCCTCTGAGGCCATTCTCGCAGTGTGAAAATAGTATCTGCTCACTCAGTGACTGTCGGTAATGCTGACGTTACACTCGATCTTAGCCAAAAGGCCGAGAAGCGATGACCCCTGATCGTTTACTGCCCGTGCCCATTCCCCTGGTGCAGTTCTCGCTTGTGTCAGTGCACTGTTTTCATGGGCTGCGCAAGCGGCTTCTTCGTGGCTACCCTGCCCACAAGCTGCTCTGAGCACAGCTCCTTTGCTTTGGACAGACAGATATGGCTCTGCTGTACGTTGGAGCCTGCCAAAAATAGGCTAAACTCGTTGGAGTCACTCTCCACGGACGTGTTTAGTAAAAGGCAAATAAATAACACAATTTTTAGTCTGAAACAAGCTTTTAACACATTTCTAAAATATTTGTGTTTACTCGTTTCGACAGATGGTTTAATAAATTTATTAAGCACTTTACATGTTTCCATTGGCTTTATTATTATTTTAGAAATTAATCATATGAGTTCTAGTATTTTTTCTCATTTATTTCGTTTTAAAAAATGTTTTGCTAGTTTTATCCTGTCCTGATATTTTACTATACTTTTGTGGCTGTCTGATTGATAACGTCATCAGCAATTTGATTAATTCTATATTTATATATATAAAAAGAATGATTTGATTATGCTTAATTTGATTTGAAATGTGCGATATATTCCCAAATCTAAACATGTACAGGCCTAATGTTATTGTTTCTAATTATTTATTGTCTTGTCTTTTTTCCTCAATGAATGTTACATGTTTTTTCTTTGTTACTTACATAGAATTGTCATATTTTCATTAATGATTTGTTAATATTGTAACACTTTAATGCCAAAATGGCAAATTAAACAGAAACAAGTAAAATAATAAAAACAAAATGAATTGCTTCAGCTCCTTCATGCTATAAAATATACACAATGTCTTGTTGTACTTTATTTAATATACAGACTGATTTTCTTTTTCATTTCATTGAAGTGTTCAATAGGAACTTGGTTTTATTTTGAAGATGAACTACTGACCTTAATAAAAAAGTTCACTTTTGGTTTGTTTTTATCAAGTAGAAGTTTCAGTTTAACTTGACAGTTTCAAAAAAAATCTTTGTTTCCTTTTTGTAATGCAATGCTTCAAACAATCACACAGTTTGTCTGGATAAAATGAACCTAAATAAAGCAGTATTTTGCATTTTTGGAAGGACATTAATGGTTTAGATTAATTGACTAATGGGTAAAACCAACATATAGACCCAAGTTGGTGAACAAAGTTGTATAGATGCATAGATGTTAAAGTTTAGAGTCGAAAAATTGAAACTAATTCACAGCAAAAGAGAAGAAATGATGAATCTGTGTGATATAAGACGCTACTGCAGTCGCTTCAATCTCTCAGAGTTGATGTTTGCCTCCATGAACTGTTGAACTTTTTGTCCACCTGCAGAGAGTCGAAACTTTTCCTCTTTCATTAAAGTCTTGAGCCGATAACGCTGAAAGTGACACGTTGGGATGTCGGACGGCTGTGCGCTCAGATTAGAACGCTGAGGATGTGTACTGTGAGGCAGCTGATGAGATTTTTGGTCAGAATCAACTGTCAGAGTGATGGAAAGAGATGAGGGTCAAAAATCCTCTGCTGGACTTTGAACTTTTTCAAATAAAAATGCTTTAAAGTCGCTTCGACGAGAGCAGCGGTACCCGAGCATCCTGGTTATTCAAAAGTTTCTCCATGAAAAGTTTTAATAAGTTGGCAACAAATTTATGTCAACATTTATTTACTTACACTATTAAAAAATTATGCAAATCTGGGAGCAACGGTGCCAGAAAAATACCTAAAGAAACCGCACAATTCTGTAATTAATGGTTAAAAAATGTTGTAAAATAATGACGATTTTAAAATGCTGATGTTTTTAAGTACAGTAAAAAACTGACAATAATCGCAAGCGTGTCCAATTTTATATTTATTCTGATGTAAATGCAGTAAAACAGTCTAATATTACAGTCAAATAATGTAAAAGAATGAATTACAAATCTTAAAAATACAGATTTTTGTTTTGGACATTTTTTTTTTTTTACAGTTTTGGTCTGTTTGTTTTCTAAATTGTTAATATGTGAATGAGCACTTTCTTTACTATGATTTTACTGGATATCTTCTGGAAATAAAAAGAAAACCACATAAAGTTTGCAAAAATAACATCCATCCATCCATTCTCTATACACCGCTTTATCCTCACTAGGGTGCCGGGGGTGCTGGAGCCTATCCCAGCTGACTCGGACGACCCTGGACAGGTCACCAGTCTGCCGCAGGGCTACATATACAGACGAACAATCACACTCACATTCACATTCACACCTACGGGCAATTTAGAGTACTGTATTTTCTGGACTATTGAGCGCACCTGAATATAAGCCGCACCCACTAAATTTAAAAAAAAGTTTTGTACATATAGAAGCCGCACCTGACTATAAGTCGTGGGTGTCCACGTCGTAACATGAGATATTTGCACAGAAAGATTTTATTTAACTTGTAATTAAATTCATACTTTTTTCCAAGCAGTGCCTGTAACATGGCAGTGAAACACACTGAGTCAGTTCATGCTGCCAACTCCAACGTCTCATTGTTTAATCATTGATACCAAGCTAACGTGCAGCAGCTCTATTTTCTTCTTCGACAGGCAGATCAATTGCCTTTAACTTAAAAGCTGTGTTACCGACCCGATTCTGCCAGCCGCCGAACCGTGGTTGGGCAGCCTTGGATAGCACTAGCGCTAAGCTAAGCGTGCTAGCTAAGCGCGCTAGCTTTCTTAAAGATACGTTTTAATGCTAAGCTAAACACGCTAGCGCTAACACTTATCTTTAAGTTTTTTATTGTATTGTATATGATCGTGGTACATTTCGCTCTGCCTCCGTTTCCACACTCGTGTCTGCAACACACACACACACAGCTGCAGCGCTCCTCCTCACGTCACACTCACACCCACCCACACACACACTCTCACACACAGCTGCAGCGCTCCTCCTCACGTCACACTCACACCCACCCACACACACACACTCACACACAGCTGCAGCGCTCCTCCTCACGTCACACACACACACACACACCCTAACCTGCCGAGGTTATAGGAGAGCAGGCTTGGCCTGCAACAGCTGCACCATACGCATTTCTTCGTGTTTTCCATGATGAGAGTGTGTGCATGAAGCGCAGAATGATTGATCTGAAGAATTTAGTGTGTTTCATTTAATTCAAACAGTGTCAATGGTCCACTGTGACCTGTTTGGTAATTTTATTGGTCTGATGTGACGAGGCTAAACTTAATGATGGCATGAAGCTCACATGTAACAATCTATACATTAGCTGCATCTTTGTATAAGCCGCAGGGTCCAAAGCGTGAGAAAAAAGTAGCGGCTTATAGTCTGGAAATTACGGTAATCAATTAACCTCAGCATGGTTTTGGACTGTGGGAGGAAGCCGGAGTCCCCAGAGAAAACCCACGCATGCACAGGGAGAACATGCAGAAAGAGCCCGGGAAAGCCGGGACACGAACCAGAGATCTTCTTGCTGCAAGGCAAAAGTGCTAACCACTACTCCACTGTGCAGCCCTGCAAAATAACACTTTAAAAATTAATATTCACTAACTTTCAGTTGTTGATTTCTGTTATTCTGAAACAAGAATAAAACTGCAGGATTTGGAAATTAATGATGATGGAAGATTTTTGGACTTTTTTTTTTTTTTTTTTTTTACCATTTTCTGACATTTTTTTTACACTTAACAACAAATTAATTAAATCAGAAAATAATTGACAGAATCATTAAAAATTGCAATAATCAATAGTTTGCAGCCGTAGCATCAAGCTGCTGCTGATTTACATTCCTACAAACACCTCAAATGTTTGCTGATCTTCACTTCAACACACAAATACTAAAAGAAAACACAAAGAATATTGCAGCTTGTATGCATTATTTGCCAATATAAGTTAAATTTTTACTGAAAGTCTCAGTAAAAATCGTTGAAATTGGCCACAGAGTAAACAACCATTGGAGAATCAAACTAATCCAACCAGCTATTTATGAGTATTAGTTTTGAAAAGCTGTTTCATAAAATTAAAATGCAAAAGAAAAGAGCATTTTTGGAGCTTCTCAGGCAGCAGCAGCAGCAGCAGCTACTAACTGGAAGCGAAGAGAAAATGAGGTCTGTTTAGGGGCAGCATTGTGTGAGGTGACTTTCCTCCATCCGCCTCACCAACACAATGCTGCTGTCCCGCATTGTCCCGACCAATTTGTCGCCTGCGCCGTTATCATGTGTCCTCTCACAAGATTGGAAGACTCGCAAGAAATAAACATTTTTTTTCCCTCTTCTCCCTTGGGTAGTGGAATGGAAATCTATTCAGCCACAAATGCACAAATGATGACTGTATGTGGGGAGTTTTTATAGATATGAAAAAGAACATAACCCCCACATTCAGGTGGACACGCATGCTGGAGGCGCCTCTCCACCAGAAACAACAGCGGCAGTCAAACAGAGCAGAAAATAACAAAAGACTCGGCACCCAAACACTGAGCGGACACGAAAACAACAACACGTCGAGCTGGGCCTTCGGCAGGTAGTCGAACAAAGACGCGGGAGACGTTATGAGGGATTAATTAAAATAAGATGAGCTAATCAGCTTACGGGGACGAGCGGCGCAGGTTGATTTGGTTTGACAGGCGAAATAAAAAGTTAGTGAATTATTATTTCCCAGCGGCTGAAGAGCTGCCAGATCTGATGGAGATACTGTTTCAGCCTCCACGGCTTGGAGGTTAGAGGAAAGAAAAACTGCATCAAACACAACTGTACAATCCAGAATAAACAATTAAACTGTCCAAGAATAATTAACACATTCGAGAAACTTGTTGTGTTTAGGTTGTGTAGTTTAGTCTGTAGCCTGGGAGATAATATGGTGTATGAGGTAAACCATTGCAGCAGCAGCTTCACAAATCAGAGCATCAACCACTTCTGTCACAATTTCAACAAAAAATTAATTTCACGAAGCTCTCACAACTTTAGCTTTAGCATCCAGTTCGACTGGTTGGTTAATGCACCCTTTTCCAAACAAATTCTAATTTGTTAGACAATCTCCAAGAAAACAGAGAAGCTCAACATTGACAGCCTTCCAGGATGAATCCATTAATCCATTAATTTTAGCAGCGGCACAACAGATTACCCATTAACACCCCCACATTTTCACAATTTTGGATTGTCCCAACCTTGTAGAGGATGCTAGGTCTAATTCATTTAACATTTACTTAACTTCACCGTTGTGGCTGCTTCTTGTTCAGACTGATTGATAAACAAGACTCTGCTTTGAGTTTCTGGATAAAATAACCAGGTTCAAATGATTTCATAAGCTGCAAATGCAAGTTTTTAATGTTTATTCTTTTATGCTAACAAAGCTAGCAGGTACAATGTACTGAATTGTTTGACGAGACAGTGCAACCAATGTCTCCAAACAATCTTGAATTGTCCAACATCTCGAAACTTCCCAACGTTAGGATCTGGGACATCGCATCCAAAACTTTTTAGAAGTTTTGGAATTTAAATGTTTTGCAATCCTGACCACGACTGAATTCAATGCTATAAAAGCAGTGATGAAAGGACTGAAAGTAAATACAACTGATCAGATCTCGTCTCTCTACTGACCAAACCTCAGGATTTTAGGTTTTCTGGAATTTTTCTGGATTTTCTTTAGATATGATCACATTTTGAAAACTTGTTGGCACATCTTACAGTGTAATCTGTGATTTCCAGGTTTGTCTCACACCTCAAATTTTTGGCTATTTGGGCCTCAATGCTGCTGTTGTGATCCAACATAAACCAACTTTCCTTATACACTGCCGATCAAAAGTTTGGGGTCACCCAGGCAATGTCACATTTTCCTTGGAAACTCACACTTGTATTCATGTGCTAACATAACTGTACAAGGGTTTTCTAATAATCAATGAGCCTTTCAGCACCATTAGCTAGTACTATTATACACCTCATGGTGCAACCTCGTGGACACATCGTCAGTGATGTACCTGGGGGTGATCAGGCCCTGAATTGTGTCCAGGTAGCGCACTACGCCACGTATCCCCGTCCTCAACCAGAAGCCTTTTCTGCCGCTTCCAAGATGTTTTTGATGGCTCTTCGTCTGTGCAGTCCACCAATGCCCAGGAGCCCCAGGACCCCGTGCAAGGACTTGCCTGCAAAGCCCCTGCAGCCCACCTCAATAAGGTCACAGCTGGCCTTCCACCCATTCCTCCGGCACTCAGAAACAAGGTCAGCGTACTTTGCCCTCTTTCTCTCCTGTGCTTCCTCCATTCTGTCCTCCCAGGGTACAGTTAGCTCGAGGAGCACCACCTGCTTGCTGGCCACGGACATCAGGACCATGTCCGGCCGGAGTGTTGCAGAAGCGATGATGTCCGGGAACCTCAACTGTCTCCCCAGGTCGACCAGGAGCTGCCAGTCCCTTGATGTTGTAAGAAGGCCCCCCTGGGTCTTCTTGGAGGGTTGAGGCTTCTCTCCTGCTCGAACAAAGGCAATCCTGCTCTTGGTTGGCTGCTGCAGTTTACAGTTGTTAATGCCAGTGCAGATGGTGTCTGCTATTGCCCGCAGGACCTGGTCATGGTGCCACCGATACCTGCCCACTCCCAGGGCCTTTGAGCAGCAGCTGAGGATGTGTTCTAGTGATCCTTTCTTCTGGCACAGCTAACACAATGTAGCATTAGAACACAGGAGTGATGATTGCTGCAAATGTTCCTCTGTACTCCTATGGAGATATTCCATTAAAAATCAGCCATTTCCAGCTGGAATAGTCATTTACCACATTAACCATGTCTACACTGAATTTGTCGTTCATTTAATGTTTTGTTCATTGAAAAAAATGCTTTTCTTTCAAATTTAAGGAAATTTCTGACCCCAGACTTTTGAATGATAGTGTATACATCAAGCAAATCTGAAACTTTTGAAATGTTGCGCAGAAATAATAAAAAGGAAATGTGCTTAATTACTTTGAAGTGAATAAGCTGGGCTGCATAACATTGCCAGAAGATGGCGCTGTTGACAACAAACCAGACAAGAAACAGTTGTTTGCAACCAAGAAGAACTTCTGGAGACAAAAACAAATACTTAAGTTGGAAAAACTGGAAACTTCAACTCAACTTCCTTTAAAATGACCACATAAGAGGAATCCAACTTAAACCAGTGACACTGGGATGAACTTAATTAGGATAAACTGAGGTTATTATGTCAAGTTAGTGCAACAAATCTCACTTTCTTTGTTCTCTGTGTGTCTTACTGGAACACCAGAGGAACTGAACTGGTGTTTAGGCAGGATGGAAGTGAGGAGTATTCGACATATGAAGAAATAAAAAAGAAACGGAGGTGAAACTGCCTCAGGATAAAGAGCTGTGTGCTGCTTCACAAACAGACTCTGGAAGCCACAGGAATCATTTCAGATAAGCTCTTCCCCTCAGCGCCGCCACACCCTTCATATCTGGAAAATCTGCAGCGAGGTGATGAGAAAAAGCAGCCATTTTTGGTCTCTGTGGCTCTCAGGGGGCCTCCTTGGAAGCAGCTAAAGCACATTTCCTCCAAGATAATAAAACCGACTCAATAACTACTGAGGAATATGGGACTCCGGCTTGTGCTGAAAGCATGTTTCTCCTCTGTTCACTGAGGTTTCAAAGCCCAGTCTCTCGTCGCTTTAATACAACCACAGCTGCTTTTTGTTGTTTCATTGTGGAGACAGACAGCAGATTTTTAACCACATCAACGTCACCGACAAACACTGTGTGGATAAAATATGCAAAATGTTTTTTCCTCAATCTCCACATCAAATTAGACAAATAGGCCTGAGAGAATTTGGGGAAATGTGGATAAGAGAATGCAGAGAAAATGTTTTATTTTGCCTTTCGTTAAAATGTTAGAAGTAACACAAAGTGTGGTCCTGGGATATCTCAAAGGTTTAAAGATGTGAAAAGGAAGAAAACAACAAGCAGCCAAGAACTTTTGGTTACTCAAACGTTTCAATTAAATCTTTACATTTTACTGTCTTATTTAGTTTCAGTTTCATTTTTGTCAACAAAAACAGGTTGTCAGTGAGTATTTTTTATCATAGTTTTTATGTAATTGCAAAAATGTCTTAGATTTAAACTTGTGAGACAGAAGTTAGAAGTTTTTTTTGAACTTCTGGATTGTGGCATTGAGCTGAGAACTTTTGTGGCTAAGATAAAAGAAAAAAATAACAGATTGTAAACTGTTACAATAAATTTATTGTGATTTTACTTTTGGAACAATCCTACAGTTATGAGTTGTGAATTACTTCATGAGTTGTGGTTTCATGTTCAACAATAGCACTGTTTACATTTAGATCTAAAATTTCATTTTCAGCCACGACCTAAAAATGAGATTCAGTAATTGTCTCACTTTACACTTTTATTTTCCACAAACTACTTAAAACTAGAGTGTGCAGGATTGTAGAAATTGACAGAATAAGTTAGATTTTAGAGGGTTAAACTGGTTCCAATTACCAAACTCCAAAACACAACTCGGAATCACAACCAGATCATAATAATTCCTAATTGAACAAGAGTTGATATAGTGATTGTGCAGTAAAACTGGACTTACAAGCAAACTTCTGAGGCGTTTTGTGTTATTGTGACTGAAGCATCATGTGGATTTGTCTTTTTTTAAGAGTCAGAATTTGCCAAAAAAAACACTTAAAGGTGGAGTGCCAGCCCGGTCTCACGGGGATTCGTGAAACTGTCACGTCAGTTTTTGTTTCGGTTTCGTGCGCACCAACACGATGTCGTCATGTTTTTCGTGCCGCTCACCACGAGCGAAACCGGCTGTGGTAATCACATCTGAAAGTGGTTTATACCGGCGGATTCATGACGATCTAAGCTGTCCATCGGCGTTTGCGGCCGCCGCTGCGGCCGCCGGACATTCTTTAAATTCCTATGCAAATTCGGCGGATTCATGACGATCTAAGCTGTCCATCGGCGTTTGCGGCCGCTGCAGCGGCCGGATCACATCTGAAAGTGGTTTATACCGGCGGATTCATGACGATTTAAGCTGTCCATTGGCGTTTGCGGCCGCCGCCATGTCTGGCGGCGGCCGCAAACGCCAATGGACAGCTTAGATCGTCATGAATCCGCCGAATTTGCATAGGAATTTAAAGAATGTCTGGCGGCCGCAGTGGCAGCCGCAGCAGCGGCCGCAAACGCCGATGGACAGCTTAGATCGTCATGAATCCGCCGGTATAAACCACTTTCAGATGTGATTACCACAGCGGGTTTCGCTCATGGTGAGCGGCACGAAAAACATGACGACATCGTGTTGGTGCGCACGAAACCGAAACAAAAACTGACGTGACAGTTTCACGAATCCCCGTGAGACCGTGTTGAGATGGAGCAGAACATTTGGCTCCATCTCAGGTTCCCAAACTGTCGCTGCTTGAGGAAGTAAAACGGTCAAAATAGTGTTTGTACCGTCAGCTTCAATTTTGAATATTGAAGCCACTTTAGAAAACCTAAAAATACGTCGGTGCCAGACGGAAAGAGATGTCTGACATAAAAACCTTTTGGCTCCGACTGCCGTTCTGTTATCGGCGTCTATGAAGCGTTTCTGCCTGTAAACAGCAGCAGCTCATCAGGAAGCAGGATTCACACTCAGCTTCATCCATTTCAGTCCAGAGGTCAGTTTTGTGTTCTGATGAAGGCGAATCGCAGCAGCAGCACAACCATTAACCCAGACACTCAGCGTAATAAGCTTAACGACCACGGTTCAATCCAAGGGTCACAAGGTGCAATTATAAGTGAATTATGGCCTTTTGTTTGCGCTAATGTTCATTTAAAATACAGACTACAGGTCCCAAACTGACCACAGTTTCATTTAGGGATGGATTTAACTTAATTTGGAAATCAGATCTGCCATATATGATGCATTCGCTTTCACTTTTCAGTATTAGAGAAGCTGCTTACAGTTTTTTTCGATTGCTAAAACACGTTTTTCAAAACTGTACGTTTTTTTTCAAAACTGCACACACAAAACTCCAAACATCACACACATGTTGCTAAACCCTTACATCCCCTTGCAAAACAACTCTGCCATCAAATCTCTTAACATGTTCACAAAATGGAACTCGTGTTTTCATTTGGTAAACACAGCCATATTTTCACATGACACACACATACCATTCATTGAAGAAACACAACTAAGCTTTTGGGTGAACACTACCAAGCAAGTACAGAACACTGTAGAGCAAAATTGAAAACACAGTTATAGAAATGGAACACACTGAATTAATGCCCCCTTCTCTCATAGACAAACAAAACATCACACAAATTCAGACAAAACATTTTATTTTTAAATGTTTTATTTTTAAAATAAAACATTTTTAAATGTTTTATTTTAAATGCTTATGCTTCCCCCCATTCAAGCATGAGCATCATGGGGCATCATGCCTCCAGTTTCTGTCTGGCCAGAGGGCCTCATCAACATCGCAGGCGATGTCCTCAAGGTCCAAACAGCGCTGGAAGAACCGCCTAGAGTGCCGCATGAAGCCCTGACAGGCCTCAAAGCCCACATTTCCACAAGCCTCTTCTCCCTCTTCCCCCTCTTCCTCATCTCCCTCTTTTCCCTCTTCTCCCTCTTCCTCCTCTTCCCCTTCTCCCTCTTCCACCTCTTCCTCCTCTTCCCCTTCTCCCTCTTCCACCTCTTCCTCCTCTTCCCCTTCTCCCTCTTCCACCTCTTCCTCCTCTTCCCCTTCTCCCTCTTCCTCCTCTTCCCCTTCTCCCTCTTCCACCTCTTCCTCCTCTTCCCCTTCTCCCTCTTCCACCTCTTCCTCCTCCCCCTCGTTCTCCTCCTCCTCTCATTCGTACCCCTCTCCTTCTCTGACTGTTGTCTCTGTTCTCCATTGCTCATCAAACTAAACAGAGGGTCAAGCCTCCTTATGCTGCAGTCCTTGATTGCAAATTGCTCGCCAGACCGGAAAGTTTAGAGATTTGCATATTTGTGCGTTGTGGATTGATGCTTTGAGATTTTATGTGAGAAGTGTGTGCAAACCTGAAAAATTGTGTGTTGTGTTTTGACAACAAGCTGATGTGAAATTGACATCCGAGTGTAAAGAAGGAAAGTTAGAGTTCTAATATGATAAGGAAATCTAAAGTAGTAACAAACTGAGTCAAGTGATTGGGGACAGAAGTAAAGGTTGTGAAAATTGTGCCTAATTTTTGCTTTTTGTGTTTTAGCAATCGAAAAAAAACTGTAAGAAGCCTGAGAAGGTTTTGTCGTTTGTCTCATTGAATCAAACACTGTTACCTTATATGACCACTTTAAAATGTGGATTTTAAAGGGAACAGATTGTCTGGGACCAAACTTTTGAAAGGCTGTTTTGTGTCTCACATTGATTTGTGTCTGTTTGAGGTAAGTCTGCGTCTTGTTTTGGTTGTTGTGTGTCCCTGCTGTTATTATGTGTCTCTTTATGGCTGTTTTGTGTTTCTTTTTGGTTGTTTGTGTTTCTTTGTGGTTGTTTGTGTTTCTTTGTTGTTGTTTCTTTGTGGTTATTTTGTGTCTCTTTGCTGTAATCTTGTGTCTTTTTAATTGTTTTGTATATCTTTATTGTTATTTTGTGTCTCTTTCTTGTTATTTTGTGTCTCTTTGTGGCTGTTTTTTGTGTCTGTAGTTAATTTGTATCTCTTTGTGGTTATTTTGTGTCTCTGTGACTGCTTTGCATCTCTTTGTGACTGTCTCTTTGTGGCTGTTTTGTGTTTCTGTGGTTATTTTGTGTCTCTTTCTTGTTATTTTGTGTCTCTTTGTGATTGTTTTGTGTCTTTTTAATTGTTTTGTATATCTTTATTGTTATTTTGTGTCTCTTGTTATTTTGTGTCTCTTTGTGGCTGTTTTTTGTGTCTGTAGTTAATTTGTATCTCTTTATGGTTATTTTTGTGTCTCTTTGTGACTGCTTTGCATCTCTTTGTGACTGTCACTTTGTGGCTGTTTTGTGTTTCTGTGGTTATTTTGTGTCTCTTTCTTGTTATTTTGTGTCTCTTTGTGGCTGTTTTCCATCTCTTTGTGATTGTTTTGTGTCTTTTTGTGGCTGTTTTTTGTGTCTGTAGTTATTTTGTATCTCTTTATGGTTATTTTTGTGTCTCTTTGTGACTGCTTTGCATCTCTTTGTGACTGTCTCTTTGTGGCTGTTTGGTGTTTCTGTGGTTATTTTGTGTCTCTTTGCAGTTGGTTGTTTAGTTTCTCTTTGTGGCTGTTTTGTGTGTCTTTGTGGTTGTTTTGTGTGTCTTTGTGGTTGTTTTGTGTGTCTTTGTGGCTGTTTTGCACGTTTCTGGGGAGGTCTTCTTTTTCCTCAGCGACGTCCTCCGATCTTTGTGGAGGATGTCTCTCAGGACAACCATGATGCAGACCTGGATAAGTGACTGAAAATGGATAATAAATACATTTTTGCTGTTTATGTGCAAACCAGAAGTCTAACTTTTCAACCTGAAGCTCGTGTTTTTCCTTCGCTGCTCATCATTTATCCCCCGGATGTGTTTAAAGACTGAAAAACAGAAAGCTCTCTGCGATTGGCCCTGAATGTGCTTGATGTCGGTGAGTTCAGAGGAAACCGAACCGCTGTCTGACTCATCTGCAGCAGCTTCAGAGACCCATTTCCTCCTCAGCTTCAGAGTCGATCGTTGCCGTCCTGAACAGGAAGACCTGCCTCCTCCTTATTCTCATCTTCCCTCCCCAGTCCCAGATTGCATCTTCCAGAAAGCAAACTATTTTTGATAAAAGCAATTCGGAGGGCCCCATACGTTAAAATATTCATGAGGCTAGAAGGAAAACGTACAGCTGGGGAACCTATCAGGCAATAAGACAATTTTCAAATATTCTCTTTGCTTTGCGTTGGAGTCGAGAAACCTGAAATCTGAATCCTTTATTTCCCCACTTCACATCTGGAAAGGTTTTTTAACTGTAGATGCCTGAATAGTGAAAAGAACTCACATACATTCAGCTCAGCTCTCCCTGGAGACTTTCATATGAATACAGCCGGAGTGACGGCAAACAGAAAGGAAAGAGGAGGACAAACATGGGGAGAAAGAGCAAAGCTGAGAGAGGGAAAGGAAAGAACGAGTTAAAGGGAAAGCAGGAGTTAAAGGGAAAGAAAAGGAGACATGTGTTCCCAGTGTTCAGGATGAGGTAATACTACAGATGAAATGCAGGCAGCAGTGACGACAGACATCCAGAGTGTATCTGAAGAGAGGCAAAGAGAGGGAGACAGAACAGAAAAGCCGGAGAGAAGAAACCAAATGCACATTTACAGCATTCAAGCCACATTTTTGTCCATATATCTGCAATCATTTGTTGACACTGAAGGGAATTTTTGGTGAAAACCAGCATCCAGGAGTCTCTGAATACAGCTTTAACTAAACTGAAACATTTTAGAAGTAGAATGCTAAAAACAAACTCTATGTACTGTCACAGAAGTTTCTGTCTGTGAAGTGGACCAACCACGATTAAAGAAATTAATTACAGGAATGCTGGTAAAAACTGTTAAACGTGTGTTAATACATTATTTTACCAACTAACAGCTGCACATTCAAGCTGTTAAATTCCATATAGTTAAACATAATATTGTATTGAAGTGGATCTGGGTCTGACACTGTCTCATAATTCAGGAAATCTGTTTAGTTTTTTGCCAAATCGAAGTGAAATTAATATTACTGATTAAATATTTTCTGTAATAAATACCAATTGAATTAACCATTGTCTAATCTGTGTTTTATCAGCTGCAGTGAAAATGCAAACAAACATAAACAAAGTCATATTTATGCGATTTCTGCATCAGAGCTGAACACACGTTGGTCCCTATGGCAATTAGTCATGTACAGATCAACAGGTTTGCAGACAAAACATTCATCTGCGGTTGAGAATCTGTAGCGCTCATAAATAATCTGGACCAAATTAGCAGCTGTTGTCATGGTGATCTAGCAGGTTAAAAGACCTTCGTGTTACTGATGTCTCTTTTTAGGCTAAACATACCTGCTAACAGCTAATCTCACTTCATAGTACAACCCCCTCTGTTGTCTGTCATTGTTGGTGAAAAAAGCCTGAATATGTCGGTTTTTGTGGATCCATAAGTCATGTATAAATGTTCATGCTGGTCGCTGCTTTGCTCCATTACTTAATGGACAGAGTTTGGTGTGTAGCTTTGTCGTTTTGCTGTAATAATCGCTGCTGCTGTGCTTCGGCCCTGAAGCTCTGTGGGAGAGTAAAGAGTGTTTATTTTGTTTTCCGTCTCCTGTGTTTAAACTCTGCGGTTCAGTCCGTCACACGAGCTCTTCCTCACGTCCTTCTGCAGATGCTAACACAACGCACACACACACGCACACGCACACATAGAGATTCATTTACCGCACAAGTTGCAAGTGTCGTTCATGGTGTTACAGTTCTTGATAAATGCATGACAGTACTGTATGCAACCAGTCAACCAAGCCAAGGATTTGCAAGAAAAACTAATTTGTTAAGTTGATCAAGGGACTTTCAGAATATTTATTTAAATGTGAGATGTTTATATGTTTAAAACTTTTGTGCTACACTTTGTAAAGACAATTACAGACTGTGGATGTCAACTCTTGCAAAGGTAAACATCAGTCAGGGTTGCCGGTCCCCTCTTGGCTTTGTTTTTTAATAAAACATACAGCACCCTCCATAATTATTAGCACCCCGGTTAAGATGTGTTCTCTAGCTTCTAATATATATATATATATATATATATATTCTAAATAATATAGGACCACAATGAAAAAAAGGAAAATTCAAGCTTTAATTAAAGTGCATTTATTCAGTGGGGAAAAAAATCACACATTCAGAAATAATTCTTTTACATCAAATCATGTGTGCCACAATTATTAGCACCCCTGATGTTAACACTTTGTACCACTTCCTTTTGCCAACAAAACAGCACCTAATCTTCTCCTGTAATACATTTTTTCTACAATTTTTTAGTGTGAGAGCATGCTTCTGTAATAAAAATTAAATTTATTTTAAGACTTTCAACACATCTGAACCAGGGGTGCCAATAATTATGGAGGGAGCTGTGTGCATAATAGCAGTTATATTATTTTACAAAAAGAAAGAAAATGTTCGGTTTGATAGTTGTGCCTTCAAAATATCTAGCACGCCAGGCCCCTGTTGGTTAGTTTTGCTTGACGGGCCATGCTTGGTAAAGTAGAAGATTATATACCTGTGTACTATATAAGTACATGTAGAAATTTAAAGTACTAGAAAGTAGAGAAAAAGTACAAAAAACTACTTTATTAAGTAGATTAAGTGGCTTTCAGAATATTTGTATAAGGGTGGGTGAGATGTTTAAATGTTTAAACTTTACAGTTATACTTTGGAAAGACTTTGTACTAATTCATTGTTCCATTATAGACTATGGAGGTTTCTGTTGGACAGATGGATGTCGGTCAGTCATCTTGGCTTTTTTGTTTTTTAGTATTTAAAAATGCATATTTTCATTTATATTATTTATATAAAAAAAAGACCTTTTCAGAAAACTTTATAATTAATTTCTGTTTCCTCCAAACATCCAGAACAGCTGGGCCCTTGTTGGTTGGTTTAGTGTGACGTCCTCTCCTGGTAAAGTAGATGTGTATGTGTGTTTGTAAATTAATAATAAAGCAGTTGCTCCTGATGCTGCAGCTCTTGATACATTAGTGCATGCAACCAAGTAACCAAATCCACCAAGCCAAGGATTTGTCAGAAAAAGTAATTATTAAGCATATAAGTGACTTTTTAAAAATATTTGTATAAGGGTGAGATGTTTGAAATCTCTAAGATCTCAGTTTCACTTTGGAAAGTCTTGGTACCAATTCACAGTTTGCAGGCTATGAAGGCTACCTGATGGACAGACAGACATCAGTCAAGGTTTTTTGTTTGTCAATTAAAACAGAGCATACTTACAGTTATATTTTGGAAAAAGACCTTAAAAGAAAATTTCCCATTTTCTGTATGGTGGAAAAACATATTTCAGTGACTGAGATGCCAAACCTACTGTAAACTAACACACAAATAACCATCTCATTGAATTGTTCATGATTAAACTGCAGTTTTCAATTGTAATTTAACAAAATATCATTTCTTTAAGTTAAATGGAAGACATTTACATGAGCAAAAAAAATACAAAATTTGCTCTAAGTAGGGTTGAATAATTTTATAACGTAAGAAAATTGTCATTATTAGTTGAGTTACATATTTTTATGTTTAAATAATCTTGTGGAAAAATATCAACCAGCCACTGTAACGTTAAAAAAGACTTTACATAAAAATCCTGTATATTTGAAAGTATGTTTACCTATAAAATTATTTAATTTAATTTTGAAAAAATGCTATTGAAATGCTAAGCACTTGTGATTTTTGTTTCCTCAAAATAAGCAGGAACACTTGTTGGTAGGTTTAGCTTGACGGGCCACTGTTGGTAATGTAGACGTGTAAGCATGTGTGTGTACATGTACAAGTTTGTCCTACACAGGTTTCCATCCCTTTTTAAACGCTTTTTTCCCCCCTGGGATTGGTCTGGCCCGGTTCTGATCGCTGCAGAACAACAACCAGCCTTGTTGTTCCCGTTGATTCTCAGCATCACATTTGGCTCGCGGCCTCGGTGTGTCTCCGTTCTCATTTCCAGCGTTAATCATCTCTATCCTCTAGAACCACTTCATTATGCAAGGCTGTTTAACTGTAAAATCACTGTATAATTTGCTGTCTGTTCATGCAAATGGCTTCATCTGAACGAAAAATGCAACAACACAAAACTGTGCTTTTTTTTCCCTTCTTTCCTCTTCAAATTATTTTCTAAATTTATTTATTTTCCCCGCAGAACCAAAACCCCGTCGGTGATGGAAGCATCCAAACAGCCAAATGACATTAAAACAATACTATTGAGAGAGTTGTTGTGGTAATCCATCAAAGTAAAAGTGAACAAAATTTCCCATTTTTGGCCTGGAATCTTGGTTTTGTTGCCCACAGAGCAACCACACTAAACACAAGCAGAAACATCTCTGAACATCTGTTAAATACCACATGCAAACAATTAAACTTGATTACTGCAGAAAATTGTGACACATTTCCAACTTCACAAGCTCTTTTCTCTGCTGCCACGATGCCAATTCCACTTGCCAAGTACAAAGGTTAACTGCACTTTTCTGCAGATCTTATTTGAATTTCTGCAGGAGTAACAATCATACGTTCAGTTTTCACAACTCTGCTGTGAAGACTTGCAGCTCAGTGGCCTTATAAAACCTGAACAAAGACCTCCTGCCACATTAAACTCTCCAGTTAAGTCTTTTTCCCTGTTGAAAACCTGAAACATGACTTCAGCAACATCCCCTTTAAGTCTGTAAAAGCCCTCATGAATCTGGGTTTAATCACAATGTCCTTTTAGATCCTTGAACTTCATCTGAGCAGCAACAAAACACCAGAGACTGTTTTTGCTCATTCAAAATCTAAATTCTTTCCATTATATTTGATTTTATAATCCTGCAGTTATTGTTGTGCCTCTGTGGTTATTTTGTGTCTATTTGTAGTCATTTAGTGTCTCTTTGTGGCTACTTTGTGTACCTTTGCTAAAATTTTGTGTCTCTCTGTTTTTTAGTCTTTGTGGCTGTTTTGTATCTTTTTTGTGTCTCAGTAGTTGTTTTGTGACTATTTGTAAATGTTTTGTGTCTATTTGTGGTTGTTTTGTGTCTGTTTTTAATTGTGTTGTGTCTCTTTTTGGTTGTTTTGTGTTTCTTTGTGGCTGTTTTGTGTTTCTGCTGAAATGTTGTCTTTTTTTGGTTGTTTTGAGTCTGTGGCATTATACATTGTAAAAAAACAAACAAACAAAAAAGCAGTTGAGATGCCAAAATCTTCTGTAGAATAATGGAAAAATAATCTCGTAACCCTTAAAATTATTTCCCAGGTAAGACAGGGTTGTGTTTTAAGGATGGTATTGCAAAAACAAACATGTCTGACAACAAATGAAAGTCTTGAAACAAACCAAAAACAAGACAAACATTAAAATCAGAACATTCAGAACACTTTTAGTTGTTGCATTTGTTGGGTTTCTCTCTGCAGTATATAAGTGTAAGGTCTCGACTTTAGTACCTGAAGTGACCCGAGTTCACTTGTGTTCCGGATTATATGGATAAAACTGAATTAAACTGAAGGTGTTGGAGTGCTGTCCGGCCTAATCTCTGGATGAATTCCAACTTGTGGCATCTGGCGGTGAATTTCTGGACACCGTCACACTGTCATATCGCTGAGGAAAAAGTTGCGACAGAGTTTACAGAATGCGTCTGGCACTTGTGTTTGGACGAATGCCGCCCGCTAGCTTTGAATGGAAGGCCATATTTGGGCCGTGAGTTATGACAACTTTTTCAGGGAGGTGTAAATATTAGGACGGCCGAGACACTCCTGAGACGGAGAAGCTTTAGAGACAATGAGCGATGAAACAAATGTTGGAGGACAAAGCGAGAGACAGAACTGAGGACTGGAGCGGCGACTCTCAGGAGTCGTGTTCAAACCAAACGCCTCCAGGGAGCAACAAATCCGGTTGAGTTCACCAACAGTTCGACTGTGAGAAAGAGGAAAACAACAACGATGTGCAGCAAACAGCTTCAACAGATCCAACTGGGTCATTTCTGTTCTGACAGAATTTACAGAAACACTTTGGTTTTGATCACAAGACAGAAGATGTTTTATGTCAACAACAAACAATCCTGCTGTTTGGCTGTTTTGAAGGTGGAGTTTTCCTGACTTAAATATCCACCTGAAAAGACTAATAAATGAAACTTAACTTAAAATGATTAGTTGAATCTTATCTTGTTGCAGTTTAAGATTAAATTTAGTAGATTAGTCAGTTTCAAATGAATAAACATATTATTAGAACCTATTTACTTAAAGTTTATTCCTGAAAAAGACAAATCTTGTATTTCTCAATTTGAATATTTCTTTAAATCGATTATAACGAACTTAAAGAGACTGATTACTCTGGTCAATATATCTTTTTAACACATATTTAAATTTTACTACAGATTTTAGAAAAAAAAATACTAACTTGACATAATTCTTTACTTCTAATTTATTAGCAAATCAGTTTCACTCAAACAGTGAACCTCTCTGTAATTTCTATTTTTTTTATAAAACAAAAAATTTGAACAACAAACAACATTGCTTTTAGTTAATCTTATTTTTTTAAAACAAATCTCCTACATTGTGTTTATCTCTAAACAAGTAAAATGTAGATTTTTCCCAGTGCACATATTTACCTTAAATGATGAATAAAGAGACTGATAAATCTACTCATTCTAACTTTAAATCCTGCAATAAAATCAATTTTTAGTTTTTGATGAATTTGATTTTATTTCAGAGTTTACTATAATTACTAAAACTTATCTATTTTCTAATTGAAAAGCATTTGCACAAGACACATTTTCAGTTTTCCCAGTGTAAATATTTACCTGTAACAAAGACATAAGAAAAAAAAGATGGGAAATCTAGCCAATATAACTAAATGCATATTTGAAAAAGTTTGGAAAAGCAAAAATGTGATTTTACTGCAGAATTTAAAAACTTGCTGTTTTATTTCCAATCCATTAGCAAGTCTGTTTCATTGAAACAAATGAAACAGTCTGTTACTGATTACTAAAAACATGTGAAGTAAAAAGTTGCAACAACAAAAAACATTGTGTTTGGTTACTTTTAGATTTACTTTTAATAAATCATCTGCATCATGTTTATTTCTAAACAAGTCAAATTTAGATGTTTCCAGGTGCAAATATCAATCGTAAATGAATAACAGACACTGATAGATCAGCTCATTATAACTGTAAATACGCATTTGAACATTTTTGAAAAACTAAAAATTGTACTTTTTTCTTGCAGAGTTTACAAGAATTACCAGATGTTATTTATAATTTAAGAAAAAAAATCTTCTGTACAACACACCTTTTTAGTTTTCCCAGTGTAAACATTCCTCTCTAACGAATTATGGCGTACCAAAAACAAAACCTGGTAAATCTAGTCGTTGTAACTCTAAAAAAGCTTGGAAATGCAATAAAAAAAGATTTTTCTGCAGAATTTTATTTCCAATCAATCAGCAAGTCTGTTTAATTCAAACAAATGAACTTCTCTGTTGCTGATTACTAAAAATTGAAGCAACAACAAACTATTTTGCTGTGAGATCATTAAAACGAGCTTTTAATAAATATGCATTGTTTTTTTTATCAGTAAACAAGACAAATTTTGACTTTTCGTGATATATCAAATATCAAGTAAATGTAGTATTTATAGTGTTGTATGATTCATTGCAGTCTGTAAGGACACATTTTGAGTATTAAACTTTAAATATTATTGCTGGTAGGTCATGTTTAATAAACTTTTAATCAAACTACATGTACGTCGGGTTGTTTTTGCTGGATCTGACAGGTGCTTTAGCCGATCACACAGCTTTTACTGCATCTCCAGTTGATTTTCGTACATTTCCAAAAGCTGTGCATGAAAACCATCGACCTCCTGGAAGGAGTTTAAAGTAAAACCCCTGATGTGACTCTTTAAAAACAACTCCCTTCAGCTGCTTTTCTCTCGGCTGTGAGTAAACGTCGTATGTCTGCGTTACATAATCGACCTCGGCCAATCGGTGAGCCCGACAGCTATGACGTCATGTGCTGGTTTAAGCCAAACACACACATGCTGATGTAGGTGAACACAGCTGGAACCAGGTATCAGTGAAAAAGCAGAAGCAGCTGTCAGAATGAAAACATTCTCACCAACAGGCCGGGAGAGAATCTGTGGTTTTTCTCCTCGAACTTTAAGAAGTGAGAGTCTGGACGTTAACACAGTGCTGGGGGATTATTCAACTTCCAGCCTGTCAGTTTATGTACTTCATTTAAAGCCCTGCAGGTAGCTGTTTTGAATATTGCAGCATCGTGACTAAAAGCTTCTGAGCCAAAAAACCTGCAGCCTGCAGATCAGCCACACGTCAATCTTTACATACAGTTTAAGTTTGCCGCTTCTCCCGTGATATATGAGGTTAAGTTATATGTTTGTTTGTTTTTTAATCCTTGTGCGTTTGTGTGACTTCATCAGCCATGCAGACTTCTATAGATCTGAAGTTCTGCACAAATCATCTTCATTAGCTTCAATCTTTTTACAAATAAGTGTCATTCTCTCCGTGAATAATTTCAAACACCTTGAGTCACGACGGCCATGCTTACAGGAAACGTACCAAATGAAACATATTGTAATCTGCGCCGTGAGTCAGTCCGTTTGGATTTGGTTAAACTGAGGATTACATAAAAGAGTAAAACATGCTGACTATCTGTCAGACAGTAGTTAAGGTGCAGCAGCTTGGATATGCCAATCAGAAGGGAATAAAGGACAGCAGCTTATTCCAAAAACACAGCGTGGGCATGTCTAAAGCCTGGATTATACTCCCTTGTCATTCCATGAAAAACTAGAAAAGCACTCGGAGAGCGCATACCTCCGCCATCCCGTTTGTCTGTCTGTCCTTCTGTGTGTCTGTGTGTGTGTGTCTGTCTGTTTGTCTGTTAACAGCATAACTCAAAAAGTCATGGACAGATTTTCACCAAATTTTTACAGGATGTCCGGAAGAGCACGAGTAAGAATCGATTAGATTTTGGAGGTGATCCGAATCACCGTCTGGATCCAGGAATTTTTTGAAGGTCGAAGGACAATTGAGAAATGGCCGCCGAGCAGACCGATACTCGTGCTCTTCCGGACATCCTGTAAAAATTTGGTGAAAATCTGTCCATGACTTTTTGAGTTATGCTGTTAACAGACAAACAGACAGACAGACAGACACACACACACACACACACACACACACACACACACACACACACACACACACACACACACACACACACTCACAGACGGACAGACAGACAAACAAACTCCGGTGATTACATAACCTCCTGGCGGAGGTAATTAATCAGAGCTTCCCATCCTGACACCCAGCAAAATTTGATCATTTATCTGCAGTAACTTTAGTATATTTAATGTAGCCATGCAAAGTTTTACCTTCATACAATCCATATTTTCAGAGTTATAGACCCTTGGTAAGTGCATACACTACTGTTCAAATGTATAGGGTGACTTAGAAATGTCCTTATTTTTGAAAGAAAAGGTTTTTTTTCAATGAAGATAAAATTTAAAGAATCAGAAATCCAGTGTAGACATTGTTAATGTGTCACAATCTAAAGATTTTTAAAAATTTTAATATTTGTAAAATTACAGTTGTTATAATGCCATTTTATGTCAAAAAGTTCAATTTTCTTTCAATAAAAGGAAAATGATGTTATGTTGTGTAATTTTGTTTGCTGTTTAATGCTGTTTCAGATTACACAAGTCAATTTACAGTCAGTTTTTATAATTTCATTCACATTTTCTTGTATTTAAAAAATCTGGCTAAAATTATAAAATGAAAATGAAAAATTCTGTGAGACTACAGATTCTTTCAACAGTGTAGCAACATTAGCTAACAAGCTGCTTGGCTTGGCAATTAAATACAAAACGTAAAATGTAAAATATAAAAGTACACCCTTACCTCCAACGGTTTGCATCTTATCCCCCAGAAAGAGATTCAAAACAGCCAAAACTAGAAAAGCAGTCAGAGAGTTCAGTACTCTACCAAGGCGCTCATTACTTGTATGATTTCTGATGGATAAGTCTCGAGAAGTCCACAGCATTTGTAGTAGGATCGCAATCATGTGATCACCAGCAGGCAGCTGATGTAGTGTTCACTTGTTGTCATGGTTACAGTGATGCCATGCCACTATATTGCATCCATCCATCCATTCTCTATACACCGCTTTATCCTCACTAGGGTCATGGGGGGTGCTGGAGTCTATCCCAGCTGACTCGGGTGAAGGCAGGGGACACCCTGGACAGGTCACCAGTCTGTCTCAGGGCTACATATACAGACACACAATCACACTCACATTCACACCTACGGACAATTTAGAGTAATCAATTAACCTCAGCATGTTTTTGGACTGTGGGAGGAAGCCGGAGTACCCGGAGAAAACCCACGCATGCACAGGGAGAACATGTAAACTCCATGCAGAAAGATCCCAGGCCCACCCCGGGATTTCACCCAGGGATCTTCTTGATGCAAGGCGAAAGTGCTAACCACTATTACACTGTGCAGCCCGTGACAAGGATTCATATGTTAAAATACAGATTTATAGGAGTCATTGGAAACTCAAGACTGCAATGATATACAGTGGTGTTCCCTGAAAATTTCATCCAAATCCGTTAGTCCATTATTGAGTAATGTTACACACAGAAAGACAAACAGACGAACATACACCGATCGTCACGTATCCCCGCCACGTTCCTTGATAGAGTAACTAGCTTCTCGGCTTGGCACTTAAATACACAATGCTGTGTAGAACATAAAGTTACACCACATTTTGCATCTCTTACCCCAGAAAGAAATGCAAAACGGCCAAAAGAATGCAGAAAATGACCAAATGGAGATGTAAAATGACCACAAAAAGAGTCCAAGCAATAAAAAATGGTCACAATCAGATCTCGGACAACTGTAAAGCTTCCAAATGACCAGACAGAGCCACAGAACACCTAGGAGACACAAAATTGTGTTACTTGGCCAACAAAATGACTACAAATGTCATGTTTTGTGTTTGTTTCAGTGAAGTGGTCTTTCTCCAAATAATCACAGATCTGTTGTTTCATAACCTGTGCAGCAGAAAACATGATTCAGCTTTAATTTTTTCAGTTTATCTCTCTACAGGCTGCTATTTTTAGGTCCTTCACACGTTCTGCTTTACATTCACACAGTTTCCACCGGAGACTTGAGGTGAAGAGTCGTGTTTCGGGTCACCTTGACATTTTCTCAGCCTGTTCAGTGAATTAACCTTCCAGTCACACCGCGAACCAACCTCCAGCAAAACAAAACAGCTTCAGTCTAACCGCATGTAATTCCACTCCCAGCAGCTGTGTGTGTTCTCACTGATCTATTAAGAGCTGCTCTGATTTAATGGTGATCAAACACTGTCAGACTCCCGCTGAGGAGATTCAGCAACATGAAACCTTTCAGACGGAGTGCGGACGACACGCTGGAATTCCTGGAACTCTGAAAAACCGAATATTCCTTTCAGTTCTCCAAGTATCGATACATGAGTCACCCTCATGGAGCACAGCAACATGAGGGAAGCTCAGTGAGACGTGAAACCACAATCAGCAACAGCAGACCTCAAGTATTAGTGGTTTTGTGGAGATGTTTTGGAAATGTATGATGGACATGTGGTGAACGTGACTTATTAGCAGCTTTTAAGAGTGAAGTGTAAGGTAATTAAGGTCAACATTGAACTGATTGTCCTGCAAAATGAAAACATGTAAGTTCAGTGTGTCCAAAAACTACTAAACCGTGCTTGAGAGTCATACTGATAAACCGGGTGTCAACAAGATGAGGACACTAAACTCTGAAACTGTATTTTTACTCTCAGATAGCTGCTCAGTTCTGAGGAGGTCTCACTGCTTTATATGTATAGAGTTACACATGATTTTCTCTCTTTACTCTATTAACTTCAACCCTTTGAACCACAAAACCACTGGTGGATGTGAAAGACATATTACCTTTAATGAAATCACCAAACATACACCATTTATCAGCTGCAAAGCTAAACCATCACAGTGTGAAATACAGTTTTAAAGTAACTCGAAGACCACACAGTCCTTCACCAGTGCCAGAACCTGCAAATTTTAAAGGTATCAATCCAGAACCGAACCAAACTTCAACCACAATTTTTATTCAGGATGCAAATTTTAAGCAATTTTCTCAACGAACAATTAGTGGCATTATCACTCAAAAAACAATCGATTTCACAAATTGAGGGCAAATTCTCCATATAGCTGTTTTTTTTGACCTGAAACATTCCACTTATACAGCTAGGCTACATATTCCGTTAAGTTTTAGCTACACGTCCTGTCTCGTTTTCCACATATTAGCATTATCTGTCACAAAAGTCTTTGTCATGATGACCCTCTGACATTTAAACTCCCACAATTTCTCTCTGCTTGCTGATATGTAACTCCCCATAGCCCAAGTGATGCCACCTTTTGGTTGCTACAGTAATAAATAGTAAGAAGCTCCACCTGGTGGAACAACCAGGTACTACAGCTGATCTACAATATATTTTATGACATGCACATCCTTCATAGCATCTTCTGCTTTATGGGCCAAAAGTAGGTTTACATTTGTTTCAATATTTGCTTCATGTTTTAGATCTAATTTAGCCAAACCATATTTCATAATTATTCCAAATCCCTTATTATTCGTGTTTTGGAGATGTTATTAAGCTATTTCTTCCAATTTTGTTTAGATTTTTATGGATTTTTACTTCTTTTTTTTTTTTTGCAGGGATTTTACAGGGAAATTAAATCAAGAGCAAAGAAAGTGAATACTAAAGCAGTACTAGAAGTGTGAAAATGCCAAGCAGGTGCTCACATCATGGCAAGGAGCCTTTAACACTTCCCCACCTTTCTGCCAGGCAGTTTATCGCATAATGAATAAATGTGCCAAAAAAAAAGAAAGACGAATGTGCATACTTACTTAGTGTAAGCCTACTTCTGAGAACGTTGTATATTTGAATCAGTTAAATTATTAACGGCCATAATTTATTAATGATCAATCATTATTGTTAGTAATTTTTATCAAAATTTGCCTTGGTAGTTTTTGTGTAAATATAACTTAAGAACATGTGAATAACCCAGAAAATTAACCTTGCAGAGATGAGATACAAAGCACATCAATGCAGCAGGTTAAAAACAGTTGACAGTGAAACTTAGGGCAATATTTGTCACAAAATTTGTCTCTAAATCAAATGCAAACTAAGTTTCACAATCCTCTGCACTCCTTTGTTGCATGAAATTCCTAAAAATTATATGAAGATGACACCTTTTAAAGACCTGATTTAAGAGTTTAGCACCATCTCACCTTTCAATGTCAACATAACATCAGAAAGAATCACAAAGCTTCACCAAATTCAGCTCCACTATTTAATTCATCATAGTATTTTAAGTTTACACTGCTCCTCATCCAAGTTTCATGATGATGCAGAAATAAAGTTTATATCGAGTGCTTCAACCGTGTCTCCCATCCTTAATGTCAACATGTTGCTGAGTTGCAGAGACTGACACTTTGCTGCATCCTCGTACAAACTTCCATTTTCATCTGAATAATGTGTCGTATCCTGACTCACCCCACAGCCGCCGCTCCCTCACACTCCTCCAGAAGACATCCCAAGCCTTGTTGGTGGAGTCTTTAACGTGCTCGCTGAAGGATCTCCGCAGAGGAGCTTTCACCGCCGGGCTCTGAGCCATATTCCACTCGTTCAACAGTTACATATTCCCTCTTAGATGAAAACCCTGCACTTCTGGACACTTTCTAAGCCATGTGGGTGACGTTTGCTCCGTCACTGCTTGTACAGAGGGTGAGCTTGACTTCAGAGTTCAGCAAAGTGAGCGAAGAGGAGGAGGAAGAAGAAGAAGAGGCAGGGGGGCTGACACTTGATGCAAAAAGTCTGCATGCAATTTGTGAAACACCCCTGTGCTTTCCTTCCCTGCAGCTCAGAACGCTCCGAGTGAATCTATCTTTGCGAGGACTGGCTTGAGTTTTGAACCTTGGGAAAGAACCGTTTTGGAGATGCATTATGGCACTGCAATAACACAAATACAAACGTGTGTTTGAGCAACAACCAACAAAGAAAATGTGTGTTTATGCGGACGAGTAAACTGTTCTAGAATGTGAGCATCCATGTGTGTGCGTGTTGTCAGGAGTGTGAAGCAGAGCGAGAGTATTTATCTTTGTGTGTTTGTGTGGGATGTTTAAGGATTTGGCCGGCTGAAGAGAGGAAATGACATCTAACCTGCAGCGGACACAAACACACAGACGCACACTAATGGAAACAGACACACTCGCATTATAAACACAAACTCAAATAGTTTCATGCACACAGTGAGACACTGCACAGCCACACACATACGGCAGAATTGATTACGAGGCCTCCACACAGACAAAAAACCTCTACGACACTCTTGAACATGACAATAATCGAATATTGATTTGCGTTCTGGCACCTAAATAAATATGACTGACTGCAATATTGACGTTTAAAACACTTGAAAACTCCGCTGCATCAAATCAAGTGTTCCCTAAATCAACAGTCAGCTCCAGCAGAGGCCAGATTTTCAATTGTTAATCTTTGAAAATGGGAAAAGGCGCACTAAGTTTTGTATCTAAGTTCCTGTAAGTGTACGGCTGTATCCATGTTTCCTATTAAAAATACAGTCTTTTTTTCGATATTTTACCAACAACAACAGTAGAGTTTGATGTGTGGCAAGTATGGCAAGTCACGGCTCCATTATTCTGCTATTTTCACTTGCAAAAATAATCATAGGACCACAAAAACTGGTGTTGAAATTAGGGTTTATGTTGTTTTTACATGTGCAAACTTAGAAGCTGCTTCCATGCCGTCCTCATGTAAAAATGTAGCAACATAGGAGGTTTATGGTGCTTTCTGAAGGTTGAGGATGTAGGTAGGATACGGTTGAGGATCAATTTCCTGTCAGCAAACTATTTTTTTCAGCTATACAAACTGTTGGGTAGCATAAATAATCACAAAAAGCCCCTTTTATTAGCTCTTTACATGCTATCTATACAAGAAGCTTAATCCATGAAGTAACTAAATCTATCAGAACATGACCATGATGAACCAAAGTGTTGGCTAGACATATTCTATAACTTTTGAAACCCAACAGGAGATGTGTCTCTGAAGACTAGATGAACAGATCTGGCTGAGTACATTTGGGTCTAAAAGTAAGTAAGGAGGCTAGAAATGTGGAGAAACTCAGTAAATCTTTCCTGGGTGAACGAGGAAAAGTCTTTGGGAGAGTAGAGAAGGATACAAAACTAAAAGCAGAAGTGTTATACATGAAGAGAAACCTGAAACAGAGGTGGGAAATCTCAAATGTACTGAAGCAGCCTGACATAAGCACACATGCCTCATCTTAATCATCATCGTCATCATTAATGGTAAAATCTTCTTAAATACACTTCCTCTCTTGGGAACGAGATTAAATAAACTGTTCAGGTCAGGACTGCTGGGAAAGAGCAGGAGGAGATGGAAGATAAGGAATGAGGAAGAGGGTGAATGGAAGGATATAATCTCAGATGGTGACAACTCTGCAGTCTGTCCTTTATCGAAGAGGTTCAGACCGATAGACTGAACCTCAGCAGTGTGAAAGTACAGATGAAAAAGTGATTTTCAGCACCAGTGTTGAAAATTTGTCAGTATCTATTATTTGATCAGAAGGTTGTAGATACTGACATCTGAGAAGGTCTGCAGTGCATTAAGAAAAAACGTATTTCTGTTTCCAAGTTGTTCCTTAATGTTCATGAACCTAGATGGTGAAGAATCTCATTGTAAAGTTCTGGTAGGACAGTATCTGAAATGTGTTAGATGGTAGGATGTGCTGTGGCTTCACAAGTTCCAAAAGACAAAGAAAACCTGAATTCTATACCTGCATGTCAGAAAACCTGTTGTAGATTATCTGAAGTACCTCATTGTTCCACCAGGTGGAACTTTGGAGACAAAAGGAGGTGATCTGGAAGACTACAGGTAGTTCATGTTGGCAAGCAGAGAGTTTTGTGGGAGTTTAGCTAGCAACGGACACCATGACAAAGACTTCTGCAATGTTGAATGACGTTCGACCAGAGAGCACCATGACTAGTGATGGTGACATGAAGCCTCATGACGCATTCAACCACTTGAGCCAATTGGTTTGAGAAAGGGTTCATTTCTTGAAGCTTCATGAGCACACGAAACCAACTACTGGTCAAGTGTATAATCACAGGCACCTGTATCTGAACCACATGCCGGATGCATTCAATCATTGTTCATTATGGCTGCTGGGAATGACTATGAAAAACAAAAAAATGTATGACCAAATAAATTCCATAGATAAATGATCACATATGTGTATAATAAAATATATTTTCATGTATTCTGTGTGTAAATTTCCCCAAAATGGTAGTATCATATAATGTAGCAGGTTGTGTAATACAGTTTTTCTTAATTGCTAAAACACTAAACTCTGTTGTCTGAACCAAATTCTCAGTTGCCTGAACCCACTTATTGAATCAGTCACTCTTTTGGCTAAACCATAAGCCCTTTCCACCTGTTTAGACACATCTTGTCAACACATTGTCATTGTGATGCACCTGTGTTGCAAAATAGTGAGCACAGGTGGCAAAAGTCAAACACAGTTAAAGCTCAGGCGTCACCAGTTGAACACAACAACTCAAAATTGATCACACTTGTGGCTAATGATGTGAGGGTACAGTGCCTATGATAAGTATTCATCCCCTTTGATGTTTTACCCTTCTATTGCTTTCATAAATCTATCATGGTCAATAAAATTTAGCTTTTTTAAAAAAATAATTTTTTGGAAAAAACTCTTTAATGTCAAAGTGAAAACAGATTTCTATAAAGTAATGTTACAGTTTTTCTCGATTGCTAAGACACATTTCTGGAAAGCTGCTCTCCTTTTCCCTAAACTGTGAACACAAAACTCAGTTTTCAAGCTACATTCACAAAACCTCTGACATGCCGTATGCATGTTCCTCTTCTTAGATTTCTATCCATTGCAGTGCCTCACAAACCAGTGCTTTGGCTTATATGTACCCTCACATCATTAGCCACAAGTGTGATCAATTTTGAGTTGTTGTGTTCAACCGGTGATGCCTGAGCTTTAACTGTGTTTGACTTTTGCTCACCAGTGCTCACCATTTTGCCACACAGGTGCATCACAATGACAATGTGTTGACAAGATGTGTCTAAACAGGTGAAAAGGGCTTATGGTTTTGCCAAAAGAGTGACTGATTCAATAAGTGGGTTCAGGCAACTGAGAACTTGGTTCAGACAATAGAGTTTAGTGTTTTAGCAATTGAGAAAAACTGTAATGAAAGAAAATTATATAAATAAAAATAATTGTTTGCATAATTATTCACCCCCTTTTTAATTTAATGGTCTAATTCAATAGAGGTCCATCAAATTGTTGCCAATAGTCTCAGAATTAGTGAAATGAAGATCACCTGAGTGGTGTGGGTGTGTTTCAAGTGATTGAGTTGTAAAACACCTGTCTGAAGGGTCCAGAGAGTGGCTGATCAGTATTCCTGGTTACCATTACACCATGAAGACAGAAGAACACTCTAAGCAACTCAGGGAAAGGGTTATTGAGAAGTACAATTCAGGGGATGGTTATGAAAAAATTTCCAAGGCACTGAACATCCCCCGGAGTTCAGTGAAATCAATTATCAAGAAATGGAATGAATATGGCACTTGTGTGAATCTGCCTAGATCAGGCCGCCCTCGTAAACTGAGTGACCTACAAGTAGGAGACTAGTGAGAGAAGCCACCAAGACCCTACAACTACTCTGAAGGAGTTACAAGCTTCAGCTGCTGAGATGGGAGAGACTGTGCATGTAGCAAGTGCTGCCCGGGTTCTTCACTGGTCAAAGCTTTATGGGAGAGTGGCAATGAGAAAGCCACTGTTGAAGAAAAGTCATATTAGATCTGGACTAGAGTTTGCCAAAAAGCACGTGGAAGACTCCATGGTCAAGTGGAAGAAGATTCTTTGGTCTGATGAGACCAAAATTGAGCTTTTTGGCCATCAGACAAGACGTCATGTTTGGCGGAAACCAAACACTGCACATCACCAAAAACACACCATCCCCACTGTGAAGCATGGTGGTGGCAGCATCATGCTGTGGGGATGTTTCTCAGCAACTGGACCTGGAAGGCTTGTAAAGATAGAGGGCAGAATGAATGCTGCAAAATACACTGAAATCCTGGAGGATAATCTTTTTCAGTCTGCAAGAGAACTACGTCTTGGGAGAAGATTTATTTTCCAGCAAGACAATGATCCAAAACATACTGCAAAAGCTACTCAGGAATGGTTAAAAAGAACCAGGTAAATGTTCTGGAGTGGCCGAGTCAAAGCCCAGACCTCAATCCTATAGAGAATTTGTGGCTCGACTTGAAAAGGGCTGTTCACGGCCGATACCCGCACAACCTGACAGAGCTTGAGCAGTTTTGCAAAGAAGAATGGAGCAGAATTGCAGTGGACAGATGTGCAAGACTGATTGAGACCTATCCACACAGACTCACTGCTGTGATTGCAGCCAAAGGTGCATCTACTAAATACTGACTTGAAGGGGGTGAATAATTATGCAAACAATTATTTTCATTTATATAATTTTCTTTCATTAATATTACTTTATAGAAATCTGTTTTCACTTTGACAATAAAGAGTGTTTTCCAATAAATTTTTTTGTTAAAAAGCTCAATTTTATTGACCATGATTGATTTATGAAAGCAATAAAAGGGTAAAACATCACGTGACGTGGCCGCAAGAGGAAAATTGATGACAAACTGAAGAGACGGATCGTTCGAATTGTATCCAAAGAGCCCAGAGCAACCTCCAAAGAAATTAAAGGTGAACTCCAAGGCCAAGGTACATCAGTGTCAGATCGCACCATTCGTCGTTGTTTGAGCCAAAGTGGACTTCATGGGAGACGACCAAGGAGGACACCACTGCTGAAAAAAACTCATAAAAAAGCCAGACTGGAATTTGCAAAAATGCATGTTGACAAGCCACAAAGCTTCTGGGAGAATGTCCTTTGGACAGATGAGACCAAACTGGAGCTTTTTGGTAAGGCACATCAACTCTATGTTCATAGACTCAAAAACCAAGCATACGAAGAAAAGAACACTGTCCCTACGGTGAAACATGGAGGAGGCTCAGTAATGTTTTGGGGCTGCTTTGCTGCATCTGGCACAGGGTGTCTTGAAAGTGTGCAAGGTACGATGAAATCTGAAGACTATCAAGGCATTCTGGAGAGAAATGTGCTGCCTAGTGTCAGAAAGCTTGGTCTCAGTCGCAGGTCATGGGTCTTCCAACAGGACAACGATCCAAAACACACAGCCAAAAACACCCAAGAATGGCTGAGAGAAAAGCGTTGGACTATTCTAAAGTGGCCTTCTATGAGCCCAGATCTGAATCCCATTGAACATATGTGGAAGGAGCTGAAACATGCCATTTGGAGAAGACACCCATCAAACCTGAGACAACTGGAGCTGTTTGCTCATGAGGAGTGGGTCAAAATACCTGTTGACAGCTGCAGAACGCTCATTGACAAATACAGAAATCGTTTAATTGCAGTGATTGCCTCAAAAGGTTGTGCAACAAAATATTAAGTTATGGGTACCATCATTTTTGTCCAGCCCTATTTCATTAGTTTGTTTTTTTTAAATAATTATGTTAATCAACAATTCAAAAGTAATGGCTGATTTTGATTATTTAATTTTCAATAAATTTTTATTTATTGTTACTTTTGTGAGTTTCAAGTGATTTCAGTGAGAATTGTGGGTTTTTCCTTCTTTAACTGAGGGGTACCAACAATTTTGTCCACGTGTGTATCTACGAAGAGGATCATGGATACGGCATGCCAGGGTTTTTTTTCCCCTGTTGCCTGGCCAGAGAAAATGTGGCCTGTGATGTAGATGAAGTCCTGTGGCCTGACCCAGTATGGAGAAATGATGCTGTGGCAGAGTAATGCACTTCTTTTCTTTGTACTTCATTTGTAAATTGTTGTGCTTTATTTTTACGTACAAGTGCTACATGTAAATGCACAGGATTTCTGTTTTTTTGCAAATTCTTTTTTTCTATGTACAAGTGTTACAAATGTCCAGGTATTTTGTTTTGCAACATGCATTTAGCCTAAATAACCATTTATTTCTACCGCTTCATGTCCTGAGCATTGTGTTTTCCTTTTTTCTATGTAGTGTTTAGTGACTGCTCAGTAGAGTATTTAATTTAGATTGACTTGAGGCATGATTTGACAGCATAGTTCAGTTTTGAGTGCAGATTGAACTGTTTTGGGGTGAAAGTTTGGTTTTGCTAGAAGAGTCAGAGATTTTGTGAATGTAGCTTGAAAACTGGGTTTTGTGTTCACAGTTTAGGGAAAAGGAGAGCAGCTTTCTAGGAATGTGTCTTAGCAATCGAGAAAAACTGTAATGTCTTTCTGTCACCTTAGGAAAATGGCATGCCTTATGCGGGCAGAGGACAGTGAAAGCGTTTGTGAAACTAGGAAGATTGTACTGAATATGCTTGTGGAACTTAGACAAGGATGTAAAGAAAAGGGGAGATTTTATTCATTTTATTCAGAAGTAACAGGTTTTCAACACTTTCTGGTTTTAAACGACTCCTTTTTTTGACACACAATAAACACCTCACCTTTGAATAAAATAAGAAACGGTAAAAAATACAATTCTTGATAAGCAAACCTAATGTGTCTGTAATAATGTTAGATTTAGCTTACCTCATTAGGAGTTAAACAATCTAAATGTTCCCACACAGGGGAAATTTTCCACTTCCTGGTTGGCTCCTTCCTATCACCTATCTTTCTCTCCTCACTCTCCTAAATCTCCAAACTATCTCTCTCTCTCTCTAAACTCTCCAAACCATATCCAAACTATATAAACACTATCCAAACTCTAGTATCCAAACGCTCGACTGACCATAACTCTATATCAAACCCACATTTTGAACGGAGCCTGAGGGGTTTATTCTGCTGTCAGACCTCGCAGCAAAATCTGAACCACTTTCTGAAGCAGTCACGTGGTTCAGCCAGGCAACGAGGCTTCGGACATCATCATTTTGGGCTCCTCCCCTAAATGAAGCAAGCCTCGATACGTCCATTACTCGGCACACCTTCGAAGCCTCGGCACATCTCGTAACATCAATAACTATGACAAAGACTAGTGCGATAGTTAATGGTCTCTGGCAAGAGCTCATGCATTTGAAACAAGGCAGAACTGATGAAGGTAGTATTGGTACATCCTGATTGGTAAATGCAACAGATTTGATTTTGCAGTTCGTGTCATGTGTTTGTTGCCATTTATAAGCTAACTAACCAAAACTATATTAACCGACTGGTCAGAAGATGTATTGTAGATCAGCTACAGTACCTGATTCACCAATAGATGGAGGCTCTTGGTGTTTAATACTGTGGCAACCAGAGGAGACATCACTCAGACTATCTGCAGTTTATGTTGGCAAGCAGAGAGCATTATGGGAGTTTAGCTAGCAATGGGCACCAGTAAAAAGACTTCTGTGATGCTTTAAGACCTCCAACCGGAGCGCATATGTTGAAGACAAGGTAGGATTGAGCAGAACAGTGCTTTTTAGTTGATCTCAGCTTGAAAAAAAAACACATTGTCAGGGTTTAGCTACCAATAAGCACCATGACAAAGGCTTCTGTGATGGTTACTGCCCTCTGTCCAGAGCTCAAATGCTTAAAATAAGCCAGGACGGCTTGGAAGTTGTTCCTAAAGCTTAGCAGCATATGTAACAGAGATGTTTTTCAGTCCAAATTGTATGCCTGTTAAAACAGCAATATCAACACATGACAAATATCTACTGTGCTGAATTGGTGTTAATGATGACTGACTGCCAATACTAAAACCTGTTTTAGCATCATTACTCAGGCTAGCAGAATGTTTTAGGGTACATTTTAAGATGTTACTGGTTATATTTCTGACCGTTGAGTACCACTAGTATGCACTATGTGTCTTTTGTCTGTACTTGGGACTGAAAGCTGAGTGGACAAAAAATCAATCCCCCTGCAAATTGTGTGTTTTTATTTCTATAGAGCATTTGTTATACCATAGGAGACAATGCAGGAGACATTTCAGGATTAAAACTAGAATGATTTTAACCACACGTTTCATTGTCGATTAGATTTTTGCTTTGAGGTTGGATCAGATAAAGCAGATTTAGTCCTCTGGCCTGGTCTTCCGTTGCCTCTCCACCACCCATGGGCCTTTTCCCCCTCATTTAATTCTCCTCCTTCACTCCGTTGTCAGTTTAATGATAATGGAGCAGCTGCTATCAGTGAGTTT
Organism: Acanthochromis polyacanthus; assembly: GCF_021347895.1. Taxonomy (NCBI): domain Eukaryota; kingdom Metazoa; phylum Chordata; class Actinopteri; family Pomacentridae; genus Acanthochromis; species Acanthochromis polyacanthus. The sequence continues at coordinate 30,927,175 of NC_067129.1, read as the reverse complement.
CATCAACATACGGTAACTGAGCAGTGGAAGCAGTTTTAGCACATTTCCTCCCGGTCACCTGAGAGCTAATTTTGGCCACTTTGCTTTACAGAAAACTTCCTGACACCATCATTACGTGGATTTACTTTGCTGGCTTCTAATCTGACAACTGTAGAGGAAAAGGAAATGTACATGGTGTGGTCGCTGAGGAGATTTAGTATAAGATCTGTGGAGTGATTTTGTACAGTACAGTCACTTAACAAGCAAACTGAATCTCATCTGTGACAAAAAACTGTTATATGGCATATGCGAACAAGCAACTATTTAAGGCTCTTTGATACTTGCAGATAAAGACGTTATACTTGAGCAAAACCACTAAAAAAAACATAGCTCCTCAATCATTAATTCAACTAAAATATCAATAGATGTAATAGTCTACTGTAGAATAAGAAAATACACCCTTGGCACCAGAAGGTAGTATTGCTCCTTTTTATGGAAATAATTTGTTTTGCATAACTATCCTCTAGTCTCTCACTTCAATCTGCTGACATGCTTGACTTCAGTAAAATTCCTTCTGCTACAAGATATTCAAACGTTTTCTTGCATGTTTTGCCCATTTCAAATTCCCCCACAACATTTAAATGTGATTCACATCTACACTTGATTAGGACGTTCCACAACCCTCCATTCCTTCCTTCTGAGCCATCCCTTGGTGGATTTTCTGGTGTGCTTGGGATCATTAACCGTTAACCAACTTTTTACATCAAATCTTAATCTGCTCTCAGGCTGAATTTTCTGGAGCGGCCAAATCTGATGTTTCTCCTCACAGTGGAATGATTAATGTCAAATACTGTGGAGATCTTTTTAAATCTCTTGCCAAACTCACAACCTTTTTGTTCTGAAGGCCTCAGGGAGCTCTTTAGATCTCGGCATGATGACACCGCACACTTCAATCACAAAATGAAGAGCAGCGCCTCGATGTCAGAGATTTAAATAAGGCCGGTTGCACCTGTCACCCTCTAAGGAGGCTCTAATTACTAGAACCTAATCAGTAAACCCTGTAAACTTCAATCCTATTTTGTCATTTTATTATTGTAATTAAATTCGACTAAAAAGGTCAGTTTTGTCCATCAGTTGTGTGGGTTTATCACCTTTAACTGTTGATACTGTTTCAAAGAAGATCACATGTCCAAAGATGTCAACAAAATCCAACAATTTCCTACTTTTCTTTTCCCAAGACTGTAAACAGGATGAGCAACAACATTTAGTCTTGATTTAGCAGGAAACGTTCTGTCATATGGTGCAGTTCTGCAGAAAAATAATAAGACAGTACAGTGGTGGAGGAAAGTCCACTGAAATGATGATCCGGTGACAGTTTTCTTGGGGTAAAAAAATGAGTGCTTCTATATGACCCATCAGAACAAACCTCAAGACAAACTCTGCCAACAGACTCCTACATATTTATATGTCCCATGTTGTTTCATATAAGTTCTTCAAGTACTAACCACAGAACTAAAAATATAATCTGTATATTTATTTTCGCCTAACACTTTATTAGGAACACCTGTACACCTGCTTATTTATGCAATTATCAAATCTGCCAGTCATGTGGCAGCAGTGTGGGAGGTAAAATCCTGCAGATACAGTTCAGGAGCTCCACTTAACGTTCACATCAAGCATCAGAATGGGGAGAAAATGTGATCTCAGTGACTTTGGCATGGTTGGTGTCAGACGTGTTGGGTTGAGTGTTTCTGAAACTGACGATCTCCTGGATTTTCACAACAGTGTCTAGAGTTTAGTCAGAATGATGCAAAAAAAAAAAAAAACATCCAGTGAGCAGCAGTTCTGATGACGGAAACATTAAAAAGTTTAAATTTTGAGTCCTGCCAGCCAAGAACAGAAATGTGAGGTTGCATTGAGCACAGACTCACTAACATTGGACTAAGGACGTGAATCGATTATTTTCTATTAAAATTTAACTGATCAAAATTATATGAACCGATAAGGCAGAAAACAAAGACAGTGCCATAAGCAGACATATTGAAGATTAGCTGTAGTACATGGTTGCACCACCAGATGGAGACTCTTAATATTCAGTACCGTAGCCACCAGATGAGGCCTCATGCAGACTATGAACAGTTCATATTGGCAAGCAGAGAACATTATAGGGGTCTAGTTAGCAACGGGCACCATGACAAAGATTTCTGTGGAGGTCAGGGAGTTCAGACAAGAGCTCACATATTTGACACCAGCCAAGGCTGTGCTACTAAATCCTGATGGTATATGTAAGAGATTTGTTTTTACAGTGCTTGTCACATGTTTGTTCCCTTTTATAAATAACCAGATTGAAACAGTATGAACTGATAGAGCAGAAAACAAAGACTGTGCATGCCAGAAAATCTATTGCAATTTAGCTGTACTACTGTTGTTACTACTGGTTGTTCCACAAGGTGAAGTCTCTTAGAGTTTAATACTTTAGAGACCATAGGAGGCATTACTCAGACGATGGACACTTGATGTTGGCAAGCACAGAACATTGTGGGATGGACACCATGACAGAAACTTCCGTGATGGTTAATGAGCTCCAACAAGAGTTCAGGTGTTTGATACCAGTGAGAAAACAAATGTATCACCAAACAGGCAGCTGTAGTGGGCAAATTGCCCATCAGTGCTTACCTACAAGAACCTTTCTTGAGTGGAGACACTGCGCTCGTAGTCCTAAGTGCCCAAGACCAACTTGTGGAGATGATGAGTCTGTCCACCAACTCTTTTGGTCTTGCCCTTTTTCAAAAGATGTCTGGTTGCTTGTACTCCCTTGGCTGCGGGACCTCTACAGGGCCCCACTGACCTATGATGACATTGCATGTGGGTTTGTAAATGACATGCTGCCAGCAAATGTGGACAGATGGTGGGTAGTGATAAACTGTGTACAGGAGAGTCTATGGAAAGCCAGGAATGTTATCCTAAGTATGTTGAACATTTTCAGAGACTATATCTTGAAGGACAAATCATGCAAAGGGGGAAACCAAAAATTACAAGTGTGGAAAGTACCTCTTGATTTTCAGTGTAAACTTATCTGAATGATCATGCACTAAAAACCTAGGATCGTACTGAATGATTCACCTGATATGTAACACAGCCGAGTTTTGAAATGTATGGGGAAAAATGAATTGACTTCCCTGTGTAATATTTATGATGTATATATTTTTTAATTTCGTTGTTATTGTATTTATTGTAAATGTTGTTGAAAGTTGTTTTTTAAGATGCTGACTTTGTATATTTGAAATGGACTTAATAAACACCTTAAAAAAGAAAAAAGAAGCTGTAGTACGTGGTTGTTCCACCAGGAGCAGTGTCCATCCATCCATCCATCCATCCATTCTCTATACACCGCTTTATCCTCACTAGGGTCGTGGGGGGTGCTGGAGCCTATCCCAGCTGACTTGGGCAAAGGCAGGGAACACCCTGGACAGGTCACCAGTCTGTCACAGGGCAAAAGACAAACAAGCACACTCACAAACAATTTAGAGTTATCAATTAACCTCAGCATATTTTTGGACTGTGGGAGGAAGCCGGAGTAAACCCACACATGCAGAAAGATCCCAGGCCGGGATTTGAACCAGGGATCTTCTTGCTGCAAGGCGAAAGTGCTAACCACTACATCACTGTGCAGTCCAGGTGCAGTGTCTCACTGTTTAATACTGTAGAGACTAGAGAATGCGTCACTAAGACAATGTACAGTTGATGTTGGCAAGCAGAGAGCATTGTGGGGGTATAGGAAGTAAAGTGGCACCATGACAAAGAGTTTTGTAATGATTATGCCTACAAGTCAGAGCAAACACATTTATGAAGAATGGACTGCAAGGCCCATAACCAGTGTATGAAGCACATGAATGTAAGCCACGTTTTTATCATCCAATATAGCTATATCAGTCTTTGTACTCGATTCCTATTATTGAATAACCAGTTACTAGTTGATAAGAAAAAATGTTGAAGTTTTGCAACCCTACACTGGAGAGTTAAGGAGGGAAAAACTGGTCTGCTGAATCTTCATTTCTGCTGACGCTGCAAATAGTAGGTCAGAACCAGCAGCATGAATCCATGAAGACAACTGCCTTTTATCAACAGTCCAGACTGCTGCTGCTGCTGGTTTAACTGTTTTCTTGACAATCTTATTACCAAACTGCCATTGTTCCTGACAATGTGCCTTTCTTTATGCCCTCTTTTACCACAGTCAAAACTGTTTAGCATCTTCTAATGGGTGCCTCTAACATCAAAACTCCAACAATTAGTCGAATAGTTGTCAAGTATTAAATTGACAACTACTTTGATAATAGGTTAATTGATATGATAAAAAACACTGTTTAAACTCCCTGATTCTGGCTTCTTAAATATGAACATTTAGTAAAATATACTTTCGATTATCGACAAAACAGGACATTAGTCATCAACATTTTCTAGACCAAACACCTAATTGATTAATTGAAAAAATCATCCAAAAATAACTGACAGTAAAAGTAATAATTAGTTACAGCCCTATCCAGCAGAATGACGTCAAACACAAAGTCAAATTGGTTTCATGAGCAGATGTGAACCCGGATCAACGCCTTTGGGATGTGGAAGAAAGGAAGGTTGGCAGCATGGATGTGCAGCTGACAAATCTGCAGAAATGATGTGATGAAGGTTTCTAACATTGCCTCTGACAGCAAAGGGAGTCCTGACCCAGTGCAGTGTTCCCAAATTAAACACTCAGTGTCTGTACTTTCATTTGGTGGATTTAAGCAAGAAAAAAAACATCACCTGTTGTTGTACAGGAAAATAGAACTTAACATTCAATCTGACGAAGGTAAAACAAAAATGTTCCATAACTAGTGTCTTGGAATCTGTATGATGACTCGACTAAATCATAAATATTGTTTTCAGTAGTTGGCACCAGAAATTCCAGTCGGATGAACGAATCTTTAACATCAGCTCACCTTTGCGTCTATGATGTTATGAAGCCTATTAGTAATTAGCAGCTGGTATCGATTTTAGCCGGAGAAGCAAACTAGCTCAGCTGGGTGTCACTCCACGTTGTCTTCATTTATTAAACTAAATAATTCAACTCAATAATTGAAGACAAAGCAACTTGGAAAGTGTGGCGATAGCCAAAGTATATTGTATTGAATGTATTGAGAAAGTCTGCATTCACCTGGCCTCCACGCCCCATCAGCTCATCTGCATTCCAACCAGTAAAATGTTTGCCTTTTTCACGTACTGGGAGAGCCGGCCCATCGACTTCCTCATATCTGCCAGCCTCCAAAGCAGTATGGTGGCAAGTCAGTGACAGATCGTTCACGGTGTTGGTCTCCCCACGTAATCCCGACAAGTGGTCCGTGGTTACCGGTTACCGATTGCCGGCGCAAGTCGGACTTCGCTCCGAAAGACACCCAGCTACAGCGTGAGCATCTCCGCCGCACACGTAAGACAGCATGGACCTGTGAGTTTGGTTTACTTTCCTTTTTCTTCGTTGTGATTCATCCTCTGTTCCCAACCCGAATGGCAGCATTTTTCTTTGGAGTATTTTTGTTTCTTTGGAACTGAATGAACAGCCGTAACCCACTAACTTGTTTGGTTCTTCGTTTGTTGGATTATTAGGAAAACCTGGAGTGGAATATTTATGTTGGACGGGTTGGACTGTAGAAGGAAGAGAATACTGAAAATCCGGACTGGATTACATAATAAATACTTTGTGTTGATTGTTGTAAGCCTGTATCCTCCTCTTTATTTGTTGTATAAAATGACTGTGATATTTGGTTTGATATTGGTGACAAGGTTTTTTTTCTACACTGAACCTTTGTAGGGTGCAATAGCATAATCTTTCACTTGAACCGCTACAAAGGATAGTGAAACTTTGCACAGAAGTAGATGATACTTACATCTCTTACTATCCCAAATTTCGTCAACCTACCCACAATTCAGGTAATTACTTTATCTGTGCCAACATCAAACTCCACAAATGAAAGCCTTCTAAGCATTGGCATTTGGTCATTTAGATATTATTCTTACAATAACCTTGATCAAATAGATCCTAAGTATTAAGAGATGTCTTGTTCTAATCTTTTAAAAATCCACTTTATTTGTAATTTTTGAAAAAATCGTGAATCTGAGATGTCTTAAGCACAAAGCTGAGGCTTGTTTGCCAGAATTTGTTTACATTCTCTCCATTCACCAGAAACTTCTGAACATCTCTTGAAAATTTGAAGACTCAAGGACGTATAATTCAAGAGACATGGACATCCAGTCTCGTTCAATTCCCAAATTGTGAGTGATTTATTGAAAATTTTGATTGATTTTGACAGCTGGGTACCGTCCTGGCAGTGGACAAAATGTTCGGATGTTGTAAACAAGCAAGATGTATAGTGAAGCACATAACATTTTGCAAACGCAGCAGGGTTTGGCTGTATTTTGATCTCAAAATTAAAATTCCGAATAGAATAGAATGGAATATAAAAGCATATTGATGTCGCCATACATAGCGGCATGACAAAAGTATAAATAACTGCCACTGGATGGTGCACTGATAACAATCTAAATGAAGTAAACAATCATAATAAAGTCAAATGTACATATAAAACAAGACTATATTAAGAATTACAGTACATGCAAAGGAGGCAAGATATATGAGTAAAAATCAGCTAAGGAGTAATAATGTGTAACAAATCATCTAGACATTCAAATTCTTTTATTGATTAATCAAAGGACATTTTATTACACTTTGATGATTGCCTTAACAATAGAAACATGAAAAGATGGTAAACTAGGCACGTTTTTAACAAGTTTCCAAAATTACGCTTATGTATGTTACTTTTGTATGTTACTTTTGACGGAAAAAAAGTTCACTTTTTTTCCGTCAAAAGTAACATACATAAGCGTAATTTTGAAAACTTGATAGGCCATTTGTCAAAAACGTGCCTAGTTTACTGTGTTTTCATATGTTTCTATTGTTAAGGCAACCATCAAAGTGTAATAAAATGTCCTTTGATTAATCAATAAAAGAATTTGAATGTCTAGATGGTTTGTTACACATTATTACTCCTTAGCTGATTTTTACTCATATGCAAAACAGTGTGGGAGGTAAATGAAATCAAATAAATCCAATAAAACAGAACAAATATGGACAGGCTGTGTTAGATTTAATGGACATATTACCACTTGACCAGAGGAATTAGTTATCATCCTCATCGCAGGTACATTGTGTTAATCTGCAAGATACTTTGAATGTTATTTGTTAACCTTTATTTAGTGAGTTTTTCTTAAGTTTGTAGAATAATGTGCCATTAATGTGCTCATATGTAAAATGCCCTATTTCAGTGGCATTTAACATATGATTTGGTTGCCAAAGAATCAGATTAACAGTTTCAAAAGGGTCTTAAAAGCAGTCAATACTTAAGCACTGAATGTTAAAATGCATTCAGTTTTGAAGGCTTTCAGGGTTTTTTCTTTCTGAGAGAACTGTTGCATAGCCTAATCTTGAATTTCCATTTAATTGACGAGGAAATTAGTTGCTAGTGATGATGTGGAAAGGATTTTAACTGTTTTGAACTTGTGGTATTTGCTTGTTTTCAACGCTTCAAGTCTGTTGCTGCATTTACGTCACTACAGCTCTTAGAGCAAACAGTGGTTGTTAGATTTACTGCACAGAAGCTGCAGCGTCATGTTTCAGCAGCTTTCAGACCCTAAACTTGACTTGACTTTGACAGCAACAAAGAGTTTTGTTGACTTCTAATTTAGCCACGGTGAAACCGGAGGATCAAATTTCCACATTTGAGCAGTGAAGACTTCCTCAGGCTTCATAATTAGACATGCACCACCTGAAGCCTCAAACCTACTCCGCACGAAGTATCTGTCAGCTGGAAAGCCGGCGTTTCAGCTCCGGTACCTGCAGGTTTCAAACAGCGTGCTCCATATCAAAGCAAAGTTCTTATCCTTATTATTCTCCTGCTTTTGTTTCCGCAGCCTTTTACCCTCAAGTGTTTCAGAACAAAGCTGTCTGAATATCAGTGCAGCCCCAAAGCTTGATCAATTCACCGCGGCGTTATGCAAAGTAAAAACCATTCAATGTCACTATTACTGCATGCCTTTAATTCCTTCCAACAGCTTCTCAGACAGCTATTATAATATTTGTGATAGGAAGCAGCTCCTGCCTCCCCCACCTCCTCCTCTTCCTCTGCTGGGAGGGTGATGGGAGACATCTTCTGCCGCATTTGTTTACCCTTCAAACAAGACCTAAATTAGTTGCATTCCCAGTGGTTTTCCAAAAGCAGGTAATTAAATAGCACTCAGCTGCACGCTGTGCCACCACAGATCTGAACTCTGCTCACCGTGGATAGGAGAAAAAGAAGCAGAGCAGACAGAATGAGGCGCAGTCTTGCTTGCGATGAAGCTCATCCGTTTGCATTTGCATGCATCTAACTAATGCACATATCAAAAGCGACTCACCGCAGTGAAGAAGCAGGAGGGAGTTCAGCTCAGTGACACTTGGACGGGCTGCTGGATTCAAGTCGTTTTGAAGATGATCCGTCAAATCAAAGCAACACCAATTAATGTGACAAAAGACGTGAAGGTTCAAGGTTTAAAAGCAAATATTTCTTCTGTTCTGAAGAAGCCCTTTGACTACAAATTCAGTTGGATTAGGTTTCAGTTTTTACTTTGATGCTGATGAAGTGATTTTTTGCATTTCAAATGAAAGTTAAACTCTTTTTTTAACTCAACATCCTGAGCATTATATTTCAAATGCAGTCAATGTATTAGTCCTCCTGGGTCAATTTTTACAGATTTTTTATGCTTACTTTCAGCTAGTGATATAAAATTTTCAGCTTGTCATTTATCTTTTACTTTCAAGCAGCAATTTAGTAGTTTAAGTGAACCTTTTTTTCTGTTACTTTGAGCATGCTATTTATTAGCTTTAGGTGAACATTCATTCACTACTTTCAGCTAGCTATATACAGTGCCTTGTGAAAGTATTCGGCCCCCTTGAACTTTTCAACCTTTCGCCACATTTCAGGCTTCAAACATAAAGATATAAAATTTTAATTTTTTGTCAAGAATCAACAACAATTGGGACACAATCGTGAAGTGGAATGAAATTTATTGGATATTTTATACTTTTTTAACAAATAAAAAACTGAAAAGTGGGGCGTGCAATATTATTCGGCCCCTTTACTTTCAGTGCAGCAAACTCACTCCAGAAGTTCAGTGAGGATCTCTGAATGATCCAATGTTGTCCTAAATGACTGATGATGATAAATAGAATCCACCTGTGTGTAATCAAGTCTCCGTATAAATGCACCTGCTCTGTGATAGTCTCAGGGTTCTGTTTAAAGTGCAGAGAGCATCATGAAGACCAAGGAACACACCAGGCAGGTCCGAGATACTGTTGTGGAGAAGTTTAAAGCCGGATTTGGATACAAAAAGATTTCCCAAGCTTTAAACATCTCAAGGAGCGCTGTGCAAGCAATCATATTGAAATGGAAGGAGTATCAGACCACTGCAAATCTACCAAGACCCGGCCGTCCCTCTAAACTTTCACCTCCAACAAGGAGAAGACTGATCAGAGATGCAGCCAAGAGGCCCATGATCACTCTGGATGAACTGCAGAGATCTACAGCTGAGGTGGGAGAGTCTGTCCATAGGACAACAATCAGTCGTACACTGCACAAATCTGGTCTTTATGGAAGAGTGGCAAGAAGAAAGCCATTTCTCAAAGATATCCATAAAAGGTCTCGTTTGAAGTTTGCCACAAGCCACCTGGGAGACACACCAAACATGTGGAAGAAGGTGCTCTGGTCAGATGAAACCAAAATCAAACTTTTTGGCCACAATGCAAAACGATATGTTTGTCGTAAAAGCAACACAGCTCATCACCCTGAACACACCATCCCCACTGTCAAACATGGTGGTGGCAGCCTCATGGTTTGGGCCTGCTTTTCTTCAGCAGGGACAGGGAAGATGGTTAAAATTGATGGGAAGATGAATGGAGCCAAATACAGGAGCATTCTGGAAGAAAACCTGTTGGAGTCTGCAAAAGACCTGAGACTGGGACGGAGATTTATCTTCCAACAGGACAATGATCCAAAACATAAAGCCAAATCTACAATGGAATGGTTCACAAATGAACGTATCCAGGTGTTAGAATGGCCAAGTCAAAGTCCAGACCTGAATCCAATCGAGAATCTGTGGGCAGAGCTGAAGACTGCTGTTCACAAACGCTCTCCATCCAACCTCACTGAGCTCGAGCTGTTTTGCAAGGAAGAATGGGCAAGAATTTCAGTCTCTCGATGTGCAAAACTGATAGACATACCCCAAGCGACTTGCAGCTGTAATTGCAGCAAAAGGTGGCGCTACAAAGTATTAATGCAAGGGGGCCGAGTAATATTGCACGCCCCACTTTTCAGGTTTTTATTTGTTAATAAAGTTTAAAATATCCAATAAATTTCGTTGCATTTCACGATTGTGTCCCACTTGTTGTGTTCCCACTTGCTGTTGTTGATTCTTGACAAAAAATTAAAATTTTATATCTTTATGTTTGAAGCCTGAAATGTGGCGAAAGGTTGAAAAGTTCAAGGGGGCCGAATACTTTCACAAGGCACTGTATTTTAACTAAATATTTATCTGTCAATTTCAGCTAACTACTTATTAGTTTATGCTAACAATAGCTGTTATGTTCAGCTAGCTATTTATTAGTTTAAACTAACCATTTATTTGTTAGTTTCAGCTCGCTATTAATTAGTTTAAGATAACTATTTAGCTGTTACTGTCAGCTAGATATTTATTACTTTCATCTAACCGTTTATCTGTTACTTTCAGCAATCTACTTATTAGTTTTAGCTAGCATTAACTAGCTATTTATTAGTTTAATCTAAGTTTTTAGCTGTTACTTTACCCGAGCTATTTATTAGTTTAGGCTAGCCATTTAGCCATTAATTAGTTTAAGCTAACCATTTATCTGTTATGTTCAGCTAGTTATTAGTTTAAACTAACTGTTTAGCTGTTACTTTCAGCTAGGTATTCATTACTTTAAGCTAACCATTTATTCTTGTTTTCAGATAGCTTATATATTAGTTCAAGCTAACCATTTATCTGTTACTGTTAGCTATTTATTAGCTAAACTAACTGTTTTTCTGTTACTTTCAGCTACCTACTTATTAGTTTAAACTGTCTAGGTGCTACTTTCAGCTAGATACTTATTAGTTTAAGCTAACCATTTAGCTGTTACTTTTAGCTAAACATTCTTAGCAAACTATTGGATTCAGCTAACCACTTATCCTTGTTTTCAACTAGCTATTTATTAATTTTAACTCATCATTTATCCATTACTGTCAGCTAGCTAATTTCAGCTGACAATTTATCCTTTACTTTAAGCTAGCTATTTATTTTGGGGTCTCTGAGCATCAAACACTTCTTTCTAGCATTCTGGTCAACATTTACACACCAATTTGTTTTTGGTCTGCATCAATTTATGTTGGAAGAAAAACACACACCAGGTGACAATTGAAAATACATACAATGGCTGTGTCCGAAATGGCATACTAACGTACTACTCATACTAAGTGTGACATCAAAATAAGTATGTAGTGCGTTCACATTAGATAGTATGAAAAGACTGAGTACGCGAGAAATACCCGGATGTATACTATATCCGGAACATTTTTAAGTATGCGCGGTGACCACACTAGTCATACTCAACCGCCCCATAATGCTTTGCGAGCTACCCACCGAAATGCAAGCCTCCGCGGGATATGTGGCCGGACCGGAGCGATTTTTATTTTATTTTATGTGGTTAAGTAGTAATCCTAATCACCCCACAGATTTGAGAAATAGGCGTTTTCTGACCAACGTTTTAAATTTGTCAGATGCCTCACAACGTGCTACTGAATGCTAGCAGCTAGTTGCAGCAGCTCGCTTTGCATACAGAACAAGTAGCCGCTACCTCCAGTAGCCTGCAACTACAATTGAAACGATTCGCATAATCTGGCTAATAACTGCATGAGGAGTGCCGGCTTGAAATTGCCACATTAATTATGCGACTGTTTGTTAGCGTAAAATCGACCTGAAGCCGGCATTCAGCCGAGATATTTGATAGCCCTACTTCCGGTTTTTGTTGTAGGAGGTTTGAAATGCATTATGGGAAACGTAGTAGTATACTACAGTGTGAACGGTCGGCATTCTAATCATACTTATAGTGCGTAGTATACAGTATATACTCATTGAGAATGCAGTATGTAGTACGTTAGTATGCGATTTCGGACACAGCCCATGTGTAGCTATGAATCTTGTTACATCTTCCACAGTAGGTGGTTTTATGAGTTCAGTAATCATATTCAGTGTTTTAGAGAGTAAAAAAAAGGCTCACCCAGCTGTCTACAAAATGCTGCCCCAATAAAAATTTTGAAGACAATTTTAACTTTAAAAAAAAACTTAAAGATGAAACAATATCTCTAATTGATGCCAATGCTTTCATCAGTTAAGCCCCAAAATGTGCAGTTTTCTTGTATATGACTCATAAACTAGATCTGATAGCATACATTGTGATATGTTCTGAATGTGCAGGAAGTTTTGAACATGACCAGAAGCACGCATGATATTAAAATTCAGGGGGAAAGGTGGTGCATGCACATTTAAAGAGGTTTTTTTCAAACAAAACACAGTTGACTCAGCAGGGAAAATATCAAATGTTAAAATTTGATCTCCAGAAGAATAAATGTTTGAAAGGAATACAGAGTGCCTGAGAGCTTGACTGCATTTTACTTCAATTACATTTTAAATTGCCTTGGTTTTGTGTTTTCCTTCCCACAAATAAAGACATTTCCAACATGAACTGATGCAGAAAAGACACAAACCAGAGCGTTAAAGTCCATCAGAGCGCAGAGAATGAAGTGTTTGATGCTTTAAATTTCCTGAGGGAGGACCTCCACACTTCCTGCTTCGTCTTCCAAAACACTGCCATGTGCAACTTCTCATATGTGATGCTAAGTCATGCAAAAGTATTCCAGAAAATAGTTGCAAATTACAGCTGTTAGGAGAAAGACTTTTGTGTGAGCGTTTGGACTTTCAGCCCCAGTAAAAACCCTGCAGTCTGCTAAATTCTGGATTTAAGTTCCAGTAAATCAAACCTCTCTCTGCTGCACACAGGGGGCCAGATATACACACTTCAGCATCCAAAATATCATGAACTCCCTCCTCTCGTTGAGCTGCTCCCCGCTGCTCACAACCTACAATATCTTTGATTGTCAAGAGGACTAAAAGCGTTCTTTAACCCGTCTCCTCGCCTCACCTCTCCTCCAGTTTTTTTTGCCTCCGGGCACAAACTGTATTGAGGTCGTCTCTTCCTCTGCTGCTGCTCCTGCCCACCAGCTTGTCACTCACCTTGATGAGCTGTCTACCTGAGAGCAGCACTCAGGCCTTCTGGCTGCACTAAACTAAGTCCTTCATCGCAGATCTGAACTTTTATTTGTCAGTTTCATGTGTAGTTTGGCTGAAGTTCCTCCTCTCACAGTGGCCTGGTGCATAGAGATATACACACGTGGACAAAATTGTTGGTACCCCTCAGTTAAAGAAGGAAAAACCCACAATTCTCACTGAAATCACTCGAAACTCACAAAAGTAACAATAAATAAAAATTTATTGAAAATTAAATAATCAAAATCAGCCATCACTTTTGAATTGTTGATTAACATAATTATTTAAAAAAACAAACTAATGAAACAGGGCTGGACAAAAATGATGGTACCCATAACTTAATATTTTGTTGCACAACCTTTTGAGGCAATCACTGCAATTAAACGATTTCTGTATTTGTCAATGAGCGTTCTGCAGCTGTCAACAGGTATTTTGGCCCACTCCTCATGAGCAAACAGCTCCAGTTGTCTCAGGTTTGATGGGTGTCTTCTCCAAATGGCATGTTTCAGCTCCTTCCACATATGTTCAATGGGATTCAGATCTGGGCTCATAGAAGGCCACTTTAGAATAGTCCAACGCTTTTCTCTCAGCCATTCTTGGGTGTTTTTGGCTGTGTGTTTTGGATCGTTGTCCTGTTGGAAGACCCATGACCTGCGACTGAGACCAAGCTTTCTGACACTAGGCAGCACATTTCTCTCCAGAATGCCTTGATAGTCTTCAGATTTCATCGTACCTTGCACACTTTCAAGACACCCTGTGCCAGATGCAGCAAAGCAGCCCCAAAACATTACTGAGCCTCCTCCATGTTTCACCGTAGGGACAGTGTTCTTTTCTTCGTATGCTTGCTTTTTGAGTCTATGAACATAGAGTTGATGTGCCTTACCAAAAAGCTCCAGTTTGGTCTCATCTGTCCAAAGGACATTCTCCCAGAAGCTTTGTGGCTTGTCAACATGCATTTTTGCAAATTCCAGTCTCGCTTTTTTATGAGTTTTTTTCAGCAGTGGTGTCCTCCTTGGTCGTCTCCCATGAAGTCCACTTTGGTTCAAACAACGACGAATGGTGCGATCTGACACTGATGTACCTTGGCCTTGGAGTTCACCTTTAATTTCTTTGGAGGTTGCTCTGGGCTCTTTGGATACAATTCGAACGATCCGTCTCTTCAATTTGTCATCAATTTTCCTCTTGCGGCCACGTCCAGGGAGGTTGGCTACTGTCCCGTGGGTCTTGAACTTCTGAATAATATGAGCCACTGTTGTCACAGGAACTTCAAGCTGTTTAGAGATGGTCTTATAGCCTTTACCTTTAAGATGTTTGTCTATAATTTTTTTCGGATGTCCTGGGACAATTCTCTCCTTCGCTTTCTGTTGTCCATGTTCAGTGTGGTACACACCTTTTCACCAAACAGCAGGGTGACTACTTGTCTCCCTTTAAATAGGCAGACTGACTGATTATGAGTTTGGAAACACCTGTGATGCCAATTAAATGACACACCTGAGTTAATCATGTCACTCTGGTCAAATAGTTTTCAATCTTTTATAGAGGTACCATCATTTTTGTCCAGGCCTGTTTCATTAGTTTGTTTTTTAAAATAATTATGTTAATCAACAATTCAAAAGTAATGGCTGTTTTTGATTATTTAATTTTCAATAATTTTTTATTTATTGTTACTTTTGTGAGTTTCAAGTGATTTCAGTGAGAATTGTGGGTTTTTCCTTCTTTAACTGAGGGGTACCAACAATTTTGTCCACGTGTGTATAAAGAATAGACGCTGCATCGAGCGCTACTGCCTATTGGGGCTGACGAGCGGTGGGGCCGCCATCTTGGTCCAGTCAGCCGCTCCACTCAGTGCTGTTTGACAGCGCATTTAATCCATCTTAACTCTGAATATTAAACTGATTTTCACATGTTTTTTTATTTTTTTGCTGCAAACGTCATACATGTAGCTATGGTAGGTGACAAATGGTTTGGCGTATTTTAATATTCATAGTGGGAATAATAGATAATAATAATAATAATAGGTAATAGAATATTCTGATATTAAGCTCGACTGCAGACAGGTATTTTGCAAATACTGTAAACACACACACTAATATATGTTAGAGAAGCAGATAATGGCAGTAAAGCCAATTATTTTAATAATTTGAAGAGACAATATATGATTACACTATGTATACATAAATAAACAAAACACTGACTAATGAACACATATTTCTATATAAAACAATAGATAGAAGTTATATATATCAGAGAAAATGCATATATATAAATCATAGATGGACTATCAACATCATTCACATATATATAGGCTATAATAGATAAAAGTTATATATCAGAGAAAATCATACTACATATATAAATCATGTATGGAGTATCAATATAATCAATATATCAGAAAACTGACTAATGTGTTCATTAATCAGTATTTTGTTTATATATGTATATATAGCGTAATCATATATTGTCTCTTCAAATTATTAAAATAATTGACTTTACTGCCATTATCTGCTTCTCTAACATATATTAGTGTGTGTGTGTTTACAGTGTTTGCAAAATACCTGTCTACAGTCGAGCTTAATATCAGAATATTCTATTACCTATTATTATTATCTATTATTCCCGCTATGAATATTAAAATACGCCGAACCATTTGTCCTGTATCATAGCTACATGTATGACATTTGCAGCAAAAAAAAATAAAAATAAAAAACGCGTGAAAATCAGTTTAATATTCAGAGTTAAGACGGATTAAATGCGCTGTCAAACAGCGCTGAGTGGAGCGGATGACCGGACCAAGATGGCGGCCATATTTCTCGCTGCGCAGCACCCCGAGCGGCGTCTACTCTTTATTATGTCTATGGCGTGGTGCTTGTTGTTGCCCTCTAACCTCACCTAGATAGGTAATGTCCAGCACAGTGCTGCCCCCTGCTGGTTAGGGCTCACATGGAGGACCCAAATCCAGAGGCTGTTTCATGGGAGGAGTAAATCAGTAAGGTAAGAGGGGGCGAGATTGTGGATGGATTTGAAGGTGAGGAGAAGCAGTTTATATTGGATGTGGTGTGAAATGGGGAGCCAATGGAGGTTCTGCAGGACTGGTGTGTTATGGTCATGAGAACGGGTTTGGGTGAGAAGGCGGGCAGCAGAGTTTTCAATATATTGAAGTTTATTGAGAGCTTTGGAGGTGGTGCTGAAGAGAATGCTATTGCAGTAGTCAAGGCGGGAAGTGATGAAAGCATGAATGAGGGTTTCGGCAGCTGAGAGGGAGAGGAAGGGGCGGAGACGGGCGATTTTGTGGAGGTGGCAAAAAGCAGTTTTGGTGATCTGGTTAATGTGGGGTTCAAAAGTGAGGTTGGTGTCAAATGTCACACCAAGATTGCGGATGTGGGCGGAAGGGGACAGGGTGGTGTTATCAATGGTGATGGGGGAGTGGGGGAATGGTGTGAGTGGTTTGGGTCCAATAATGATAAGGTCAGTCTTGTCACAGTTTAACAGAAGAAAGTTTTTACTCATCCAGAATTTGATGTCAGCCAAGCAGCTGGAGAGAGAGTGGAGGGTGGTGGTGGAGATGGTGTTGGTGGAGATGTACAGTTGGATGTCATCGGCATAGCAATGGAAATGCAGGTTGTGGTGGCGGATGATGTTGCCGAAGAGGAAGAGGTACAGGATGAAGAGGAGGGGGCCAAGGACTGATCTTTGAGGGACACCATGGGACAGGGGGCAGTGGAGAATGTGCAGTTGTTGACCTTGATGAATTGTTGTCTATTGGTGAGATAGGATGTGAACCAGGTGAGGGCAGTGCCAGTGATGTTAATGGAGGATTTAAGGTGGGACAGGAGGATGGAGTGATTGATTGTTTCAAATGCTGCAGAGAGGTCGAGGAGGATGGTGATGTGTCCAGAGTCTGAGGAGAGGAGGAGATCATTGGTGACCTTGAGGAGAGTGGTTTCGCTCTCCTCAAGGTCATATCCCCCAAGGTATATCCAGGGCTTAAAGTTTTCCGGCGCCGCGCCAGATTTCCGGCGCATGGAAGTGTACCATTTAAAAAAATTCATCCATCTCCATCCCGAAGGCTCCAAGCATGTGCGTCATTGTGCATTCAGTTGCTCCGTTTTAATCAATCAAACTCCAAATCCTACATTAAAAAATATATACCTTCTGTCTAGGCATGCGACTTTCTGATAGAACTTTTATCCAATTACAGTTTTCTAGCTGCGAGTGCGCATCGACTGCTGGGTGCACGATATGCTGCCCCCTCTTGGTTCGGCATCGTCAGTGCTGCTGAGCCACTGATAAGAAATAACAGTATCCCACAAACAAAATCCAAACTTGCAATATTTGTTGGTGTTTTTTGTAATTATATTTAAAGCTAATTACTGGAAACACATTGATATATATATTGCAAATTATTTTATTTCTGCTTGGACTGTATACCCATTCCACGTGTCCCAGCCCTGTGGCTGCCTGGTCTCTCCAGAGCGCACGGAGCTCCAATCTGTGAGTGGTGCGGTGAAGAATCGAGCAGCTGATCACTGGTCAATAGCGTTGGAGCTTGTGTTTAGCCCAAAGACGCAGATACTAAAGTTTGCTCAGACTTTGTGTGACAGAGGAGAGAGGATGTGTCTCTGCTGATTAACAAAGAGAGCAGCCGCTGCCGCGATCCCTGAGCCGCGGTGTGTTGACTCGCCCCATTGGCGTAAGTGCGTCAGTGGCGATGCGCGTGCACGCCCCACAGTCCCCATGGTTTCGCCACAAAATAAAAACAAACGGGCTTAGGTATTGAATTTTAAAAAGTAACAAAAACAGAAGTTGTTGATTTAGTTTGATTTCTTAATCTTTAAAAATTTTCTATGTTTTACAACGACAAAAGGAAAAAAAGAATCAGCTATTTAGTTTGCTGGATTTTATTTTGAAAGGAAAAAAAATCAAAGATCAAGCCATACGGATTTGTCCCATTATTCTACTCAGAACATCTGTTTAGTTAAATATGCACCAACTGAATGTAGCTTAGGTGATATGAACCTTTTTTATTTGAGGACATATAGGATGTTTGTAATAATGAGTTAAATAGCTCTCAGCAGATTTTCTGACCTTATGCATCGGAATGATGTCGAGCCACAAACAAAAACTCTCCAATCTAAAGCAAATATTATTAGTAAGAAAAGAACGAACGTATGGGTTGTGTGAAATGAATAATGGATAGTTAAATAAGAATGTTCTTAGCCTGCTTTTCAGCGTTTTTTTCTTCCCAAAATATAGATAAAAATAGAAACAACATTTAAATTGAAAGCCAACTGAACAAATTATACAGTGAATACATTTTTTCCCTTATCAAAAACAAACAAAATGTGTGTCAGTTCAAATTGATGATTGATGATTTAAACTAATCACACATATTATTGAGGTGTATCAAATGAGCAGTTACTAACATGCGTATGTGTGGTTATGTGCTACAGAGGGCTTCTTAATCAGATCTTTGTGAGAAATGGGCTGACTCCAGAGGAAAAGGCCAGAGTAGAAGTTCAGCATGAGCAGTCCATTGCCACCAGGACCCAGATAAACCAGATCAGGAAGGCCCGAATTTCTTTGCTAATTACAGAGTTTGAGAGAGTCAGCATCATGATCAACTTATTTATATTGTGAGGCAATAACTAAAATTGCATTTAAGAATTAATACTAGTACTTTATTACCTGCTTAAATACAAAGTTGGTATAGCAAGTGACATATGACAGTTTATTCTCTTGTAGTGTTCCAGAGAATATTAAACAAGTTAATTCTGTTGTCTGTGTTTTGCAGTTTATTTCAACAAACAACATTTTGAACATGTTAAAAAGAAAATGTTCAGAAAATTCACAAACAAAGCAAAAAAGAAAAAAGAAATGACTTTGTCAAACAGTATTCTCCAAGCACTTAATATTCTCTTGAGACTGACACTTGAGATAATGTTGTCAGTAAAAATTGTGCCTTATGAAGGAAAGCAGCAGAGTTTTGTAGCAGTTTTGTTGTGGTTGGTGTTGTTTTGAGTTCTTACTGAAGAGATAAAAATTATTAAAAGTTATTAATCATACATGTACTTGATTTTCATGATTTTTTCCCCTTTATACTAAAATAAATCTTTGCAATTATAGTGATGTGGTATTGAAACATCAACACAAAAAAAAAATCAGACTTGGGGCACTTTCTAAAATGCGTTAAGTTTTGGCCAAGTAAGGTTTTACATTTGAGCAACAATAAAATAGTGGGATCATAATGGGCATTATTTCCACCAGATGACCTCATATTTGCTCTGAATTAATAGAATCTCATATATATTGTGTTTTAGTGAGTTTTAAAACACATTTAAATACGTTTATTGACACTATAAATTGGATCTTAGAAGTTCAGGCTCAGGATTTTTTCTCACTTTAAGCCCTGTATATCCTCTGTGTGCCCGACAGTGTGTAAGTTGATCCAGTCCATCCCCACAGTATTTGGAAGGGCATCCTCATCTTCCAGGCATGATATCCAGATTTTCCTAACTGGAACTCTGGGTGGATGCCTGGTGTTATTCCTTTGGGAATCAAGAGAAAGAAAGACCTGACCGGCTCTACAGGCAGCCTAAAAAGGCACTGCAACTGGTCAATGTTCCTTTAACCTAGAAAACAGTTTTATGTGTTAAAAAAATCACTTAGTTTTTCAAGGCATATGGTGTATAACGCCTGCAGTGTTTTTTTCCAACGTACTTTTGCGGTCAGAATTTTAATGATTAGGGAAATACTCTGAATTTTAGCTCAGAATCATTACAAAATGTTGTAAACATCTGGACTTTGAAGACAATGGTGGTGAAATGGGCCTATTCAAAAGAAAACAGAATCAGAATCACTTTATTCATCCCCGAAGGGAAATTCAGTTGTCAGGGTTCTTATCTGTTTAATTTTGAATTGAATAGCCTGACTGCTGATGGCAAGAAAGATTTCCTAAATCTTTCAGTCTTGCAGCGCAGGGATAGGAGCTGTCCACTGATGTTTCGTTGTTCATTGAGGCAGATGTGAAGTGGATGATCGATGTTTGTCAGAATGGCCTCCATCTTGCTCAGTGCCCGTCTCTCCACCTCATCCTCCAATGTGTTCAATCCGATTCCAACCACAGAGCAGCTTTTTTAATCAGTTTGTTCAGACGCCTTGCATCCTTCTGTTTTATACTGCCTCCCCAGCAGACTGCAGCATAAATAATAATAACAGCATACTAATGTGAATGAGGTGTATGTTTTTGTGCATTTTTTGCAGTGGACAGATGCAAGACAAAATGCAAAGTGTTTCCTTCCAAAGAAACTCCCTCCAAAAGACACTTTTCCATCCATTTTTTTCTAGTAAAGTTGTCTTTCATACTAAAGAATATTGAAGTTTTTTGGCACAAGTTTTTTGAGTCTCAGCTCTTAAATTCACCACTTCAATATTTCCATTTCGACCTACAATGACCCCAACACGGTGTCGTGGTTCACGGCAGCAGTGGGTCTTTAGCAGAGAATCATTATTCCTGCTTTACTCTGGTTTGGTTCTGCAGACCGTGACCTCGTCTGGATCACTAGAAGAGGATTTACTTTTATTTCTCCATCTTCTTCCACCTCTCTGATCTGTCAAGCATCGACAGGTTAAAGTGGACGTTTCCTGTGATTTTTTTCTTTTATACATTCTTCTGACAGCCTGACATTACCAGACCTATAATCCTGCTATAGGAGGAAAACGCAAACCAACCTTAATTTTCTTGGTCCCGTTGAGCCGAGGATGCAGCAAAGGAGCATAATGGTGCAGAGCAGTGACCAAGAAATTGTTTTGTGAAGCATTTGCACTCAGGGATCCAAGCACTGGCAAGAAAATGTCTAATTCACTGAAAGAAACGAGCAGAATCTGAGTTATTGCATGATCCAAACCTTATTCAGAACATGTAGGTTGCTGCAGGGAGGTTATTGTTGTTTACTGGAGCAAAAGAGATTTTTGAAAGAAAGCCACATGAAATGCAGAGTGGAAATGGTCTACCTTGGGTATAAGTCTGTGATTTCCACTGTTATTCATTACTAGATATCAGATATCTGTATTATACATGGACAATGCAGTGAGATGAACAAGGCTTTTGTCTGCTCTGAATGTGCCTTTTGCAATGTTGCATCTACTGCCATGACTGAATTCCACAATGAAGCTTCAGGTTTACAAACTGAAGCAGCAGATGAAGACAAACCTGCTTTGTGTGCATTTCCAACACAGAAAACTGCTCAGGATTGTAGGATTATACCAAGAATTGATGAAGAAGTGCTACATTTAAGCCACATTTTGACAAAATGTGGACATTTTTAACACAGACGGATGGTGGAGACATGGTATTTTGATGGAGGTGTTGTTTTTGTCCACATTTATAAAGTTTCAAACAGGCTAACCTGCAAAAATGGTTAAGTTTGCACAAAGGTCATTCTGCCAGATGACAGCCGGGCACCTAAATGTCATGAATAAATGTATTTTTGCAAGCATTTTTTTCCTACACCTGAGTCTCGTGAGGACTACCTTTTCGCATACTCTAATTAAGTCTATTGATCAATTTCTGCCGCGCTTTGATTAGCATGTAGCATTTAGCTTCTTCAGTCAAAGTGCTAAAGAATTCGTCTTTCTGTTCACGTCTTCTCAGGAAAGTTTTGTCCATCAGGGAAAAAGAGAAAAATAACAACATTCAGAATGAAATGTAATAAGTGGAGACTTGGGGGGAGAAACAGTTGGAAGCAGAATAATGATGGCATGCTGTGAATTTGACCTTAAACTCATGAGTCGGTGAGATGGAGCCGCCGCCTCTGATGTGTCTCTTCAGGCAGACTGAGGCCTGACGCTGCATAATGCAAAACACCTTCGGCGCTTGTTTGTTATTACCCTGAGATTTGGGCTGCTCTTTCTCCAGCATGGCCCAACCTCACGTTTGGAGAGTTCATACAGTGTCATGCAGAGTTGTCTGGAGCTGATCAGGACTTCCTGTTCCTGTTGGAGGTGATTTTTTAACCTTGGTTTGATTTCTCCAGATGGGGAAAGATTTGGTTCAGCGACCCGTCATTTACATTGAGAGTCCTCACACATCTTCCAGGTGAAACCCCAAACCAAAGCTGGACACAAATGGAGCTGAACACTTCATTCTCCCTCCAAACACTTCATTCTTCTGTTGCCCTCAACATCTGTTTGGTCCATTTTCAGGTGCCCAGTCACAGTAATGATCAGGTGACTTGAGGCCACGTTGGAGCTGCTCAGTTCCTGCATAAGTGGAAGCATTTAGAATGCTGGATAGGATGGGTCCACTCAGCTTGCTTACACTTGCTGCTAAGTTTTCCCAGAAGTCACACTAGAGCATCAGAACCATCCCATACACCACTTGCAGCCACCATTACACAGCTCTAACTCTCAACTCCAACTCTAACTTAGACATTTAATGTTTTTAAAACTCTTCCAGGGTCTATAATAGTAAGTTTCTTTTGCATGGCATTCTGCATGTGCACTTTCCTGTATACACTTTCTATAATGCAATTATGCTTCCTGCACAAACAACAGTGATGCTAATGTCATATGATAAGCATAGTAAATATGACATTTTGACTTGTAAATAGATGTCAATACCAAAATTCACACTTTAATTATGAGTATAATTACATATTGCAAAGTTCATTGAAATGCTATTGAAGGTAGCCAAGTTTACTTGGAACCTGATGCCAGATTTTTACAAAGGCGTTGTGTGTATGAACTCTGATTTTTGTACAGTACACACAACACTACCAAAATTAGAAAACAAACACAAAGCAACAGTGACTTAAGTTTGTTTTTCTCTTAAAGAAATAAAATGCTTCAAGCTGCACAACTAACTATATATTAAATCTTCAGTGCAAAATGTTTGTCGCCCTCTTCTGACTGTGACAGTAATTACTCAAACACAGTAGCTTAACTCTCAGCTTAATTTGCATTGTGTGACCTAACCTTAACAGTTTAATGATCATTGAGACAAAATCATCACCACAGTTGCCCTTGCCTTTACGGTGCATTTTAGCATCTGCGAGCTTGTTGTGTTGCTAAATATGAATTTAGTCACTTAAATTGATGTGTTTCTAAGAGCAAGCAGCTGTTTTTAGTGGAAATGTTTTAGCAAAGCTCCACACGACAGGACCAGCCACGTCCTAAAATAAAAATATTCACTGCTTTAGCATCTAATTTCCTCTAAATGGAACCTTAGTTTACAAATTGAACAACAACTTGTATTGACGGAGACTTAAAATGAGCAATTTAGAAGAGAAACTCATAAGCAAAATGTTTACTGTGGGAATAGATCAAGTGGGAAGTCGGCTTATTTTTGATACAATCTGACATCTTTTTGCAACCAAAAAAGTCGCCCCGTGCTGGTCGTTAGAGATAATGCTGGTTTAAGGCTTCACTTTTTGCAAATGGCTGCTGACAAAGTGGTGAGGAAAGTGGAGCGTTTAATGCCAGCTATTTTTTCTTACCGTTGGACGAACCAAACCAGAAGTTATAGAAGAGAGAACAGTTGACTTAGATGATGTGTAAACCAACTATTTGCCATCACATTCGCCATAACAACTTTGTTAAGTAAAAATAAGTCAGAATTGCATTTCCAGGTTGCTCTACTTCCCCCAGATTGGCCAAAATACCTCAATTTTTACTGCAACTTTAACCTATTTGGCCACATGAGGCAGCAAAACTCCACAAAAAGTCAGAAAATGTGATGTAATGTAATTCTCACCTATTAGAGTCATTGCAACTTAACTTTCTTCACTTGATGATTTAAGTCCAATGGAAAATGTGCCATAAACCAAAGCTAAAGGATAATATATGCTTCACTGCTCCACAGCGCTGCAGAGCTGATGAGAATTCTCTGTGGGGACTTCACACAAGTGACCCTTTCCTCTAAACACTTTCTACCAGCCATGTTTTGCATTGTGATTGTCTCTCTATTAGATTTTTCTCCCACTCTAATCAAAGTACTTGTTGAGGTTAATGACATTACCACGCTCTTTGGGGAATTCAAGAGTTTTTTCCTTTTGATATTTTATCAAAAGTGCTTTTTAATCATGTATTACCATGATTAAAATGTGCTCAACTGATTGTGGGTTACTGTTAGCAGACAGAGAAAGAGAGTCCTGCTGCTGCTGAAATCTGATACAGGCTGTTAGAAGCTGTCGGGGGTAGATTATTACCTTTCCTTTGGGGATGATCTTCTGAGCACCTCGGCTCTCTAGTTATGAACAGCTTGAAAAGTTCTCAATCGATACGTTTGCTTGTTACCTGAGGCTTTGAGATAGCAGACTTGTAAAGAAGTCTTTACAAACAGTCCAGGTTGTGCTGAAAAATGAGATCATTTACTGGCTGGATTTATAAATTTTTCATGCAGATCTGAGGCAGCAGTAAGATGGGAAACGATGGCCAAGACTCCAGAAGGTTAAATCCCCAGAGAGATCAGAACATACTGATGAGAGGTTGCTTGGAGAGGATTTAAATGCTGGTTATATGATCTCACTGCCGTTTTATGGGCGCCACTATCAAGCAAAGAAAACTATCTAAAGAGGAACATCTGCACCATCTGTAAACTGAGCCCACTCGCTTTTAAGATATCAGCTGGAGATAAAGATGTCCCATGGGAGGCAGTACCTCAGCTCGCCTCGGCTCAGCGTTTGATCCCCTCAGAGCTCCGTACTAACAGAAATCTCTTTCATCACATGACCTGAAAGCTAAAGATCAGGTGTAACAACCAATCATGGCCTCCACTGATCAGATATCTGAGCGTCCAGCAGAACGTGAGCTGTTCAGTACCTGGAGAATCTGTTGAGCGCATTTAGACATGAAACGTGTTGACAAATCTGTGACAGCCTCAAACAGCCTCCAGTGATCAAAGACGTTCGCTGCTCTGCTCCCCTGAACGGTTCACATGTAAAAAACAAACAAGCACAACACCGTCAGCCAGGAATGTTCAAAGATGATCAAGGTGCTAACAATCGATCCGATCAGGATTTTCTGCTGTTGTCATGAGGATTAAATTTCAAGGCTGGATTGTAGGTTCATGCAGGAAAATACTAGACACACAAGATCAGCCACAACATTGAAACCACTGATGGGTGAAGTGAATAACGTGGATCATCTTGTTTGAATAGACTTTTGTATCCTGCCATAATGCAAAAACTGGTAAGGAATGGCTCGAGATGTTGACCCAGTCTGACTGAGCATCCATGGGAGATGCCAGAACTAGCCTGATCCATACATGTCCAAACTGTGCAACCTACAGGACCCAAGGGGTCCATTGCAAAGTCTAAAAGACACCACCAGAAGTCCATGGTCTGACAATTCGGAGATGTTCTGGCAGCATTAGAGAACCTACACAATGGGTTGCTTTCTACTGAAGAAAGTTTGGGGCAACCCAAAGCTTTGTGCATGTTCCAATCGTAAGAGCCGTCTCTGTATTTCTTTATACATCTGTCTGCTAGGAACGTATGTTACCATTGACTGTTTTTTGTTCTACTCTTAAATATGCATTTCCCTCTTTTTCTGGTTCTTCTACATAATATTTGGTTGTAGAGACATCTGTTCTTCACATCTTTTCTCACTTTTTTTTTTTTTACTGTCGTGAATCCTGCCAACCCAGTTTTGTGCAGTTGTCATGACAGCACAGGTCTGACCTCAGCATTTGCTGTATTGACCTTATTCCTCTCGGTAGCCAAGACAAAACACCTGATAGACTGACATTTAAAATAAATGTTACTTCCAGAAAGGAGTACAAACTTAGAGGAAAAGTTCTGACAACAGCAGTGAGAGCAGCAGCGGAGCACTAAAGTGGATTCTCTTAGTTGCCTGAAAAACAACATGTCAGACAGAACGAAAGCAATCTGTCGAACAAAACTCCAAACAAGATGCTTCCTCACCTCGATTCTCTGCTGAGGAGTCTGGCTGACAGCTGACTGACGCACATCTGGACCCAATACAAAAACATCATAACTTGACTATTTCTATGATTCATTTGCAAAAAAATTTGCAAATAATCTTTTTTTTTAAAAATAAAGCAACTGTACTGTATGTATGTGTCATTTACATTCAGTGTCTGAGCAGTGAAGCAGATGCAGATGTGCTGGTTTTAATAAATGTGCAGATGAATATACAAAGAAACAGAAAACAGAAAACAATTCATTGGCGACAGTCATAACTAGTGTTTGGAGGGTGTACATAGATATTATCTATACCATAGTCTCCACATGAGCTCTAAAACCTGGCCGACATTTGATGCATAAACAGATGTTACTTCAGATAATGGTTCAGACAAAAGAATGTCTCGTTTGTCTGCAATATATCTCTGTTTCATTCTAACCATACAAATTTATTTCCAATAATGAGAATGAAATCAAGGAAAATGTGAAAAAAACTATATTTAGCTAAGATCTTTGACTGTTAGTGGACATACCAGACCGAGACTGTAGAGCGTAAAACTGAGCAAGAGTAGAAAATAATTCATGTTCATGGAAATCTAAACAAGATAATCACATAATTCATCTTGTAGGAGCAACCTTTTATACAGCTCAAGCATATTAACTCCTTATATGTGAAGTTATGGGGTAAAATTAAAGCTCCCAACATGGTAATAAGTTGTCTCATGCCTCAAGCTCACAAATATTGTTAAATACATATTTCTATAGCATGATAAATGGCAGATATGATTAAGACATGATAAAACACTTTCTGGTGGAGCAGCATAATACATGTAAGTCATCAAATTAAAAGCTTGGACATGAGATGAAGATAGTTTTTCATCAGGTCATCAGGTTTTAGTAACTTCAAAGCTGCATTTAAAATGTATTTACAATGAGGCTAAACAAAAAAAACCTCATTTTAATAATAATAATAATCTGCAGTCCTGCATTTTTTTTTTCAAGTTAGATTTTTATTGGTTTTTCAGTTTTCACATTTACAGTTAAACATGTTTTTTCAATGATTGTTTACAGGGTTATCAACAATAAACAAATAAAACAAAACATAAAGAAAAAGGACTGCAACCATTTCCCCTTGTTAGCTAACTTAAAATAAAACATCAGTTTTCCTGATCTATTGACTTATAATATATTGACCATTTCTCCCATTTGTCATTGAATTCAACAGCTTTCAGCCTTAGAGCGAAGGTAATTTTCTCCATTGTAAAAATCTCTTGCACAACCTTTATCCATTGAGAATGGCTGGGTGAATCGGGTTGAAGCCATCGTCTTGTTATTGCCTTCCTTCCGGCTGTCAATAATATTTTAATTAAATATTGGTCGTCTTTCTGAACAATTTCAGTGAGGAGGCCAAGGTATAATGTTGTGAAAGACATTGATACATTGTATTTTAATATCTTACATATGGAAAGGTGAATTGAAGCCCAAAAGGTTTTTATCTGCGGGCAATCCCAGAAGATATGAGTGTGGTTTGCATTGATACAACCACATTGCCTCCAACATATTTGTTGGGAGGACAATTGTTTACTTTTTATCAATGGTGTAATAAAAAATCTTATTAAGTTTTTCCAATTAAATTCTCTCCATTTTTGTGAATTTGTAGAAGTCTGAGATAGTCGGCAGATTTGATACCACTCTTCATTAGAGATGGTTGTTAATGTTTCCTTTTCCCACTTTTCTTTGACATATATAGTTGAATGTTTCTGGCTCGACATTAGGCTAATATACAGCTTTGATATAATTTTGCGTGTTTTCTGTTGTATGCCCCACATAGTGCATCTAAAACGGCGTTGGGTTCACTTCCTCTTTCTCTTATTTCTTTGTTATAATATTCTCTCAACTGTAAGTATCTAAAAAAGTCCTGATTTTTAAGGTCAAATTTCTCCTTTAGATATTGAAAACTCCTCATTTCACCATTGTTGATTAAAGTACAGAATGCTGTGACACCCTTTGTGATCCAATATTTAAATGTGGAGTCATGCACTCCCGGTCTAAATTCTTTGTCGTAAGCAATCCATCTCAATAATTTTCTTTCTTTATTTAGTGTCTGTTGTCTTGCAACAATAAACCAAATGTCAAGTGAAAATTTAGTTATTGAATTAATTTCATTCTTTAGATCAGTTGGTACACAGTCTTCTCCTATGATTGTCTGTATGTTAAGCCCAGGGATGCATGTCTCCATCTCTTTCCATTTAGCGTAGTATCCAGGGTCACACCAGCAACACAGAAATCGCAATTGAGCAGCATAAAAATACATTTTTAAATTGGGAAGGGCCATACCCCCCTTCTCTTTTGGCAGCTGTAGTGTTGAATATCTGACCCTGGCCTTCTTGCCGTCCCAAATGAATTTTGATAGCAATTTGTCCCATTCTGTGAATTGTTTGTGTGGTACGTCGACAGGTAAAGATTGAAACAAATATAACAGCCTTGGTAAGATGTTCATTTTCACCACATTTATTCTATCACTAAGATCAAGGGGGTATGTGGACCATCTCTGGATATCCGTTCTGATTGTTTGATTAATTGGGTTATAATTGAAGTCGTATAATAAAGATGGGTCTTTAGACAAGAATACTCCTAGGTATTTAATTTTGTTGACGCTCCATTTTAGGTCATATTTATGTGAAATTTCAGTAGAGGGTGTATGGTTGAAAAGCAAAATTTGAGTTTTAGAAATATTCAGTTTGTATCCTGCATGTATATTGTATTCATCTAAAATCTCCACTAATTTGGGTAAACCTATGTTAATATCGTTGAGATACATCAATATGTCATCTGCAAATAATCCAATCTTCTGCTCCCTTCCATTAAACATAATTCCCTTCAAATCAGCTTTCTGTCGGATCGCCTGCGCCAGTGGTTCGATATATAACGCAAAGAGGATAGGGCTCAATCCACACCCCTGTCTACAACCTCTTCCAAGCTCAAACCGATCTGTCAGGGATCCATTCACTTTTAATCTTGCCGTGGGCTTATCATAAATTGTCTTTATACACTGAATAGCTTCTTTAGTAAGGCCAAATTTCTCTAAGGTTTGGTATAAAAAGTCCCAATTGACCCGATCAAAGGCCTTCTCCGCATCTAAACTAAGTAAGGCAGCTTTAATCTTATTTTTATTAATATTATGAATAATTTGGAGGCTTCTTCTAATGTTATCTTGTGTTTGTCTGCCGACTATAAAGCCTGTCTGATCTTCATCTATTATATCTGAGATAAAGGTTTCAAATCGCTTGGAGATAATTGATGTGTATAATTTATAGTCGACATTTAAAATTGAAATTGGTCTATAGTTGGAGCAATTTTCTCGATCTTTATTTTCCTTGGGAATTAATGAAATTATCGCCTCCCTCCATGATGGGGGGCCCTACCTTCTTTATGAATATAATTTAGCGTTTTAAGTAGCAGTGGTTGCAGATCTTCCTTAAACATCTTGTACCACTCGCCAGGGAAGCCATCGCTACCAGGTGTTTTACTTGTCTTCAACCTTCCTATTGCTTTTTCGAGTTCTTTTGGTGTAATTTCAGCAAGTATCTTTTTATTTGGATTTCTCCAATACTGGGAAGCTCTAATTGGTCTAAAAATGTTTTAATTGATCCCTTATCAGAATTGTCCTGAGGTGAATATAAGTTGCTATAATATTCATAAAAAATGTGTTCAATTTCTTTCGGTTCTGTCAACGTTTTTGGGTGATGGGGTCTTTAATTTTTAGAATAGTTGAATCTGCCTGTTGTTTACACAATTTCCGAGCAAGCAGCTTAGCTGACTTTGGTCCTAATTCGTAATATGACTGTTTGGTGTATCTGGCCTTTTTCTCTACTTCATCATCCAAATATTTTTCAAGTCGTGATTTTGAATTTTGAATCTCCTTTTGTGTGTCTTGGTCTTTTTTAAGCTTTAATTTATCTTCTTGTTCCTTTAGGTCCCTCGTCAATCTGCTATATTCCTCTTTTCTGGTTTTCTTTATGTGTGTTGCCTTGGCAATTAATTTCCCCCTGAGGACTGCTTTTAGTGAGTCCCACAAAATTGATGAGTCTACCTCTCCATTGTCATTTTCTTTCATAAAGGTTTAATTTCCTGTTAACATAACTAACTACTGATTGGTTATTTAGTAATCCTACATTAAGTTTCCATACTACGTTTTTGGGGTTATTCTGTAGGTTGATGGTCAAATAAATTGCATTGTGATCCGAAACATCTGCAACCCCAATCCTACATTCATTTATCCTGTGTAAGTCTTCCTGCCTTATTATAAAATAGTCAATTCTTGAATGAACCAAGTGAGGTGAGGAATAAAATGTGTAATCTTTCACAGTGGGGTGAAATTTCCTCCACACATCCACCATACCAGTTTCCCCCAGAATTGTGTTAAGTCGATTTGTGATTTTCTTTTTACTTCTGTTGTTACTGGTAGTATCCCATTTAAGATTTAAAACCACATTCCAGTCCCCTCCACACACACAAATGCCTTCAGTTTGAGCTATCACGGTATCAAGTAACATTTTGTAGAATGACATTTCACTTTCGGGAGGAGCATAAATGTTCACCATTGTCATCAAGTTATTTTCAACTTTACCCTTTACTATGGAGAATCGACCCTCTGTGTCTTTGATTTCCTTTAAATCCTCACATTTCAATTTTTTGGAGATCAGTGTTGCTACACCCCTTCTATGATTTTGTGAGAATGAACTATAAAAAACGTTATAGCCAAATTTTGCAAGTTTCTCATGTTCCTGAGGTCCTAAATGAGTTTCCTGAAGCATAATAATATGCATATCATCTTTTCTAGTCTTCTTCATCACCCTTGCTCGTTTAACTGGGTTACCTAATCCATTGACATTCAATGACATTATTCTAAGTTTATAGCTCTGCACCATAAAAGAAAAGAAATGTTTTAAATTGGTTGCGTGTCTGAAAAATAAAAACTTTCAAAGAACTCAAATATACTGAACAAAAACAAAACTGAACTTTAAATTGAACATCACACAAATGAATAGACTCCCAAGGTAGGGTAATCAATAGTCCCAAATGCTTACCTTTTGCAGGCAAGGGGGCAGGCCTCCCTTTAAGAAAGGGCCCCCTCATGGAATCAGTGAACTTTCCACTAATTCTACCTAAGGTGTTCTAGCTCCTTTAAGTTAGGCAAAAAAAAAAAAAAAAAGAAATGTGAATCTTAACGACAACACAAATCAGTGTTCTTGTATAGGATATCACAATATTGTCCCTAGTCGGATTATACTTATTTCTTTTTGGCATCTATGTCCGTCACTCGCCCTCTTTGCTCAAGTCGTGTTTTTCCACTGGAATTCCTGGAGGCGTTCCCGCGCCCGCTGGCCGGCTTCTCTCTCTCCGCGTCGGTGTGCTTGTTCCCAAGGGGGAGTCGGCTCCATGCTCCGAGGATGCGCGCCACTGGCTTCTCCTCCGCCGGTGCCGTGGTTGTCAAGTAGCCCCTTCCGACGTAAGTCCTTTTCTGCCTCATCTGCGCTGTTATATTTATCCTGCATTTATAGCAAGATAAATGCCAAAAGGTGGCGATACAAATTCTTCAAAGAATGTTTTGAGAGAATCTTATTTATTTTGGGGAGTGTGTTCTACATTGAGTTCTGCTGTTTTTATTGCATTTTTGGCCTCAAGGTGTGCATCCCGATGAGACAAGAAGATCATTGTCTCCTTTCTGAGTTCTGAATGTGTGTAACTGAAGAGTTTGGCTTGTGTTCTGGCGGCTTTTTGAAGGTAGACGGTGGATGCTCTGGTTCTATTCATACTGCAGTAGGTGCAGGTCACATTTCCTCTCAAGCTGAACTCAAAAAACACATCTGGCTCCTGTAAGACTGTCGCTTTGCACTTCTTACACCGTGTCAAGGATTATTCCAGAGGTTTGTGGAGCAAAGTTGGTGGATTTAGCTCAAATATCATCGCAGTATCAACTACTTCAATTATAACTCTTTTAAAGATGAATTAGCAAGATGTGGATGACTGAGAATCTTCCACATTGACTTTTGTTTTAAACACAGAAGGCTAGTTTGCAGTCAAGACAGTCACAAATTTAAGGCTTCAAGCATCGACTTTGTGTATGATGAAATTTCTGGACCTGGAAAGCATGAATTGACCTTAACGCTGCATCATAACATGTGAAATGAAGGTATGACCTTGTATTTTTTGCATTGCATGAGAGTTTGTGCCAATAGATGTGATGGAACGACTGAAGAATTGGTTGTGTGAGGATTAAAAGATGCTTTTCATTGCCAGGAAATTACTTCAATAATTAAATCTGGGTTAGATGACATTGAATTGCAGACACATATCAGGTTTTGTCTGGATTCTGACGTCAATCTTAAACCTGTATTTCCGATAGCTTCCCTACGATGTGAACACAGAACAAATGATTGAGTAAGTGCCTGACTTTAGTGTGGCTGGTTAACTGACTGCTCTGACACTCTCCACCTCAGGCTGAGCCCAGAGACTAATGCCCTCCGGATCGATACTAACCACATCCTGTCCCCTGAAATCACATCAGGAAAGACGTGAAGTGCTGGATAAGAAGGACGTTCTTGCTCATCTTTGTCCACAGACCAGTCATATCCAATTTCCAGCAAGGACATCTTATCTGACAAGTTTGTATTTGCACAATAAAAACACGCCTGAACTCGATATATTAAAGCACTTCAGCTGCATTTGTGGTCAGAAATTCTAAGCACATCTTTTAACCACAATATAGAAAATATGAAGCCAGACAATGGGAACACTGGTATCATGTTGTGTGGAAAAGAGAAAGGAATGAACTCTGAAAAAGCGTAAAAGCCCAGGGCAGGCGGACGGGGCCAGATGCTGAATTAGTGCTTATCAAAAGGTAATAAAAGACCTGATGAAAAGATACATAAAACTTCATGCTCCATCGCCATGGTTACACGGAAAAGTTAAACAGTTCATTAGAGCTTGTCAGTCAGAAAATCGCCACTTGAGCCCGTGGCGGTTCATTCACCGGCTGACAGCGTACAGCGGTGGCCTGAAAAGAGGAAAACGATTTGTGTGAAAAGAAAACACCCACTTAGTTTGTGCTCTGTGAGTTCAAGGGGACGCATAAAAGCAGTGATGCTGTGAAGGTGGAGAATTACACTACACTTTCTGAATAAAATACTCTGTTCAAAAAGGTACGAAGGGCATAATATGATGAAATTAAAGCGTTAGTATCCATCGTCAAATCAGGAACATTTTAAAAGTCTCATATAACACACATAAAATGAATTATTTTTAAAGAAACAGCACAAAAACATTTTATTTACAACAATTATGAACACAGGGTATCAACTGGTTGCAGTATAGAATTACATACATGTACATACATTCTCTACACCAATATTGACAGGAAAATTAAATATACTAATAAAAAGTCTGGTAAAGAAAAACACTACTACTCCATTTGTTTTGAGAAAATAAAGAAAGCACAATGCCTATCTGTACATATGAATAGCTCAATGAAAATGAAAATAGCTCAGCATGACGTCAATGACTTATGTTTACAAAAGATGCAACTGTAAAATCTGTCAACAATGAACGTCTATTTTAGTCCAACATAAAGTGCAAATGTGCAAGCCTTCCTCTGCTGCCATGTTTTAACTTGGATATATGTTCAATCTCATCCATCTCTTCACCTTTGTTTGAGTTCCTCTCCATTGTGTTTTCTTGTTTTGCACTATGAGCCATCTGCTCTTAATTCTTTATCCAGAAACTGTTCAAATAATCCAATTGTCCTCTCCTGTATTGGACTACTCACAGTTTCAACATTTTAATTATAGTCCACTCCAAATGCAGATGTCCTTTATTTGCTTCTATTTCTTTGTTGCTCTTTAGTTTGTGAAAGATGGCAATACGTACCAAGCTCTCAGACAGTCAGGCCATGTGGTCATCATCGTCCATGTCTCCATTCCAACTGCAATTCTCCATTTGTTCCTGGGGTTTTTGTGTTTGATGGAAGTCCTGTGGATTATTCTGGTGAAAGAATCTTTTGATTTGATGTAGTGGCTTTCCCTGAGCTTATGTAGGCACTGCAGTGGCTTTACCAAGGCGTGTGACTCAACACACATCCAAAAGAAAACCATGTCCACAGAAAAAATGTTTTAAAAATAAGCCACTCATAAAGGCTTCGGACGCTAAAGAAAAATTAAGGACGAATGTGGACGCAGGCCTTGGATGTGCGTTGCAGATAAAAGATTCTTTCTGGAAGGACACGCCTTCCTGTCAGTCTCCTTCACTTTTATCCCCATTCTTCAGCCACTAGATGGGATTTACTCAAGAAAAACAGAAATCAAAATGAGGAAAAGAATCATCCTGGCTCCTACACAATGGCAGAGATACATTTTACAAACTGGTATTAATTATGTTTGTGTACATTTTAGGGACATCCTGATCAAGTCTTATTTTTTTTTTGCTCCTGATTTGATCCGAGTCACTTAACACTTAACATTTGCTGATACCATTTTCCTAGATAATACTCACTTCACATCATGTAGATGCTTAGGAGCAGAAACACAAGCTCAAAGTGATTACTGAGGACATGGCATTTTTCGTATAAAAATGCATAAAATGACACAAGATTGTTGAAGTTCATCATGAACATCTGTAACACAATGTTTTACTGTCTTTTGTCACTTGTTCATGCCCTTTCCAGTCAGAAGAAACCTAACTGGTGAAATAAAAATATCACCTTAAATCAAATTTTGGCTCAGCTATGAATAATTTAGGGCTTAACTGAATGAGACTGGAGCTGGTTGGACAATGGACAAGAAAAATGAGGCTAATTAACTCAGGCCAAGAATCTCTATAGGCCGCACTGATTAACATTCTGTATGTAGATGGCATAACCATAGAATCCACACACAGCAGTACCTGGTTGTGCCACCAGGTGGAGCCTCTTGTTGTTTAATACTGAGGAGTTGAACGATAACATTTTAGCTAGTAAAGGTGCACCATGACAAAGACTTCTATGGGTTTTATTGATCTCTAGCTAGAAAACACTTTAAACTAATGTGGGTTAAGCTCATACAGAGTTTCTACAGTACAACTGGGATATTTGATGACTGTTTTTACAACTTTTTTTCATGTCAACTGATGTAAATTAAAAAAACACTTCACAGTTTTATGCTCATACCAATGAGTTAAAAATCTCCATAATTAGATATCTGCTTTGGATCACTTTGTTTCATTACAACAAACCCAGTGGCTGCATCTACTTGCAGGTATTTCATCATAAGACTGCTTCATTATTCCAGTCTGGTCTCCATATCAGGTTTATTTGTCATTGTACTGACCTATTAGTTTTTGTCTGTTCAAGCAGTTCAAATTTAAGCTGTTGCAAAATATATACACTTCTAGCTGACCATAATGTCGTTGCATGTGTGCTGATGTTGATTATTTTCTAGTTCTGTCCATGCAAGCTTATCTTGCTATTTTCTAGGGTCCAACTCTGTTTCCAGGTTTATTTTGCTCATTTCCTGACTTTAGTCTTACAGCAAATTCACAAAGTCACATCGGTTTTCCATCAAATTGAGAAAACGGCACTACTGAAGCCAGAGTGCAGGCTAACAAGTTAGCCGTAGCATGCTGAACAGCATAAATACACACTGCAAATGTCAGCAGGAGTCTAAATGCTGAATGCTTTGGGGTTTTACTCTGCAATACAGCTGACAAAGCAGCTTTAAAAATGACTTTGATGTGACGTTCAACTCCAAAAAAATGGTCCACTTGATTAATCTGGATGTCAAGTGCATTTTAAAAGATTTTTTTAGATTTGCTTGAGCGTTTGTTTGCTCTGTTTCTTTTGTTCTGCCTGTTTTTCTTTCCCCTTTCCCCTTTTGTCTCTTCGATTGTTTCTAAGCATCCCTTTTGTTTTCCCTCCATTATCCTCACCCCCGTTCCTGTTTTCAGTTGTGGCTTTAATCGTCTCTCCACATCCTCCCCACATGCACCTTTCAAGGACGATCTACAGGTAAAGACGTGTTTGCTGCGGCAGCAATCGTGACAGCACCTGGTTTTACTCGGAGACTCAACACAACTTTACTTTGAAATCCATCACGAATGCTCCTGTGGGCCCAGCAGGCGTCAGGGGGGTTGAAGGCTGCGTGGCAAACGATGTCCAGGAATGATGTCATCATGTCTACCTTAATACCTCCGTAAACCGGGATCCACATCGGACAGACTTCAACACAAATAAGCCCTCCAACTCATCACTCTAAGTGATGAGATTATGTCTGACAATGGAGGGCGGTGGGAGGGCATGTTTCCGTGCTTCGACATAGCACACAAACATGCACATTTACACCAAGCAGCTTTTTTTCTTTCTTTTTTCCCTTGAGTTCAGGAAAAAAGCTGAGCTTAGCAGCTTTTTGGATCCTGGATAGGATCAGGACGGATTGATCACAGCCTGCAGACGTGATCTTGAGGATCCGATGCACAACCTTTGTTGGTGGAATCGAACAAGGTGGAAGTAGCTTGGCTTTTTGTTGTATGCAAAACGGCAACTAAAGAAATGATGCAACCCTAATGTTAAACCTTGGGTAATTAATATTTTTAGAGATTCTTTCAACATGATTTCCAGCGCCTAACTGGAGAAAACTCATATCAATTATATATCAAAATGTGTGGCTCGATCGAGAATGGTGTGCTATGTCTATTGTAAGTGACGTGTCATAGTTTTTTTTATGAAATTCGCAACAAATGTATTAATCCTCGTGTTGTCCTTACCAAAAAATGTTGTTGCCTTGTCTGAAAAAAAGTCCAAAAATTGAGAAAAAATTTCCTCAAATTTATAAAAAATTTGCAAAATATTCAGGAAAAAAATTCCTGAAAAGGTTCCCTCAAAAGTTTTTTTTTTAATAAAAAAATCCCCAAATTTAACGGCCAAATTCACTGGATTTTGGTTGATTTTTTTTCTGAATGTTCTTAAACATTTTTTAATTAGATTTTCCACCAAAAAATATTGAAAAAATTCATAAAAAAATTGAAAATGTGGAAGTTTTCACTTAAAACTTTAAAACGGGTCAATTTGAAGTGAAGGACGACAGGAGGGTTAAATATCCCCATTGAAATGAATGGGAAGTTGGCCAGACAACTGCCAAAACCCAGACATCTTTAGAACCCTGTAATGCTTTCAAATTTTATAGTAGAAACTTCATTCAAAGTTTAAACGGGTCACAAGGTTTTGAAAGTGATTATTTGAATCTGTGTTTTGATGCCTTCTATGGTTTTTATGCAGTAGAAGTTTAAGTTGAATCAATTTTTAGACCTTAATGTTGCTATTCTAAAATCTTCCCACTCAATTCTCAGCGGCCAACTCGTCCCACATCTTTGAGAAAACCTCATCAATCATACATCAAAACATATGGCTTGATTGGAAATGGCGTGCTATGTCTTTAGTAAATGATTTGTCACATTTTTTTGTTCCGAAATTCGGAAAAAACTGCTTTAAGAAATTCCGACTGAAATGAATGTCCAGTCAGTCAACTGCTAAATCCAGCTGTCTTCAGAACCATGTAGATCTGGCATATTTTACAGTAGAAACTTCACTCATTCTTTAAATGTGTTACATAGATTTGAATGTGAATCATTTAAATTTGTGTTTTGATATCTTGTACTGTTTTTACGCAGCCACACTTTAAGTTTAATTAATTTTTAGATAATCCAGAAATTTTTTCCAACTACCCACTCCACAAATTTTATTTAAAATAACACAGTCAACCTCATCTCTTTCTCAAAATTTCTGCTCTACATGAACAATTTAAGCTGAAAAATGTTGACATTTTTGTTCTCTTTCACCCAGTGTGAGTATCATTGATGTAGGACTTACGTTTTTTTCATAAAACACCTCAGAGAACAGATTGTACAGACCGACTCTCATTGACTCCCATTATATTGGCGCCCCAGAGTTTTGGGTGAAAATCAGAAATGAGGAGTCGCTACAACCTGCCAATAAATCTATATAAAACACAGTATGGACATGAAAATGCATCAGCTTGCTTAAAACAAGATTGTGCTTTAATTCGCTACGACTTTTGTTTTTTTGAGCTGTGAAGGTTTGTTCAAGGGTCTAATCTATACTCTCTCTGTTCACTGCAACCAACCAACGACTCACAGCTGGTTGGCTGATTGATACACTTTCAAAGTACAAGCTCAAAGATGTTAAATAGTAGTGATCAATGTCTGTGAAACATGCTGGATTTTCAAAATAAAATGTACCTATATGAATTCTACCTAATGTATAATTATAGCAGGGCATCAATGAGCAGAAACTGGATTAGAACACTCAAACTTGCTTCAGAAATATTGTAGTTTACTTAGCTGTTTAAGGATGAAAGGAGATCAGTATGGATGTTCAGTAAAAGACACTAGGAAAATACAGTTTGTCTCATACCCCTCACACCACAAACAGGACCCAGACTGATGTATTTTCCTGCCTGAGGAAATAATTTGCTGTTTGCTGCTCTGTATTGGAGGTGTTGGGATTATATTCACCAAACAAACTGCTGTTCCTGCGTTTCGACCCCAACTGGAATACGTGAAAAAGAGAATTTCACAGACCTCTTCTTCTTCTCTTTCTTTTTCTTTTTTAAGCCCTTTACCACTCTATGATTGATATGTCTGGAGAAAGGTCTTTCTGACTGAAGATCGACCTTTAAATGAATCAGTACAGAGGCGATACGTGCATGAAAGTGGCTTTTTTCCCCCACTAAGTTGGATGTCTGGGAGATTTGATAGGAGATATATAAGACCAATAAAAACGCTCAAGAAAAAGAAAAGAAAAAAAGAAAAAGAAGCAACAAGTCGGTCAAACTTTAACACAAAGAACAGAAGGCTAAACAAACACTGGGTTTGTTGGACTTGGATGCTTCAGTGGATCTAAATCAAACCAAAGACTTCAAAGACCAGAAAATTCCAAACATCTAATCCAAACCAAAGAAAACAAAAACTACACAAGTCATGCAGACTCAGCTGCTTCTGCAAACCAAAGAGGAACAGAAGAAGAAAGAAAGATGAGTGAAAACCAGGGAAAACACCCAATACGCCTGACCGGGCTTCTTATTCACTGTGTCAGCTTGGTTTCAAACATCAAAATCGTGTTTCAGGATTGATTTGTTTGCATATATACATAAGAATTTTTACTGGGTTGATTAGAAAGTTGTATGACAGGAAAAAGTTATGTTTATATAAATGCAGGGGTAAAAATGTACTAAATGAAGGCAGACAGCAGGTAAAAGCCAATGTACATTTTCATTTATTATTGTTGAAAAATCCAATGTAGAGATAATTGTGCACTGCAAGATTTGCATCAAGTGTCGCAAGTGAAAGAGGCTTTTCGTTAGCTAGAATTGGGACCCAGAAGCCAGATTAAACTAGAGACTGTTGATGATATTCTCTTCTTGCACAGCAACAGATAACTGTCAGCCACATAGTTGGTGCTTTATTCTGCCAAACAGGCTGTAGTTAATAATGATTTAGGCTCATGTTTCTACATGTTCCAAGTAGGGCTGGGTGATAAAAGAATGGCGACATCTACCTCTAAAGGACACTTCATCAGTAGTGGTGGTTGCACTTGAGAGATTAGTTTCATGGTCTATAAACACCAGCGATTCTGTGTCCTCCACCTCCTCCACTAAAGCAACACATTCTTTGGTCAGGGTGGAGATGGTGGCTTCATCTGATGATATCTGGTTCAGATTAATCACTACAAATCTTAACTTCAGCACAATACAGCACATTTACCCTGGTTTTACTTGATTTCTTTACTTAATGTGTATCAAGGTGAGATCATTTCACCATCATAATGTTGTGTTAGCATTTAAAATGATTACCTGTGTACCTAGACGCATCAGCTAAAGAAGATAAATTCAGCTTAGACCTTTTTTTCCCCTGATCTTTACTTAGAAAATCGTCATTACAGATTAGCGATATCTACTGAAGTCAAACATTTTTGTCTAAGTTGAAAGTGCAGAAGTAAAATTGAGCACTTGTGCGTAACCAATTGGCTCTACTATTAAGTTTTGTGGGTTGGGAGCAGGTTCAGGTTTGTTCACAACTCTGTAATACATATTTTCATCCCAAATAAATTAAATTACAGAAATCGATAGTTTAATCTCATGGTACAGTTACTTTTGGTCCATGAAGGCTTTGTTTACCTGAACGAGGCGAAGAAGCCACCATGTTCCAACACTTCAAAATGTATTCTTTACGGTAAATGTTTGCAGAATTTATTTACAACAAGTCCAGGAGCCCCCCGAACATTTTCCTGAAACACTGAAGGAAACCTCAGTGCTGGAACAAACTGTCCCCGAGGACGACAGGATGAGCGTCCACCCATCAAAGTCAGCGTCAGAAGCTTCCTCATGGCCAGTTTTTTCTGAAGGGCCTGTAAACTGCTCTCCCCTGAACAGGAAGAGAACAATCACATCACAGCAGCAGCAGAAAAGGATCACAGACAGCTTTGGATCAAGAAGGACAACTGGAGCCTTGGCCCGATGGCCTCTGGCTGCACAGGATAGACAAGGTGCTTCATGTTGACGGATCCCAGGACTCCAGGTGGTGGCATGTCCAAGTGCAGTGGAAGCAGTGGAGGGTGTAAACAGAGGTACTTTGGAGCATTTGAACAAGAAAACAACCAATGTTTTCATGCAAATAGGAAACAAACGTGTGAAAATGTGCTAGGTATGCTGAAAAATACTAATTAAAACCAATAACTGCACAGCGATGGAGATGTTTCTCTGAGTGTTTGAATGAGCGTCATCCAGAAGAACTGTTTGTGCCATCTTCCTCCATCTTTGCATCTCATTCTGTCTGGCAGCTTCTTATTCATCAATACATATGGAGGTGTTTTCGGTGAAGCGTTTGGGCTCAAATCATGTTGTTTGCAGTCCGCTATGGTCCCTCAACAGGCTGCCCTTCAAGTAGTTGTGGAGATGCTGTGGATGGATGCAGCTGAGAACGCAGCAGGAGCTGTTGAATGACTTAAATGCAGTTTTTCTACAATATAGAATGTTCAGATTTTCATTCCATCTATTCAAAGTTTCATTCCATATATTCAGACTTTTTCCTACTGAGCCCTGGAAGGACATGGCAAACAAAAACAGGAACCTTATTGGACATTTGCTCTTCAGATGAGCTCTTCTGTGATTATCTGTCTTCATGGTTGTCACAGGGAACGGCGACTACGTTTGAGAAAACAGGTAATTTTTAGAGATGTTTTGATTCTGAACACTGAACGTGTTAGCATTAGCTTAGCTACTTAGCTTCGACTACATTTGCATCCCTACATAGCTTAAAGGTTAAACACATGCACCATATGTTGATGATAATGATAATATCTATGTTTATCTTTATAGCTGGTCTTAAGGCTAATTACGAGGCAGAGGTCAGCTGCTGCCTGGACACATCCATGATCACGCCACTGGTGGGACACAATTGTACTGGATTTCAGCTGAAGGCTGCTGTTCTGTCCAAACTGAGACATTTTTATTGTGACATACCCTCCACTGTTGTTAGCTTTTGATTCAATAAATTTTTTTGAGATGAGGAAATCACTATTGCATGTTTCTAGTTAAATACCCTACTTTTATGATATATCACTACAGCATGCACTTTTTATATTTTCCATCAATTTCACCCAAAAGTTGAATAACTACACACGTGGACAAAATTGTTGGTACCCCTCAGTTAAAGAAGGAAAAACCCACAATTCTCACTGAAATCACTTGAAACTCACAAAAGTAACAATAAATAAAAATTTATTGAAAATTAAATAATCAAAAACAGCCATTACTTTTGAATTGTTGATTAACATAATTATTTAAAAAAACAAACTAATGAAACAGGCCTGGACAAAAATGATGGTACCTCTATAAAAGATTGAAAACTATTTGACCAGAGTGACATGATTAACTCAGGTGTGTCATTTAATTGACATCACAGGTGTTTTCCAAACTCATAATCAGTCAGTCAGTCCTCGTAATATATATATATATATATATATA
The DNA here is from genome assembly GCF_021347895.1 of Acanthochromis polyacanthus. NCBI lineage: Eukaryota > Metazoa > Chordata > Actinopteri > Pomacentridae > Acanthochromis > Acanthochromis polyacanthus. The sequence continues at coordinate 30,884,766 of NC_067129.1, read as the reverse complement.
TATATATATATATATATATATATATATATATATATATATATATGTATATATTACGAGGCATGTAGAATTGAGGGGGTTAGAAGCAGAGTGGTCTAACCTACAAAAAATCCAAACTGAGCTTTATATAATTTCTGTAGTATTTTATGGTCTAGATTTTAGTGGAAAACCCACAACCCAAATATAGCGTTACAGTGGTGCCGCAAACGTTCAATCATTATGAAAACACAAAACGCTGAACCCATTTTTCTCAAAAACTACAAAAAGTGGGTTCGACCACTGTGCTTCCTGACCCTTCAAATAAGTGATTTCAATGAAATGTTATAGTTTTAAGCTTATTTTCCTGTCAGAAAACCGTATGAAAGTTTCTGTTTTTACAGTTTCTTGCTGATAAATGGTGTCATTTTTTTTTGATTTTTTGAAAGAATAGATGTCTTTTAAGTCTACCAGCAGGTTTTGAGGGTTAAGAGGCTGATTAACTTTTACTAACCAGGTGAGCTAATGTTTGATGAAAATAAGGATATCAAGGTGGACAGAAAGATTGTTTATCACTTTATATCTGAATAACAACAGAATATGTAAGACGGCACCTGAAACACTGCACAGTACAAATGAACAGGAGGTTATTCTACCAGAAACGCTTGCAGATGGAGTGCATTACACCATTATGTGGATGTTTTAGCAGGTTGAAAGTACAGCAAACCCATTCACACAGTGGGCATAAGTATATTAACCCTCAATATTTGGACTCAGTGCTGTACTGGCCAGCATATATCAGCAAGTGTCCCATGAGTTGGCAGGATTTCTAAACTGCCGGTGGCATTTATGTACCATCCCAGAAAGAGCCAACAAATCTCCGCAGACACATGAACATTAGATTATTACATAATATACAAATTCTTTTACATCCCTGATGGCCAGACAAGCTTCTTCTCAAAACAACCCATCAGTTCTGACAAAATGCTGAAAATCTGCAGTGGTTGGAATCAATTTGCGCATCTTGTTTTACCTCCCAAAACGTCTCAGTGTGTGCAGCTTTCACGCTGATGTTGCCTCAACGGAATAATGTGTTTTGGTAACAGAGCTCCCCACCAGTGATGATGAAGCACGGCGCAGCCTTAATCAAACATGGAAATTGTTGCGGTGACAAATTTTGTGCTAATCAGGCAGCTTCAGTATGATTTTTCTGCATGTAAGGCCTCCTTGTGTTCATCATTACGTAGGTCACCTGTTCCTCGCTCCTGTTTTTGGATGATGTGATGATCAGTCAGTCATTATAACTAGAGTTCTGGTCTCAAGGTCGGTGTGGTTACAACATGACACGGTGTTTGTCATTTATGTGATGTAGCACATTTTTCCTCATTTTAAGTCCTGAGTGTTGCTGTTGGACAAGTACAACAACACAATGTGAGTCTATGACAGATGTTTCAGCTTCCTGTTTGGGTGTTTGTGTTTGGATGAAGGTTTCTTAGTGCAATCACTCTCTTCTTTACATGAATCTGATGACATTAAACATGTCGGCTTTGTGTCTGATTATACATCCTGCTCGTTTTTTGATCAAAGTCGTAATCTTACTGAACTTTTTAACAACACTAACCAAAGCCCGGTCCTTTATTTACATCTGTTGTCACACATGCGTGGTAAATGGATAACACAATTTCAGGCAGGACTTTGGGTATGGAACTTTTGAATAATTCTCTTAATCAATAACCAATGGCATTTATCATCAAATAATTAATAACAGATTGAGCTAAGTGGACAATACCCCTGTTTTAGTCAATGGACATATGAGTTTGACAGGAAATTATAAGAAAACGGTCCTAATTGATCCTGCATTTGCTTCTTTTCGGACATCATTAGCTGAAGTCTCTGTCTTGGTGGCCCATTGTTAGCTAAACCAACAACAGCACTGGAGGTTAAACATTCAGGTTCACACATCTAACATCCTTTATTTTATGACAGCGCCACCTACTTTCTTAGATGAGTACGCGACTTTTGGATACTACTTAGAAGTTGGTGGTTTATTTTAGGTGTATTTTGCACAAAGTACCGCTTGATGTCTAAATGCTTATAGTTTCAAAGCTTATACCACCCAAAATACTACTTGTAGTTTCAAAGGTTTATTCCACCCAAATAGTACATTCTAATAAGTTATGGATCTAGCAGTTCATTCAAGACAAAATAAAACTTTGTGTCTATGTTTATAGTTTAAAAGGTTTATTGCACACATATTACACTATTCAAATACCAAGTTATGGATTTAATGGTTTGTTTCATCCAAAAATACTACTTTATGTTTAGACACACTCTGTAATTAGTGCAATTAGGTCAGTACCAGGTAATATAACAACTGTTATCTATGTTGGCCAGAAATGAGGTCTTCATGTCTACATTGTTCTTCAAACTGTGTAGATGATGTTAAAACCACAAACGTCCTAAAGGTGTGGCACCACAATTGTGATCAAACCCTACTTAGCTAAACTCCCACAATGCTCTCTGCTTGCCAACATGAACTGTCTGTAGTCTGAGTGTCGCTTCTTCTGTCTTCAGTATTAAACGGTAGGAGGCTCCACCTGGTGGAACAACCAGGTACTGCAGCTGATCTACAATACATTTACTGACATCATGTGGAGAATACAGGTTTTTTACGTCTTTTGAAGCTTGAGGAACCACAGTACATCTTACCTTCTAACACTACATTGCAGACAGTGTCCTATCAGAGCTTTACAACAAGTTTCATGAGCATACATTGGATTGATTTTAATAACTTTAAGGTGCTTGAAGTGTATTTTATTGAGGAAAATTGAGTTAAATTGGGATTAAATGATAAAAACTTTGTAAAAAAAAATATGATTGGAACTTTCTTAGTTATTGGTTAACTTATGTTTCAATGAGTACTCTCTTCTTTGGCCTCCTTTAGACCATCGTCATATTACAATGAGCGATATGTCACTCCCCTAACCGTCAGTTTATTTCTGGATGTGCAGCCAACAGTCTCTCAGGACTTTCCAAGCGTGCCTCGTATCGTTGGATGAGTTGCACAACTGTAAACCTGACATCTTCTACACTTTGCAGGGGAATTGCTCCTGAAAGATGGCAGCTCCGGTGCATATTACAAGCCGATAAACATGACACGTATGAGGTGTCACGGGAAGTACAGAAAGGTTTAAGACAGTCTGACAAGCTTAACTGTACCCACACTTAGCATCCCTGTCAACATAGAGTCAATTGTAATCAGGTTAAAGCAGGGAACGCTGCATGCTAATGAGTGTCAGATTCACTTTGTTGGTGTCTCATTCTCCCCCTCTTTTACATTATGAAATCACATCAGCTCGCTTCATAATGGCTTCTTCACAACAGCGCTGACACAACTTCATTAAATCATCGAGTATATCTGTGACAAAACAACTGCAGTCATATTACATGGAAATAAAAGCATCCTTGGAGGTAACTTTGTGTTATTACATTGGTTCCTACGTGGAAATCAACTTTGATTATGTACGTGGAAATGAAGTCTGAGATTATCTGAGGTGTGTTCACATGCCCGAAACTGCAGTAAAATCAGATTAGATAGGAAGGCGAGATGCAAGACCCATGCAGTCCTGTAACTGATGAATAAACAAATGCTTCTGATGAGTCAAACAGAAGTTCTTCCTATGATATTTAGTACCAGTTGCCTTGAAAACAAAGCTCTCTGTCCCGAGATGTATTAAGGTGGCAGCCTCGAGTTAACCTCCATTTAGAGATCGGAGGAGAAGCTAAATTTGTTGTACACTTTTCATTTTTAATCTGCAGTTTGCTACTCGATTGTTGTTGATAATTTTGGCAATGGTGGGATCATACCTGCAGTCTATATCCAGTGAATGAAACCACCTTTTACTTAACCAAGTAGTTTTTGTGCCCAATCTTAACCAAACTGCAAACAAAACAAAATGAACCAAGTGATAAAGTATTGATTAGACAGATGGGAAAGTCCTGTCACCTACATCCTTATTAGACATTTTATCTATCAATGTTGAAAATTGACACGGGTGGCACCATATTTTAACAAAACGGTACTATTTGATGCTCTTACAGTGACAACAGGTTGCTGAATTGAGGCCATAATGCCCATAGAAAGGCTCACAGTGAAGACATATTGGCTAAAGATGTAGAGCTACAGGCACCATGGTGAGGCCTGGCAGCAGAAATGAGCTTAGAAGAAACGATTCAAGTGACTAATTGAAAATAACCATCAGAAAATGAGCAATAATCACTTGTGATGCATGTTGCTGAATGTGACAGAAGCCAAAGAGGATGGTTTTTTTTCTTTCACAAAGAGAAGTCTGGACTTAATCCAATAACTGCTTTTTCAGGAACAAACAGAGGTTGCACAGCCCTTTGATGAAATGAGAACACCAAGCCCACAACCCACTGAAAGAGCTAAAGGTTCAGTATCTTCTTTGGAAATGCTCCATACTGGCGTTCTCTGTCCTCTGTTGCTTTTTCAGCTGGTAAAATACTCGGTTAATGTGGTGACTGACAGTTTTTGTCACTGATAAGAGCCTTGGTTGAACCGGCGGTGTAGCTGAAGACAGTGTCTTGCTGCAGGCTGAAGTTCTGTTCAATGAGATTATAGGAACCTCTTTGCATGTAGCCAAACAAAATCTATCAAACTCTAATCTAACCTTTTGACTTTTGTAATTCTGCTGTTGAAAACTTCTACACAGTTTGGATTGGTATGCATTAACAGCTGTGCTCTCTGGACTGCCACTGAAGGACATTTTTGTCAGACCACATGTTCACCAGTGGATTTAAATAAACAGCCATCTACTATGTCATGATATAGTGGAATAACGGTGTTCTTCAGCAGAAAAAGAAGCCAGGCTTCCTCTTTGTGTCTCTGTTTTATGTTTTGACATTCAATCCAGCTACATGTGCATGTGAGTCCGTCCCGTTGAAACTATTGGTCCTCCCCATGCATTCAGACAGAGTGACTTCCCACAATGCATCGTAAAAATGAAAGCAAAGTCCAGTGTTCAGTCAGGGTGCTTAAAATCCAAAGAATTTATAAACAAACTATATTCTTTGTGTTATTTAATTAAATTTAGCCTTTTTTGTTGTTTTTAAGCTTTTTGTTCGTACGACAACCTCCAGATGTTTTGATACTCGTGTTGTTTGTGCATTTAGAGTAAAAACAAAGACAAAAAACAAAACCAGGGAAAAATCCAGGGAATAGTTGAATTTGGTGGGTTTTCATGTATATTTTTGTAGATTTGTACCTGCTGGTCAGGTCACTGTTATTTATATATCACATTTAAAACAACAGCTGTTGTGCAAAGTGCTTTCCAGTAAAAGCAAACCCCCCAAAAAGAAATACTGCCCTTTCAAATTAACCTAACAAGTGTAACTATTGGAGTTGACAGTGTGAATTTAAATAGTAATGATTTAAGCCCTATAAAAATGACTTAAAAAAAAAACTCTTCCTGACTATAATCCAAAATAATACAGAGACTCTACAGTATTATTAATTATGGAGATTAACCAAAGTAATTTAATATTCTTGCTAAGACCCTTTGGTATTATAATTATGAATCTCGTTCTAACCAATTTAAATGCAACTCAAAGACCCATTAATTGTATTTACTGAAATTGTGACCCAACAAAAATACAAATGAATACTAACTTTGGTAACCTCAGTTCTGAACTAGTTAATCTCCATAATTAATATTACTGTCATACCTTATTATTTATTATAGTCAGGCAAAGTTGTATTTTATACCAATTTTAAAGGGATTTCATGCTTAATATTTAAATTGTGATATGAATTCACACCATAAATGACACTAAGGGGTCTTCACCTTTATATTTAAACTTGTTAGGTCATTTAATTTCAGCTCAGTGTGAGTCTCTGCTGCTTTTAGCAATATGATGTATTTTACAAAGCTAGCGCTTTTTTTCTCCTCTTATGATCACAAACTATTTGTTTTAAGTGACAGTTAAAGTAGAGGGGAGTTGGAGCTCTTTTTGTTTTGGTCCGTGGTTGTGAATGTTGCACAGAAAACATTTAAACATGAAAAATCTCATGCATTACAGAAATGAGCTCCGGGCCACTGCCACAACACACAGGTTGGAATATTACGCAGCATAACTTCTTATTAACTGCCTCCAGCATCGGGTCAGTGTTTACAACGTGACCTCGGGACAGAATGAATGCATTAGTCTGTCATTCTGCTTCTAAACCTGAGGTCAGGACCCACAGTGGCTCTCAGGACCGACACCGGCGGGACTTCTCATGACAAAAGTAGTTTTTGTAATGAGCTCTGATCCCGGCTGCAGCCCCCGGGCAGAAATCCCTGCTCTCCGGCGAGGCCGGATTCAAAATGCAAAAAAAATTTCTGGAGCTAATTACTAGCTCCCGGGATTCCATGAGGGGTTTTCCTCTGGTGCTTAGCGAGCGGTGGAGCAGTTTAATTTGGCCAATATTTCAACTGTGAGCACATAACAGAGCGAAAGAATGAGTTATTGTTCTTCTGACTGGTGTGGCTTTTTATGCTTTGCTCAAGGGGCATTTGACAAAACAGATGTGTTACACCATAGAATGAAGGGACACAGATCCAGGTGGTGAAAACTTCAAAACTACAAAACTGATATGTTTACAACAGACTTCAGCTTGATAGTTTATTCTCATATTTACAGTTTCAGATTGTATGTCTGATGAGCACATTCAAATCCAACTGTAGAATAAAAAACAACCATCAAACTAAAGGACTGATACTGGGTTTTGTGTTTCTGCTACATACACTACCGTTTGAAAGTTGGGGGTCACTTAGAAATGTCCTTATTATTGAAGGAAAAGGAGGTACAGAGGAACATTTCCAGCAACCATCACTCCTGTGTTCTAATGCTACATTGTGTTAGCTAATGGTGTTGAAAGGCTCATTGGTGATTAGAAAACCCAAAGCTAATGTTTGGTTTACAAACTGTCTGAGCTGTTGCACTGCAGAAACCCAATGGGTGACTAGCTAGCATCAACTGTAGCCTGCATGTTCTCCTGGTGATGTTGAATCTTACAACAACTTCTGACGCTGTGGACCACTCCACACTCATTTCTCGTCTGACTCAGCGTGTTGGCCTACAGGGCACTGATCTCCAGTGGTTCAGCTCCTACTTGACGGACAGGACCTTTGCTGCGATGTTTGATGATCACTCATCTCTACCTGCCTCGCTGTCATCTGGCGTACCACATGGGCCCATCCTTGGACCAGTTCTGTTCTCATATACACCCCCTGTCAAAAGTTTTGAGACACTTTCTCATTCAAATAAATTAGAACCCATCTCAAAACTTTTGACAGGGGGTGTATACTGCCGCTTGGAGCCATCATTGCAAAGCATAATCTGTTTTTCCATCTATATGCTGATGACCTCCAGCTCTACCTGCCTGTGCTACCCAATGCTGCGTCTGCTCTGGACTCTCTACACAGCTGCCTATCAGACATTAAACTTTGACTGGCCCAGAACTTTCTTCACGTGAACGAAAGTAAAACTGAATGTATCCTCTTTGTCTCGCCTGATTTTCACTTCAATGTATTGTCCAGTTCATCGCTGAGTTTCCCTGTTGGTCAAACAGTAAAAACCTTGGAGTCATTTTTGACAGTGAGTTGAGATTTGACAGGCAAATTGCTTCTGTTATCAAGGCTAGCTTTTTCCAGCTACTTTTCTTCACTAAAGTCAAGCCCTTTATTTCACAGCATGACCTGGAGAAGGCCATTCACGCTTTTTTCAGTTCCTGCATCGACTATTGTAATGCACTGTCCTTTGGTATTACACAGACATCGCTCCATCGATTACATCTGGTTCAAAATGCAGCTGCCCATCTTCTAACTCGCACATCTAGAGACAGTCACATCACCCCTCATCCTCTCCGCCCTCCATTGGCTCCTGGTCCATCATCGCATTGAGTTTAAAATTTTAACATTTGTTTTTAAAGCTCTTCATGACCTTGCTCCAGTATATTTATCTGACTTTTAACCATCTACCGTCCAGGCAGAGCTGGACGTGCACAGGTCCCGGTACAAGCAGTGGGGTGATCGTTCTTTTACTGTTTCCGCTCTGAGACTCTGGAACGCACTTCCACTGGAACTTCATGCTGTCGCCGACCTGTCACTATTCAAGTCCAAACTGAAAACCCACTTATTCAGATGTGTTTTTGACTCCTAGGACTGTTTCATTTTCATGTTATTTTCATATTTTATTTTCACTCCCACAATGCTTCATTAAATGTTACTGATTCATCTACGCTGTATTTTGGTTTTATGGCTTTATGGTTTAATTGTAACCAAATTGTATTGTTTTGTTTTATCATGCTGATGAGAAGCATTTTGGTCTTCTTTTATGTTGTTGTAAAGTGCTCTACAAATAAATTTTGATAGACTGACTCATGCGAGGCATTTGCAATATACACTACAGTTCAAAAGCTTGAGGTCACCCAGAATTTCATGTTTTCCATGAAAACCCGCCCTTTTATTCGTGTTCTAAAATACAACGATTTTCTAACCATCAATGAGCCTTTCAACACCATTAGCTAACACAATGTAGCATTAGAACACAGGAGTGATGGTTGCTGGAAATGTTCCTCTGTACCCCTATGGAGATATTCCATTAAAAATCAGCTGTTTCCAGCTAGAATAGTCATTTAGCACATTAACAATGTCTAGACTATATTTCAGATTCATTTAATGTTATCTTCACTGAAAAAACTGCTTATCTTTCACAAATAAGGACATTTCTAAGTGAGCCTGTACTTTTAAATGGCAGTGTAACATTAAAAGTTAGTTTCAATGAACAAAATGCAGTTTAAAGCTCTGGAACCAGGTTGCATGAACGCACTTGAACGCAAAATGTGTTTCCATGTTGTGTTTGTAATGCAGATTATGGTATTTTGCACTCAGAAAAGCTCTCAGTCTGCACACTATAGCACACTGTGTAACTGGATCTTCTTCAGGTTGGTTTCCGGTGACCCGATTTATGTCCTCGTGACTCATGTTTGAGTCGCCAGAGTCGTCTTCTGACCTCCCTCCCTCCCCCCTCATTTCCCACATTCCTCTGAGGTGACATCTCCTGCTGTTGTGGAACATCTATCGGCCCGCCGAGAGGCCATCGCGCTGCAGGGTCCTGACAGGTAACTCCCCAGATGGCCATTTGCCTCCTCGGGCAAACATTAATCCCGCAGTCTGCTCGTTAAAAAAACTCCCAGAGTGTGGAAGCTGTTACAGATAGATGGGCCTCGAAGAGAATGAGGAGTCTGGAGGGGAGAAGAGAGAAACAAGAGAGGAGTGTGCAGAACAAAAAAAATAAAGAGACTTCAAGTGATACTCCAACAGAAATCTCATCATCAAGTCATCGTGTGTAGCGGTCTGTTAAATGCTGCTTTGTGGAGAACGGCAGCTTTAGTCGGATTACATTTACAGCCAAACTTAGCAAACCACTCCGACAGCCAATTCCAGCTCCTCTCTGATGTCTCTGAGTGTGCTCAGTGTTTTTCAAATACTCTTAGAGAAAGACGATTTTCAAAAACTCCACATTATGCTTTTCACTTCATTCTGTGCATGTAAAAAGTCTTAGAAAGTCCACACCAAAGGGTGAAACACCTCAAATAAGGCGTTTCAGGCAGATACAGCAGTGTTTCTAAGGTTCTACATCATAAACACAACATGGAATTACACTTTTTTAACGTTTTGTACTTCATTCATGCAGCCTGGTTCCAGACAGACGGTGTGTTTGTTGAAGCAAAACTGTCAATTGTACCAGTAGTACGAACTGATTTGGTGAAAATGTGGTATCCAATGTGTGAAGATGACCTACATGTTGTTTGAAGTCCAGGCGTAACACCTCCAAAGCGGCTAGTCTGGCCCTCAAACACAAAAGTAAATATTTCCGTACTACAGCTACATCCTTAGACTCAGAGATCTTTGAGTTACTTTACAATATTATTGGTTTTATTAGACCAGCTGACCAATCAGAACAGGCTGGTCTTTTCAGGAGGTGGGACTTTAAAGAGGTAGGAGTCAGAATGCAGCTTTTTAGACAGAAGTCTTGCAGCAATGTACAGTTGAAAGAAAATAATGTGTTATTTTGAACATTAAAGCAGAAAAATAGAATGTAGCAGAACCCAAAATATTAAATTATGAAAGATGTAAGTGTGCATGAAATGGTTATCATCAAGTTACATTCCATGCATGTCAGTTTTATGCTAAGGGTTTATCAGAACACAAGACAAACATTTCTAACGATACTTATTGGAGGGTTACTGGTGGATGAACGAACGGTGGCCGGTGATTCAATGAGAAATACATCATAAATGAAGGAAGTAATGCAGAGAAACTAAATCCAAAAATCCACAGAAATCAAATAAAGGAACAAAAACACAAACCAGAGGGGCACAAAGAAGAACCAGGGAGATGCATTCCCAAATCCAAACTACCATACTCTACAGCATGCCAGATAAAGATCCAGTATTTTCCAACGTACAGTATGTCAACTGTAGTATGCTAAAAATACAAAAATGTCCTACTGCATCTAGTCATTCAAGCCATCATGCTTTTGTGGCCATTCTGACCCACAATCCTCTTGAGCGTGAACAAGCTCGAGTCGCTGAGAAAGCACAAACAGATGACAACTCATTTCCCACTACAGTCTGCAACGGTCAAAGCTTAAGGCACATTAGTGATATGTCCCAGTCGTACGCATATTACATACTGCATACTGCATACTGCATGAAACAGTACATACTTCATGAAGGCAGCTGTAATGGGAACACAGAGAGAAGAAGCAGGCAAAGGTTGCAAACAGGAGGTCAAACGCGGGACAATAAAAGGCCACAAAAATTAAATATACAAAGCGGATGCAAATGAGGACCACAGGAAGAATCAGGCAGCTAACCGGCAGCTGAACATGAGGGAAGAAATAAGGACAAACTAACAAAGACAGAAACAAAGACAATAGTTTTTATGCACTGAGAACCAACTGGGGAGACAAGACAGGAGTGACTCAGAAAAGGAGGGAAACAGAGACAAAGGACAAAGTCATAGTCTGTGTTTGAAACTGTCGAATGTACCAGCCGTATGTACTGACTTTTTCCAGAAACATGGTAATGCAGGTAAAACTGATCAGGACAATCAAAAAAGGAGGGAAACACAGGCAGCGGACAAAGTCATGATCTGTGTTTGAAACTGTCAAAGTACTGATGTGGCAAATAATTTTCAGTTTATGCTAACCTTTAATGTTAATGTTACTAACCTGCCTTTTTGTTATTTTATGTTGTTGTATGCAAGCTGCTGAACACATAAATCTATCTATCTATCTATCTATCTATCTATCTATCTATCTATCTATCTATCTATCTATCTATCTATCTATCTATCTATCTACAAAAAACAAACACCACCCCAAAGAAAAAATAATGCTAGTTTGAACCTAAAACAAAAAATGAATTTATCCTGACTAAAGCTGCATCATATAGAAAGCGAAAATGAAAAAGATGATCAAAAAAGGAGGGAAACACAGGCAACGGTCAAAGTCATAATCTGTGTTTGAAACTGTCAAATATATGAGCAATACGGACTGATTTGGCAAAATGTAGTACACAGTATAGAAAAAATGCAGGTAGTTTGCCCCTAAAATGAAAAGTGATTATTTCCTCGTTAGAGCTGCATCATTATAACAGGTGGAACTGAAAAAGACTATCAAAAAAGGAGGGGAACAGAGACAATGGCCAAATTCATAGTTAGTTTGAAGTTATCAAATATCCTAGACATACATACTAATTTGTCAAAAATGTAGCACGCATTATGCAAAAAATAGCATTGAGTTTGGCACTAAAACCAAGAGTGAATATTTCCTCACTAGAGCTACATTATCATAGCAGGTGAAACGGAAAAAGATCCTCAAAAAAGGAGGGAAACAGAGAAAGTAAAAATGCAATCAACACAGAAGGGGAAGTACAAAACAGGAAGTAAACATAACCAAAGACTATGGCACTTCTTATTGACATACTATTTAATAGCTATGTTGAAATATCTGAATCAGAAGTACTTTGTTGATCAACGAGGGGAAACTGCTCAGGTTACAGTTGCTCCCATTCATAGTCTTAGAAATTTAAGCAAAATAGAAAAAGTTTCAGATAAGCATAAGTAGAGGAACATGTCCTAAAAGTATAAACATAGATAGAAAAAACACAAGCATAAAATATTAAAAATGTACATTCTACTAGGAAAATAAAACACGAACATACAGTGTAATAAGTAATAATGAAGTTATAATTTTAATTGCACATTACTGAGTATCAACTAAAGAAGTGAATGTGATTTAACTCCTGGTAGGTGAAACCAAATGAGCCAGCCTATTATATAATTACTGATGCATGAAAGAGGAAAAATCAGACTAATTAAATGCACTGTTGATGTCTGAATATAAAGAAAGGTCCGTATGGGTCAGTTTAAGAGGCCTTCCTACTTCTAGAGTCCTGCTGTTTTGCTAAATGCCAATCGGTTGCGGTAATGAGTCACATGCTATGACTAGCTAAAGTCGCTATATGCAATAAAAAACAAGACAAAAAAAGGCAGATATGGAGCTATACTACACTCCTTTCAAAAGACAGCAAGAGGTCTAAAAATGTCTCAAATCAAATCTTTGATGTTAGCGAGTCATCCAGGATGTTTTCTGCCGCTGAATGTCTTGACATCTCGTAGCATCAACTCCCGATTAGTGACAGATTCAAACCTCCGAACTGCACCACTGACAGACAAACAAATGTTTCATCAGCGTTATTTTCAGAGAGCTTGTTGTCGCCGTGTGCACCTGCGCTGCCGTTTGCCCGGAGGCGTGCTGAGTGTTCAGATGTTTTCTGAGGCACAAGGTCAGACAGACAGTGGCGGCATGGAGACAGACGCACACACTGGCAGGATGTGAGAGTGTTAAATTATTCAAGAGCAGACAAAACCCAGACCTGGTAACTCTTCAAAGCGTGAAAGAGAAGGCTTCTCTGTCAGCAGACTCCCCTGAGCCTCGCCAACCTCCTCACATTCGGACCATTCAGATTCCTGCTGGAGCTCCACTGTGAGAAGAAGCACAACAACAAAGAAGAAGAAGAAAAAACGCCTACGAAATGGCAAGGACAGACACGTTGCAAAGACAGCTTCACTGGATCAGGTGTTTGGAGGCCAGACTGTAGCATCTGACCGAGTTCACCTCCTGGCCAAAAGCTCCACATTTAAAATTCAGATATTTTGGTCCTTTATTTTCTTTCATGCTGCTTTTGTAAATCACTTCAGCCCTAAACAGCCAAAAATAGACTCTCTTGATGCTGTAAATACTGTTTCAGAGGTGGTATTTTTCGAGAATAAAGAGCGGAATTCTGGGTCAGTCGCTGAATTATGAAGCATTGCTGGCAGGACAGTCTCTGCTGCATGTATGAAAAGACATGCGTCATTATGAGCGGCTCACTGAGCCTCGGTTCCAGTCGAGTACGTCGGGATGATCATTAAAATGCGGATGCGCTGCAGGTCGTCTCCTCCGACAGAAGCTGCACAGTGCACATCGCAGTACAAAGGCTTCACAACAAGCTGTTTGTTTTGCTAGCCTATTGCCCCAGAGGGCAGAAAAGTGGAATTTCTTTACATAAATGTGCTCATTTAATCCAGCTTTGGATATTTGGAACTCGATGTCCACTTCTGGAGCAGCTCTCAAATGAGCCGTTGTGGAGCTTTGCCACTTTTCCTCCGTCCTCAGCTTCTGTCATGGGCAGTGATTTCCCTGATTTCCTCCTTCATATTGTTGAGAGCAGAGAGCAATACTCTGCATTGTACAGGCAAGAGAGCAGGATGTTTCATAGAAAAAGAAAAAAGATTCTAGCCTGGAAACTGAATAGAAACTCAAATGTGGAGGAATCCGGATCTGATCTGAAAGAAAGATTATGATCGGGGTCTCTCAAGGAATTTTTTTGTATTTTAAAGGGAGAGCACAATTTTTGAAAGATGCTATGGATGCAATATTCCCCATCAATAATCAGAAACACAAATGAAATACACTGGACATTTGTTTTGAGGATGGACACATGGAGACATGACTGATAAATTGAACTCTGTTCTAGTTGAACTTGTTGTCATAAATACTTCATTTCTGGTCGGAGATCATTAAGCACCACATAAGTCTTTGTCATGGTGCCCGTTGCTTGCTAAGCCCTCACAATGTTCTCTACTTCTCATTCCATATTCACCATTCAAATTGTTCATAATGTCTACACTGTTTGTACTATGTTTGTATCACATACATCCTCCTTGTCAAATCCTATATTCAGTGTTAATACTGTTTATATTGTCCAAGCTGTTAATCCTGTATATCTCATAGCGTTAACAGTGTTTGCGTTGTTCATACAACTATTTGCCCCTACCGGCAATGTACATTATCTGTCTTACATTGTATCCATAGTTATACAGGGGGTCCTTGACTTACGTCAGAGTTTTGTTCCGAGGCATCAATGTAAGTCATTTTTTGTGGGAAGTCGAAATTCCGGTGAAAATGTAAACAAAGCTGTTATGTGCATCACGATATCAATTAGTTCTTCGGAAAAGTCACGAATACCAACAACTTTCATGCATGTATGCGTCATTATACAAGAAGAGAACAGATTATTGTAAAGGACTGATATTGGCATTGATGTTAAGGTTTCAATGTTCAGTTTGAGATTTACCTAATGTCAGTGAACGTGCCATGTTTAGTTAACTCACCTCTGATTGGCTGAGAGTCAGTAGTAGTGTGTGTGTGTGTGTGTGTGTGTGTGTGTGTGTGTGTGTGTGTGTGTGTCAAGAGAGAGCTGGGAATGGCAGCTTATTCTTGAGCTAAGTTATAGGTTTTTTGCAGGTATTTTGATGTTGGCTATGGCTCACAGTACCCTGTGTGAAGGTTCAATAAATAACCAGAGAACCAGATAAAGTCTCACTCATTAATCACAGAGGATCGCTACAATATGTTGACCAGTTTACAACTTTACCAATGTTCATTGGTGTTTCGCCCTGTTCAGAGCATTTTATTACATCTAATTTGACTTCCATGGAGACGGCTTTCCTTTTCTTTGAAGCATCAGAAAAGTCTGACTTCAGCTTGGAAACCATAATAAAGAGCAAAAAATTAGGGAATGTAGCACAATCCAAGGTGGCGTACAACCAGTGAATGTACACAAAGTCGTCTTATAGCGCCGTGTGACAACGTATTCGTCCGCTCCATTTGTCACCTAGTTCCACGTAAACAGTTCTGACATAATGACGAAACGCCGAGGGTCAGTGATGTAGCACACTGTGAATCCCTGTATACTTATATACTGTATTCACGCCAGTCTAACTTTGCTTTTCATTCTGTGACATACTGTATATATTGCACTTTACTGCTACTTATGTGTGTTTAGTTGGTGCTAAACTGCATGTGTTTGTTGTACTACTTGTACTCGAACAACTCAGCTCTAATCTCGTCGGAGGTCATTCGGCGTCACCGAAGTCTTTGTCTTGGTGCTTGTTGCTAGTTAAAACCCCACAATGCCCTCTGCTTGTTAACATGGAGTCTGAGTGACGCCTCCTCTGGTCTCTACAGGATTAAACAATAAACGGCTCTACCTGGTGGAACAACCAGGTACTACAGCTGATCTATAATACATTTAATCATGTCTATGTAGAGGATACAGGTTTTCTTTGTCTTTTGGAGCTTCTGGACCCACCTTTATAGACTTTAAGGCCTCTAAATCTCCAGTGCTGAATGTTCTAAATGAGACTAAACTTAAAGACTGGAAACAAGAAAGGAGAACGTTCTGTAGAAAGTTAAAGAGTATATCCCAGATAGCAAACTATGGGTGAATCAATGTTGAATCTATGTTGAGACCTAACGTCAAAATTATACAGAAAGAGCAAGGTTGATAAAATGTTGAGTCAACGTTTGCTTTTCAACCATAAATCACACTTTACCCAGATAGCAAAAGATGTTAAATCAATGTTGAATTAGGGTTAAGAAGGTTGAATTGTGGTTACGGTTGAAGACTGATGGTTGGATCAACGTTGATTCAACAACATTTTGTCAACATTGAAGTTTGTGTTTAAAAGATACCATTGAATCTACATTGTATTTTGGTTTAATTAAAATGTTTGACAGGTCAATGTTTAATTAATGTTGAATCCATGTTTGCAAACATGTAATCTATGTAAGCAAACGTTGACTCAACATTTTATCAACCTTGCGCTTTCTGTATAATTTCGACGTTAGGTCTCAACATAGATTCAACATTGATTCACCCATAGTTTGCTATCTGGGTACCTACTGACAACTGTACAGATCACTGATTAACATCTTGGCCCCATCTCTTTGTACTTCAAGGAACTGTAACTCTGAAATATCCATAGTCTGAAGGTAAAACTCTGATCAGTAATAAAGTTACTAGAGATAAAGAATCAGGCACTGGCTTCTGCACCAGATAACACAATGAAACTTCCACCAAAGTTCTAGTAAAGTCTCATTGAGCCCAAACTGCAGCTGTGGACGGTAACTTCCAGACACTGACAGAAAATGTGCTCATGTAATTTCCAGATCAGATACTTGGTCCCGAACATATTTCTTGTCTTGTCCGAACTCAGAGGTGTAATTGTTGCCATTCAAGCTGCACACAGCAGGACGTTTGATCCAAACAGATTGATGCCAGAGGTTAAAGCTGTGATGAACGCGGCGGCTAATAAACATCTCTGCAGCGTTGTCTGTTTTCTCTCGCAGGCTCTTCATTAGCTCCTGACAGCTCCGTGGCAGCCGAAGCTTCACATGCATCACTTTTGTTTTTTCCTATTTACATGCCAGTTTCAATGAATAGTAATGAGCATTGTTGTTGTTGCTGTTTGCTGCTCAGCCTCTACTGGCACAGATATTATTCTATCTGGCTGAACTGAATTACATGCACATAGGCCATCAGCGGTTTTAATGCATGCTTAATGGGCCTTCCCCCTGTCGCCGAACATGGCTGAGATGGCTTCTGTACATTATGCATGTATGGAGGAGATAAGTGTTGTTTGCTGAGGGCACAGAGGGAACAACGCTCAATGTGACCTTCTTCTTCTGCTTGTCAGTAAGAACATGTGGACCTCGTAGCTCCATCCTCAGAGAGCAAACATTACAACAAGCTTCAAATCCAGATGGCAGAAGGAGCTTAGAGTCTCCTTCCAGTGTTTCTATAGAATAAGAGCGTCTTCCACTGCAGGGATTTATTGTTTCATATCTTCAGTGCAAGGATCATCCCTGCAGAAATCCAGCTAGCAGGAAAAGAAGAAAGTTTTAAGAATGTTTTCAGTAATGTTCCTATAACGGTAATATAAGATCAAGAACTATTTAAATGAAACTAAACTAGAATGCATTGAATTTAATTGTCTCCTTCTTCATGAATTTACCACTTAGAGCTACATTTTTAATATCACTGCAGTCGCTGTTGAATATGTAGCTGCACTGAGGCTTTAATTGGTTGTTCAGGGTGCTTAAGGTTCATCCAGTGACTCAACATTAAACACCGTTACTGTGGTTTCACGAAACACCTGATCGTCTGAACCACAAATGATTTTTACCTTTAAATACTGGGCAAACATAGTAAAACATGAAACAAAGGCCTTCAGAGCTCAGTCGCTGGCAGCGCTAACAAGCATCTGATAACAAGCAGCCAGAGACGTGTTGCTGTTTTTTATTTCATTATACCTCACTGTAAGAAACTGCTTAATGCCATCCCTGCTTTGTTAGAGATTTTGTTCTCAGAAGTGACAGCAAACATCAGCTTTTGCTCATTTTCAGCTGAAAAACAGCCGCACCCTGCTGGTGTTGGATTCAATCACAATTTCCTGCCACTGCTGCATTTAACTAAATTATGCTTCTAATCACTCAGTGCTCATTTCAGCTCGAGTCATAACCGGGCCTTCTTGCACAATTTGTTAAGCCTGCCTGTAGATTTTATAAAGATAATGAATATCTTTAGCAGCTTCATTTGGAAAATGTTGGCATCAGTATCAAGCAAATGACACTCTTCACTGAGCCGGCAGGCAGTAGATTACAGTCTTTTCCATAATTTAAAATGGAAAAATCCAAGTGATGAAGAATTATTTGGAAATGTTCATGGAAGAAAATAGTCATTACAAGACTTTATATGAAAAACAAAGCTAAAAAGTGACACAAACCTGTAATATTAAAGTTTCCAATCACAATATTGAACGCGGTAGTTCTTTATAGCCTCGTTTAGCTCATAGTTTTGATTTTAATGGCGCTTGTTTGGGAAAATTTCTTCAGTGGCCAAAGAAACCTTCAAGTCTCTTCAACACTTTAAACTACTGTTAAAATTTTAAGCGACTTTACTGATAGATGATAGAGCAGCAAGTATGAAAACAACAAAGTAAAACTCAAAGTCTGGTGCAAGTTGTAGATTTACTGTAAATTTAGTAAAATACAGCATACCGAGGCTGGTTCATGAGCATAGACATGGATTTTAAGTTATATATCCACTTGTTTTACATCTTAATTTGATAACAGACATCTTTAGGATTTTATTACAGATTTACACCCCTTTATTCTTAGAATTATTCAGTCATTTTACACCATTATCTCCTGATCTCATGGTTATAAGAACATGAATTTATAATCAGTCTGACCCTTTTAAAAAACAGAATCATGGCAAATCACAGCCCACTTGGTAAATTAAGACGTTTAGATTAAAAGATTTTTACAATATGCTGACCATCAATTTTAGCCAAGTCATGCTAACGTAGTGTTAATCATGCATGATTTCATCCTCAAAACAGTATGTCTTTTCTCTTATTATAGGAATTACATGGCTAGTTTGATGTCAAAGTTTTAAATATAACACTGAATAAGGTCACATTTGGGCAAGGGGAGCAAGTAGAGCATTGGTCACTCTTTAAATTCTTATGATTATAGATTTTCCCAGAGAGAGCATGGAGAGCGTATAAGTTTGGGTCATGATCCAATAGGAAGTCACACTGCGTAGATCTACTCCACACAATCAGACAGGTGAGATGTCAGAGAATCACAGTTTATAGTTTAGTTTGTTGCTTCCAGCGGTTTAGGACTATTTCCTCTGAGTTTATTAAATATCCACATCATCAGACTACTGTAGGATCAATATGAGTGCCTGTAAAGAGAAAATTGCACATATTCATGCACTAAGCAATGGCAATAACTTCATTAATTACTTGTAAAGTATCCCCAACATGGAGACAGGATAGATCAGGATCTAACAACACATTTTGTTACCTCAGAAACTGAGTCCTGAGCTTTCTGTTTCACTGTTTAAGAAATCAGTTGGTAATTTAGACACTTTTATGAGCTGCTCTTAGTTTAGATTGAGTCTGTAATTGCATTATTATTAACTGAAAGAGTAACTTCTGTCTGATTCCCAGAATGCCGTGGCTTTATTGGACAGATGAAGGCAGAAATGTTCCAGATTCTATTGCTCGCTTTAAGGACTGACGTAGTTATGAATGTGAAATAAAATAAAATAGAGTTGTGTCATCTCCTCTGCATGCATATAGTGTGTGTCAAAAAAGATAAAGACATCTGGATTTGTTTAAATACTTTCTGCACGTAGACGAGGCTTTCAGTTGCGCATATGATGGGGCAGATTTGCTTTTGTTAAAAACATGTAAATGAAATTAATCATTAATATAGCTAGTCTGTGTTGATCTAGAAACCATCACAGATGATTATTGCCCAAATATTTCCACACCTTTGTTGAAGCAGTGTCCTCAAAGGCAGCTTGTGTTTGTGGGGTTTCAGTGGTTATACACTATTCGTGCACACTTACGCCATCTGAGCAGAGACATTTTACGGTTGACATGCTTTGTTTAGCATTTTCCTCGGACACCCGCAGTGCCGACGGTCGCTTGTTTGACAAACAGCTCGCGCTAATTGCAACCTGACAAATGCAAAAACAAACCACGGGCACGCATGTAAAGAAAAAAATCAGTCTACATGTTTCCTCGGCTGCCGGTAACAAACGGTGGGTGGTCGGGCGAAGGAGCATCCTCGGCAGTGACGGATGGAGCAAACACATCGCCGGAATAAAGACTGAATCAATGAATAACAACAAAAAACCTACACCCTGTGGTTCGCCGTGTGCCCTACAGGCTCGAGCTTGAACATTAGTGGGCTGAATAAATAGCTGCTGAATCTGAGCCTTTAGTTCAGTCGGTCCCTGAGCTGTAAACACAGAACTGTAAACAGCCGGGGTTCATTCCCCTCCAGGGAGCTTTAAGTGCACACGTTTAAGGCTGAAGGTAGGTATGAAACACAAGACCAATGCTTTGAAACCATGACTAGAGCTGGGTCAAATTCAAAGAAGATTGAAGAAGGTTCAAGGAATGCACCTCTGGATGTCACAATGAATAACTCTTCTGTCCCCAAAGGGATTGTAAAGTTGACATTCAGCTTGAAAAAGGGCGATAAACGCATTAAACTAAACAAACTCCATCAATTCTCCAATGCAAACACAACGTACAACCTGTAAAGCTGCTGTTGACACTCTGTGAAGAGGTTTCATGATAAAAAAGCATTTTAATGTGAAACGGATAAAGGAGGCTTTCAGTTTTTAGCAACAAAGCTAACCTCAGAAAATCAACATGATATGAACAGTAGGACTTCAACATGGGTTTTCCAGGGTAAAGCTCAGGTTTGGAGCCATTTCAAAGATTATTATAGAAATTTCTTTCTATGGGATCTTTTCTGACTCCCTACTAGTCATCTGCATTTCATGTGTTGGTACATAAGGCCTGAAGCTGCCAGAGAAACAAAGCAGAACAGTGAAAGCTCTTAATCCTCTGAACTCCAAAACTCCCCAAAGGGGTTGAAAAGAATGTTTTCTTGTTAAAAATTCCTAAATTTCAACATTTTCAGAGCCATGAACTATTTAAACAGAAGATAATCTTTAGATTTTCAACTTTAAGATGGTCTGTGAACTGGCATATGATCCCAGTTGAAAATAACAAAACCTTAATTTGTCTTAAAGGAATAGTTTGACTGAGAATTTGCAGTGAAGCCCGAGGCGTTGGAACAATCTGATCAGGTCCAAGGAAATCAGACTGATGGATTCAGTCACTTCCTCCTTTAAGTCTCTTTTTATTACCTCAGGCATGTTCTCTTCAAGAAAAAGACACCATTTATCAGCAAGAAATTGTAGAAACTGAAAGAATCTTTAGATGTTCAACTTTCCAATGGTCAGTGAACATAATTAGCTTAAAATTATCTTAAGGTTATCAGTGTCTCATCAAAAAAATCATCAAAAACAAGCTCTTTGTACGAGATCCTATATAGAAAACAAAAAACTAATGCTGGGTACAACTGAGAAACCAAGTTTGACCAAATGTGAAGTAAACTCACAGTCAGATTTAGTTTCTTTAAATGTTCAGGATCTCTTTCCTATGTAACTTCGTAGTAACACACCATCGTTGGTCAGGTCTGGGGAACATATTTGCCCATTTCAGTCTGTTCTGTGAGACGCAGGTTTTGTTTGGGTTTTGGTTTCATTCTTTGCCTCCTGCCGAAGCCACAGATAACAAAAGCTCGGGGGTGAATACGAAATGAGGCCAGTTTGTCCTCGTTCTTGAATAAAGTGACTTTTGCTTCTGCAGCACATTTAAATACAACAGGAGTTCACCCAAAGTGCTTTCTAGTCAAAGTAAATGGATAAACACTTCAAGCATGCATGAATTAAAGGAATAAAAGGTATGAGGTAAGGGCTAATATCTCATAAAACAAAAACATAGTGCGAGAAAGCATTTCTTAGTAGATATAAATCTCACTTTTGTGGTTTGTCAGAGGTTTTGAGTGCTGCACCTTTAACTTATTGTCGTCCATTCCACATTAAAAACCTTCCACACAAATGCAAGGTTTATGATTAATTAAAACAGTTTTCTAATCCGATTTGGAATCTTCCAGGATGAGGACTGGAGGATGAGGTCAAACTTTTCTTTGAGAGGCTTCAGGGATTTGTCTATCATTCTGTGGATGAGGAACAGAACCTGTTAGAAGACAGGAAACATGATGAAAAAAACATCCCAGTAAACATGAATGTGGTGAGTCGCAGGTCAAACATGAGTTAAATTTAGACGATGAGCGTACTTGCGTTGGACATTGAGGTTAAACTGCAGGAAAAACCAGAAGGGGTGGAACTGTTGGGGACGTCAGGTAGAGATAAGACGATGAAATCCAATCCAGGTGGCTGGTTTGACTCCCAAGAGTCTTGGATGTCAGGAATGCAGATTATGTTCAATGATACACACGTGGACAAAATTGTTGGTACCCCTCAGTTAAAGAAGGAAAAACCCACAATTCTCACTGAAATCACTTGAAACTCACAAAAGTAACAATAAATAAAAATTTATTGAAAATTAAATAATCAAAAACAGCCATTACTTTTGAATTGTTGATTAACATAATTATTTAAAAAAACAAACTAATGAAACAGGCCTGGACAAAAATGATGGTACCTCTATAAAAGATTGAAAACTATTTGACCAGAGTGACATGATTAACTCAGGTGTGTCATTTAATTGACATCACAGGTGTTTCCAAACTCATAATCAGTCAGTCTGCCTATTTAAAGGGAGACAAGTAGTCACCCTGCTGTTTGGTGAAAAGGTGTGTACCACACTGAACATGGACAACAGAAAGCGAAGGAGAGAATTGTCCCAGGACATCCGAAAAAAAATGATAGACAAACATCTTAAAGGTAAAGGCTATAAGACCATCTCTAAACAGCTTGAAGTTCCTGTGACAACAGTGGCTCATATTATTCAGAAGTTCAAGACCCACGGGACAGTAGCCAACCTCCCTGGACGTGGCCGCAAGAGGAAAATTGATGACAAATTGAAGAGACGGATCGTTGGAATTGTATCCAAAGAGCCCAGAGCAACCTCCAAAGAAATTAAAGGTGAACTCCAAGGCCAAGGTACATCAGTGTCAGATCGCACCATTCGTCGTTGTTTGAGCCAAAGTGGACTTCATGGGAGACGACCAAGGAGGACACCACTGCTGAAAAAAACTCATAAAAAAGCCAGACTGGAATTTGCAAAAATGCATGTTGACAAGCCACAAAGCTTCTGGGAGAATGTCCTTTGGACAGATGAGACCAAACTGGAGCTTTTTGGTAAGGCACATCAACTCTATGTTCATAGACTCAAAAACCAAGCATACGAAGAAAAGAACACTGTCCCTACGGTGAAACATGGAGGAGGCTCAGTAATGTTTTGGGGCTGCTTTGCTGCATCTGGCACAGGGTGTCTTGAAAGTGTGCAAGGTACGATGAAATCTGAAGACTATCAAGGCATTCTGGAGAGAAATGTGCTGCCTAGTGTCAGAAAGCTTGGTCTCAGTCGCAGGTCATGGGTCTTCCAACAGGACAACGATCCAAAACACACAGCCAAAAACACCCAAGAATGGCTGAGAGAAAAGCGTTGGACTATTCTAAAGTGGCCTTCTATGAGCCCAGATCTGAATCCCATTGAACATACACACGTGGACAAAATTGTTGGCACCCCTCAGTTAAAGAAGGAAAAACCCACAATTCTCACTGAAATCACTTGAAACTCACAAAAGTAACAATAAATAAAAATTTATTGAAAATTAAATAATCAAAATCAGTCATCACTTTTGAATTGTTGATTAACATAATTATTTAAAAAAACAAACTAATGAAATAGGGCTGGACAAAAATGATGGTACCCATAACTTAATATTTTGTTGCACAACCTTTTGAGGCAATCACTGCAATTAAACGATTTCTGTATTTGTCAATGAGCGTTCTGCAGCTGTCAACAGGTATTTTGGCCCACTCCTCATGAGCAAACAGCTCCAGTTGTCTCAGGTTTGATGGGTGTCTTCTCCAAATGGCATGTTTCAGCTCCTTCCACATATGTTCAATGGGATTCAGATCTGGGCTCATAGAAGGCCACTTTAGAATAGTCCAACGCTTTTCTCTCAGCCATTCTTGGGTGTTTTTGGCTGTGTGTTTCGGATCGTTGTCCTGTTGGAAGACCCATGACCTGCGACTGAGACCAAGCTTTCTGACACTAGGCAGCACATTTCTCTCCAGAATGCCTTGATAGTCTTCAGATTTCATCGTACCTTGCACACTTTCAAGACACCCTGTGCCAGATGCAGCAAAGCAGCCCCAAAACATTACTGAGCCTCCTCCATGTTTCACCGTAGGGACAGTGTTCTTTTCTTCGTATGCTTGGTTTTTGAGTCTATGAACATAGAGTTGATGTGCCTTACCAAAAAGCTCCAGTTTGGTCTCATCTGTCCAAAGGACATTCTCCCAGAAGCTTTGTGGCTTGTCAACATGCATTTTTGCAAATTCCAGTCTGGCTTTTTTATGAGTTTTTTTCAGCAGTGGTGTCCTCCTTGGTCGTCTCCCATGAAGTCCACTTTGGCTCAAACAACGACGAATGGTGCGATCTGACACTGATGTACCTTGGCCTTGGAGTTCACCTTTAATTTCTTTGGAGGTTGCTCTGGGCTCTTTGGATACAATTCCAACGATCCGTCTCTTCAATTTGTCATCAATTTTCCTCTTGCGGCCACGTCCAGGGAGGTTGGCTACTGTCCCGTGGGTCTTGAACTTCTGAATAATATGAGCCACTGTTGTCACAGGAACTTCAAGCTGTTTAGAGATGGTCTTATAGCCTTTACCTTTAAGATGTTTGTCTATCATTTTTTTTCGGATGTCCTGGGACAATTCTCTCCTTCGCTTTCTGTTGTCCATGTTCAGTGTGGTACACACCTTTTCACCAAACAGCAGGGTGACTACTTGTCTCCCTTTAAATAGGCAGACTGACTGATTATGAGTTTGGAAACACCTGTGATGTCAATTAAATGACACACCTGAGTTAATCATGTCACTCTGGTCAAATAGTTTTCAATCTTTTATAGAGGTACCATCATTTTTGTCCAGGCCTGTTTCATTAGTTTGTTTTTTAAAATAATTATGTTAATCAACAATTCAAAAGTAATGGCTGTTTTTGATTATTTAATTTTCAATAAATTTTTATTTATTGTTACTTTTGTGAGTTTCAAGTGATTTCAGTGAGAATTGTGGGTTTTTCCTTCTTTAACTGAGGGATACCAACAATTTTGTCCACGTGTGTAGCTAAGGAAGAATGTTCCCAAACCAGCGTTCAAAAAACATTTTTTGATGTTCTCGATTCCTCATTTGGTTTTGATAAAATATTCCTGTACTATGATATTTTAACAAAGGTGGAACCTTCAGGCTCCAATGTTCTGAAGAGGTTTTGGTTATGTCGTTGAGGGAGCACATTATAGAACATTGTTCTAGAAAACTTTTTCCATAATAACAGAAAATAAACCAATATTGGGCTGCACAGTGGAATAGTGGTTAGCACTTTCGCCTTGCAGCAAGAAGGTCCCCGGTTCAAATCCCGGGGTGGGATCTTTCTGCATGGAGTTTGCATGTTCTCCAGTGCATGCGTGGGTTTTCTCCGGGTACTCCGGCTTCCTCCCACAGTCCAAAAATATGCTGAGGTTAATTGGTTACTCTAAATTGCCCGTAGGTGTGAATGTGAGTGTGAATGTGTGTCTGTATATGTAGCCCTGTGACAGACTGGTGACCTGTCCAGGGTGTCCCCTGCCTTCACCCAAGTCAGCTGGGATAGACTCCAGCACCCCCCGTGACCCTAGTGAGGATAAAGCGGTGTATAGAGAATGGATGGATGGATGAACCAATATTCAAAAAAATTTTACATTTTTTTTAAATACACAACATTTTATACAGCTTATATAATGTCATATATTAAAGGTGTAACATTTTGACATTTTGTTGGGGGAACACGTCATAGAACGTTCTTCTATAAGACGTTTCCACAACGTCAGCAAAGGAAGGATGTTCTCAGTGCTACATTCAAAAATGTTTTCTAGACGTCATCGAGGCCTCAGACGAGAGAATGTTCCTTATACAGAATGTTCCTTGTACAGAATGTTCCTTGTACAGAAATACAGAAATTTATAATGTTCCTGTAATGTATATATATATGTAATATGTTAAACCAGAGTTTAGGACAAAATTAAAAGAAAGATGTATTTCTGTGCAAGGAGTCAATTTATGGAACAAACTAGAAGATGAAATTAAATTATCCAAATCCCTTCACATTTTTAAGAAAAGAGTTAAAATGTTATTGTTAAAACGATATGATGCCGTTTTTTGATTTATTTAAATATATACATTTTTTTCTTTTTGCTATTTTGTTGTTTTTCTTTTTTCTCCTTTAAAACTATAAGTGAATAAGTTTTGATTTTGTTTGGTAATATGTATTTGTTTAAAATACATCAGTGTTAAAAATACTATTTGTTATCGAAACTATTAAAACATAAATTGCCTATATCACACTTGTTTTGTAAAATGATAGCGTGATTAAGATTTATAAATAATTAATGAAACTGTTATTCCACATAAGAAAAGTTTGCAGCTGAACTTATGCATATTTATATGTGATTCTGCTGCTATCATTGTTATTATTATTATTATTATTTTTGTTTATTGCGTTTGAAAAACTGTCAGATGCTAACAATGAAGAAATGGACAATGAATGCATGGTTAACAATAATTGTAATGAGGGGTAGGCGCTTATAAGCGATCTCGCTTCGGCCTACTCCTTTTGAGCATATTACCTCAATGTAAGAGAACAGTACTGTGCTAACGAAATGTTAATTGCTCAAATAAAAATGAAATGAAATGAATGAAATGAAAAGGTGGAACATTCTGTTTGCAATGTTCTGAGGACGTTTTGGGGATGTTGTTGCTGGAACACATTAGAGAATCTATAAAACATTCTCATAATGTTCCATTGTAGCAAAGGAATAAAGTTGTTAAACATTCAAACAGTGTTCTCCAGATGTTATCAAGGCTTCAGATGACAGAAAGTTTTTTATACAGAACATTTCATAACATTCCTGTAATATATTGTATGCTAAAGGTAGAACACTTTGCCTTGTGGTTGAGGGAACACATTGTAGAAGTTCTCAAGAATGTAACAAGGTTTTCAATGCAACAGTCAAAAAATATGTTCAAGATGATCTTTAGACCTCAGATGGCAGAATGTTCTTTTTAAGACATTCCTGTAATGTGATACATTAAAAGGTGGAACATTTTAGCTGCAATGTTCTGCAGACGTTCTTTAGGGAACACATTATAGAATCTATAAAATGTTTCCATAATATTTCACAATGATCCGTGATAACAAAGGAAGAATATTTTCAGGGTTAAACAACGTCATCACCAAACATTTAAGTTATTCTGTCTTTAAGACAAACATTCTGGGAGCTAAAAAAAAACAATGTTAACATTAAAAATATTTACGAAACTTTGCAGAACTTTATTTGGAACAGAAAAATTTTAGCAGGGTTACTTGAAGAAAAAAAACCCACAGCTAGGGCTTTTTTCTTTAAGTTACCCCACTAGAATTTTTAGATAAATTCAAAAGATTTGTCAGGTTGTGTTTTATAAAAATTATTTCCTCTCAGATCTGCAGTTTGTTTCACATCTAGTCAGGTTCTCGAGTGTTTTACGACCTGCTGTGGGAAGCAGACTGCTGCCTCTAAATCACTGAGGAACTCAACATTTGGGCATCAATGTTTGAGCTGCTTTCCTACGAGGCTGGATGAGATTCAGACTAACAGCTGGGAATGAACACAGAACTCAGGGGTTTAATGAAGGTGGATGTTTGGAGAGCAGAGGTCAGGATCAGGTCACCCAAACGTCCAACAAACAAACTGCTTGTGAATTTACTTTGGTTTTGGTTCTAAACTAAACCCTGCAAAGCAACGTTTTTCCATTTCAGCTCAGACTGAATTAAACACTGTAATCTCGTTTGTATTGTTCTTAGGACACCAGAGACGGAGGGAAGCGACTCGAGTAACTGTGAGCTGGAAAATCAGAGACGTTTGGTAAATTGACTCAAAGAGGCCTAATGTCCAGGGGGAACGTTTGTCTGTTTTCTGCATTCTGGCTGAATTATATGCACCGATTTGTGCCTCTTCTGCTTCAATTTAAGGTGGAAATGTAAAAGAAAAACACACAATTTAGGCACTGGGCACATACATGGATCAAATTATGTTTCCACAATACATTCAGTGGTTGTGTGAGCCCATAGTTCATATTTTTATATGTTACCTGTCAGACTTTTGGCTCTGAAATGTGCGGTTGTGTGTTTAAAGCATGTGTTTTTATGCCGATGACAGAGTTATTTACTGCTGTGAATCAACTTTTGTTCAGGATTCTGCCTCTATTGCTGTCCAGCACTCATTGCTTCACCTGAAACTTGTTCTGGATGCAGACAAGACTAAGCTAATGTTTTCCAATTCTTGGAAGTAACCACAAAGGATTCCCTCGGTGTCCACACTTGAGGGGAATGAAACAGAGGTGGTTCACATGTATAAATATCTGATGACTCCCTCACTTTTAAGGGTTTTATTTCTGAAACAAGCTTTGTTTTTCATTGAATGCACAAAAGTGGCTTGCCACTGCAACTTTTTATGAGATCTTTTGCATATGAATTCCTCTGCTCCATGTCTTTGAATGGTGGACACCATTCACCATTCTTCTCTGAGGTTTATTATGAACTGTAAAGTGTCGACATAACACTGCGAGTTCTATCCTCGGGCTGCTTTAGCCCCAGAAGGATCCTTCATTG
This sequence comes from Acanthochromis polyacanthus, assembly GCF_021347895.1. NCBI lineage: Eukaryota > Metazoa > Chordata > Actinopteri > Pomacentridae > Acanthochromis > Acanthochromis polyacanthus. The sequence goes on along the minus strand of NC_067129.1, from coordinate 30,856,012 downwards.
ATATACTTTCATATTTAAGGCAATACTTGGACCGCTGCATCAGCAAAGTGTTGATCTTTACTCTCTCCCTTCACGAGATCTGTTGTTGCTTTCTGTTCCATATGTCCTCACTGAATTGGGTTAATAGGCTTTTGTTTACTCTGCACCTTTTGCGTGGAAGATGTTGCAGAAAGACCAGAAACTAACCCAGTTAATCTCATTGAGCGCTTTTAAATCCAAACTGCAAATGCTTGACTCCACAGCATGCACTTGTTCTTCATCATTTGTTTGTATTGAATCTTTTTTTTTATTGGTTTATCCCACCTAGTGTTTTCATTTTGTTTTAAGTGTTGTAACTGTGTTTTGTATTTGCTGTTGTCTATCTTATCTGCCAGGACTCCGTCGAAACGAGGTTCTTAATCTCAGTGGGATTTATCCTAGCTAAATAAAGATTAATAAGTAAAGAAATTATTTTAATGTGTGCTGACTACTGTTTTTGCAAATAAAGATGATACTGTCCATGTTTGATGCAGTGTTTTGTTAATATTCATAATTTATATATGATTTTCCTGCTGGAATCTAGAATCCATGATGAATATAGTCCATTCTACATACATCAGATCATCCATTATGAATACTAACAATAGATTAATAGATCATGTCATCCATCATACAGATGATCTATGTACTGATCTAATAGATGGATACATATGTGGATATAGGTAGAAATGTATGGAATAATTTGTGTTAAAACAGACTTTTCTAGTTTGAAACTTTACCTGGAAATGTAGAACGGCGAATCCTAGAGCTACACTTTGAGTGTTGATGTATAACTGAGATGTTTCTGCTGCTTGTATAAAATAATGACCTGTCTATGTCAAATATTTTTACATCATTTGTTATTATTTTCATGAACAAAACCAAATACACTGTCACATATCGGTGCATTATAGCTCTGGAAGCTTCCATTCTAAACATAATCATACAGCATCTTTTAGTTTGTGAGTTTAAATCAAGTTCAGGGAACAAAAACTTCCACCTTTTCCGTTGCAAAGTCACCGCTTAAAGTCTCCTCCTCGTACTTGACTTGTTTGAAATGTCTCAAACTCCCATACAGTTCACCGAAGGAAGAGATCAATGCAGCTTAATAAGTGCTGAAAACACTGCTGCAGGAAATAGGAAATTGCTCTTCCTCCAGTGTCCTTGGCCGCTGGCTGTTCCTCGCTTATTTAAGACAATGAGATTTCTCAATTAGGCCATCCAGAGCTGATTATTAATCCGGCAGCATGATGTGACTCAGCAGCAGCTTGTTAGAGCACATTTCACCACTTCTCTCTCCACCTGGGCTTTACATTTCCTTCACTCTTGCTTTTATCTGGTTCACTCTGCCCTCCTGCTCTCACCATACCGTTGGTAAACAGAAGCAAAACTACCTGCACAGCTACACAGGACTACAAATTAGGGTTCTTTTTTTATTCAAATCCCTCTGCGGTCATTCATTAAACCCCTAAAATCTCATCTCTTTATCTAAATTGCATATTTAGAAGTTTTGTTTCTGTGAAAATGATCCCCTCATGCTTCAAATGGCTGAGATTTAACCCTCCACTGTTACCTGCTAATGACCAATTAACTCCCAGCCTATCTCAACTCTCTATCACCTTTGACTCTGTTCAAGCATTTTAAAACTGCTCAATGCTACGCAACTTATTAGGGTAATTGGGGCGTATATGTTGAGTCCCAGTCTAATACCACTTTCCTGGAAATATGCACTTCAAGTACATTAAAGTTATTCACATCAATCCATCAATAATATGTACTTGACAACTGAAAAAGTCAGCGATGCATTAAGAAATGAATTAATTTTTTTCATCAAGCTGTTCCTGAATCTTCTGTAGGTGTTCAGAAACCTTGTTGTAAAGTTCCAGTCGGACACTGTTTGAAATGTAGTCTTTGAGGAAACAGTGTTGTGTGACTCCACAAGCTAAAAAAGATGGAAAATAATTATTTTCTATGTGCATGTCAGTAAATATATTTTTTATTATATGTCTATTATTATATAATACTATAGTAGATCACTAGGTTGTGGCATTTAGCCAAGAATGGGCACCAAGATGCTTAATGACCTCGCTCCAGAACCTAATGAGGTGAAAATCTTATTATCTACTGACACCAAGTCTCAATCTGACACCATTTTTACTAGATTATACACAGTTCAAGTTCAGTTAGCAACTTAAAACAAGTGTATATGTCATGAACCTTGTTGAACAGCTGCAGTACCTGGTTGTTGCACCAGGTGGAGCCTCTTACTGTTTAATACTGTAGCAACGAGACAGTGCGTCACTCGGCGTATCGGAAGCTCATGCTAACAGGCAAAGAGCACTGTGAGGATTTAGCTAGAAATGGGCACCATAACAAAGATGTCTGTGATGTTAAATGACCTTCGACCAGAGCTTGTGTGATTAAGACAACTGAGAATGATGAAGACTGTGTTTCTTGTTGATCTTAGCTTGTCTTAGACTTCCTGTGGGCGGTTGAGCTAGCAACATTCACCATGACAAAGACTCCTGTCACACTCAATGCCCTCTGATCAGAGCTCTTGAGCTGAAGAAAAACTGGAATCAATAAGGATGTCGTTCTCAGTTATTAGTTGACTAAAACAGCCGCAAAATGTTATAAGGAGGAACAAGTGGAGGATGAAAGCATAATTCAGCATTTGGACTTTCATCCAGCAGACTGAGGTTTGAGTCACATGAGAGATGATTACTCTTCAGCTTAAGTTTGGTTTTCACTCCCTATTTGGATAAGTTTAGAAACCAAACCTCTTCATGAGATTAGGGCAAAAAAAGCAGTTTTGTTTAAATGTGACCTTTTCTCAACGTTGTAAGCTTGTTTTCTGTTTACTGGGTTCACCACATCAAATATATGATTAGTTGTGTAAAAAGAAACAACAGTAAATCATTAAAACAAATGGCAAAGACATGTTTATTTAAAACCTATTTCTGTAACTTCTCAAAAAGTAATGAATCCAGCAGAAAATACCTTCCCATAATCATTTAATTGGTAAGTACAAGAAAGTAATTTCAGAGGACACCAACCACTGCACATCATCACAAACACAGCCATTGTGAAGCACGGTGGTGGCAGCATCATGACATGAAACATGATGGTGGCGGCATCATGATGTGAAGCATGGTGGTGGCAGCATCATGATGTGAAGCATGGTGGTGGCGGCATCATGATGTGAAGCACGGTGGTGGCGGCATCATGATGTAAAGCATGGTAGTGGCGGCATCATGATGTGAAGCATGGTGGTGGCGGCATCATGATGTGAAGCATGGTGGTGGCGGCATCATGATGTAAAGCATGGGGGTGGCAGCATCATGATGGAAGGAATGGCGGTGGCAGCATCATGATGTGAAGCATGGTGGTGGCAGCATCATGATGGAAGGAATGGCGGTGGCAGCATCATGATGTGAAGCATGGTGGTGGCAGCATCATGATGTGAAGCATGGTGGTGGCAGCATCATGATGTGAAGCATGGTGGTGGCAACATCATGATGTAGGAATGTTCAGCAGCAAGTTCTGGAAGGTTTGTAAAGTTAGAGAGTAAAATGAAAGAGCAAAGACTAGAGAAACCCTAATGTCTGAAGAGAACTGAGACTATTGAGAACTGCCCACAATTATTCATAATAGACACATTTGACATGTCAGTTGAATGAAAAACAAAAAAGCAAAAAAAAGTGCAAATTGTTTGACTATGACGAGACTCTGCAACAAAGCTAGAGTAAACACTGCAGTGTTTTGTAACACCTCTTCATTAAAGTCCTACATGTACTGGTGATGGTTGAAACATCTAATCTGTTAGACATCAGCAGCCTTTGCCTTAGTTGCTGTTTTTTTTTTTAGCTCTGACGAGTTTGAACTTAGAAGACCAGATCTGTTTGAGTCCGTTTCTGTGGTAACTTTAACTCTATGATTTATTTCATCAAACCCAGACTTCCCCTCTGGCTCCTCCACTCCCACTGAGCCTGAAAAAGACATCTGACTCACCGTTTGATTTCCTCATTCACACAGTGGATGTCAGAGTGCATGTTGCATTAATTCAAAGCCATTTTACGTCAAGAGGAGCAGATCAGAATCCCAGGTGGGTAATGGCAAACGCTTCTCATTGCAAACGTTTTATGATTAATCAGCAATCTCTGTCCTCACATTGAAACGTTTCCCGTCGTGGATCCATCCTCCGCTCGGAGTTAAATCTACACAGTGCATCTTTATGATGCTGTTCGACCGTGGACAACTGCACTGTTCATCTCTCACACTGTGATCGGCTGCACTAATGGAACATTCTCATCAGTTATCACAATGTAATGGAGGCTCTGTGAACATTTCAGATTGGAGTGCACCTGAAAAGATTTTAAAACTGGACTAAGTGTAGCTTGTTTCATCGGGCTTGCAAATAATCTTAACATTATTTCAGGAATCATGTTTAAATAGCTGCTGAATGAGACCTCTAAATGTAAAGTGTATCTCTGTATTTTCAGCTTAAGTTGCTGCCACCTGGGTTTTATCCCTGTGAGATTAATAGAAACAATAAATACGGTTATTTTTCTGCACTTATCATCCATTAAGGAAATCTGCTGAATGATGAATGAGTGGACTTTACTTAATGTTGACTCTTTTCTACTCCTACTCAGCCTGCTCCTGTGTTTTTACAGATAAATGTCCAGTGTCATGTATTAATTTTTCTGTTTCCAGTAGATTAAAACGGGAGTGACGCTCTTTATATATTTACCCATTACTAAGGTAAATTGTAGTATTGGAGTTAAGTTGATGATGCTTTCTTTTCCCCACTAGACCAGAGAAAAAACTCTAATTTTCCCATCTTGAGGTTTGCAGACACACAGTTCAGTGTTAAATCTGCCCTTGGGTGCAGTTCTGCTTAAATGACACAAACTGTGCCTGAATCGCTCATTCACTGCTCACTCTATAAGACAGAGCTTATAATACCGAGCAGTAAACTCAGATTTCAGATGCTTACTTATTATTTAGTGATTGTAGTATAAATACACCTGTATCTGGAGGGTCCAGGATATAACTACACCACGAAGACCAAAGAACATTCCAAGCAACTCTGTGAAAAGGTTATTGAAAAGCAGAAGTCAGGGGATGAAACAAGAAAATTTCCAAGTCACTGAATATCCCCTGGAGTCAAGTGAAATCCATGAATAAGAAATAGAAGAAATATGGCACATGTGTAAATCTGCAGACCGTCCTCAAAAACTGACTGACTGAGCAAGAAAGAGACCAGTGAAGGAGGCCACCAAGACATATGACTCCTTTGAAGAGCTTCATATTGTGAGGCATGGTGGTGGCAGCATCATGACGTGAGGCATGGTGGTGGCAGCATCATGATGTGAAGCATGGTGGCAGCAGCATCATGACGTGAAGCATGGTGGCAGCATCATGATGTGAGGCATGGTGGTGGCAGCATCATGATGTGAAGCATGGTGGTGGCAGCATCATGACGTGAAGCATGGTGGCAGCATCATGATGTGAGGCATGGTGGTGGCAGCATCATGACGTGAGGCATGGTGGTGGCAGCATCATGACGTGAAGCATGGTGGCAGCATCATGATGTGAGGCATGGTGGTGGCAGCATCATGATGTGAGGCATGGTGGTGGTAGCATCATGACGTGAAGCATGGTGGTGGCAGCATCATGACGTGAAGCATGGTGGTGGCAGCATCATAATTTGAAACACGGTGGTGGCAGCATCATGACGTGAAGCAAGGTGGTGGCAGCATCATGACGTGAAGCATGATGGTGGCAGTATCATAATTTGAAACACGGTGGTGGCAGCATCATGACGTGAAGCAAGGTGGTGGCAGCATCATGATGTGAAGCATGGTGGTGGCAGCATCATGATGTGAAGCATGGTGGTGGCAGCATCATGACGTGAAGCATGGTGGCAGCATCATGATGTGAGGCATGGTGGTGGCAGCATCATGACGTGAGGCATGGTGGTGGCAGCATCATGACGTGAAGCATGGTGGCAGCATCATGATGTGAGGCATGGTGGTGGCAGCATCATGACGTGAGGCATGGTGGTGGCAGCATCATGACGTGAAGCATGGTGGCAGCATCATGATGTGAGGCATGGTGGTGGCAGCATCATGATGTGAGGCATGGTGGTGGTAGCATCATGACGTGAAGCATGGTGGTGGCAGCATCATGACGTGAAGCATGGTGGTGGCAGCATCATAATTTGAAACACGGTGGTGGCAGCATCATGACGTGAAGCAAGGTGGTGGCAGCATCATGACGTGAAGCATGATGGTGGCAGCATCATAATTTGAAACACGGTGGTGGCAGCATCATGACGTGAAGCATGGTGGTGGCAGCATCATGATGTGAAGCATGGTGGTGGCAGCATCATGACGTGAAGCAAGGTGGTGGCAGCATCATGACGTGAAGCATGATGGTGGCAGCATCATAATTTGAAACACGGTGGTGGCAGCATCATGACGTGAAGCAAGGTGGTGGCAGCATCATGATGTGAAGCATGGTGGTGGCAGCATCATGACGTGAAGCATGGTGGCAGCATCATGATGTGAGGCATGGTGGTGGCAGCATCATGACGTGAGGCATGGTGGTGGCAGCATCATGACGTGAAGCATGGTGGCAGCATCATGATGTGAGGCATGGTGGTGGTAGCATCATGACGTGAAGCATGGTGGTGGCAGCATCATGACGTGAAGCATGGTGGTGGCAGCATCATAATTTGAAACACGGTGGTGGCAGCATCATGATGTGAAGCAAGGTGGTGGCAGCATCATGACGTGAAGCATGATGGTGGCAGCATCATAATTTGAAACACAGTGGTGGCAGCATCATGACGTGAAGCATGGTGGTGGCAGCATCATGACGTGAAGCATGGTGGTGGCAGCATCATGACGTGAAGCATGGTGGTGGCAGCATCATAATTTGAAACACGGTGGTGGCAGCATCATGACGTGAAGCAGGTTATGGTTTTTCTAGCCCTGCTGAGTTTGTTGTCTGCAATGTTTGAAAAAAAAATATTTAAATGATGTGAAATTGTGTTTTTCCAAGGATATCCTCTGTAACTGAAGCAGGATCTTGTATTTTTGTGATAATCAGTGTTTTAAGAGTTTCCCCTGAAAGTGTACAACGAAATAGAGGTCAGACATGCCAATTATCAATTAATGCACCTGTAAAAAAAATGGATTTTTTCACAAGACTTGACAGAGGCAAACAAAAGCAAACAAAACAAGAGCAACAACAACACAAATCAAGATGATCAAAAAATCCACTGTGTTGGACAATAGAACATAAATTCAGGGGGAAAGCCATACAGCAGAGAGAAGATAAAAAAAGGTAAAAGTGACAAGAGAAATAAAAATGTTGTTCTCAGCGGCTGTTGGAGCTCGTTTTCTCTCCACGCTGAACACTCGGGCTGATTAGATTTATTGCTGTTGTTTGGAGGCGGTGACAGTTGTGTGGGACGGGACGAGCTGTAAAGGATTATTACGCCGTAATGAAATCACATCGCCGGTTCTGGTGACTTTTCCACCCACCGCCGACGGAGGAAAACACCACCGAGGTTCAGACTGGAGTGTCGGAGGACCCTGCAGCTGCTTAATGGCACTGTTATTTAGTGATCAGCCTGGAATCTAAAGGAGAAAAGCTATTTTCAATGCCACAACTGAACCTGGATGATGGATTGCTTCACATATAACAAATCTGTAGCCGTGTGCAGCTTCATGCCAGCTCAGGGTGAACTTTTATTACCTGTAAATGACCCGTCATTGGTTAAAAAAACAGTTGCTACCCTCCACTCCTTCCCATTCTTTCACACTAATGCACAGTCGGGATATAAAACACGTGTTTTACTGGGAAGGATTCAGCAGCAGCAGCATATACGCTCAGAGAGCAGGGAAAGCTACTCATGTATGTAATTATTAATCATCACTACCAACAATCCTGTCATTACTGAACACACGAAGCGCCTTCATTTTCTCAGTGTGTGCAAGAGCCTGCAGGAGTAATGTTCCCACTGTTCTTTCATTTTGCAGCATGTGTGAGAGAGAAAGACTGATCCATGCTATCTGTCTTTTGCTGAGTGTTTTAATTATGGCTGCTAATTGAGCTGTTAAGCCAACCTCTGTCTTGATTATACATCTTCTAACTGCTCTCTGGGCAGCTCTGAGTTTGGTTGCTGCGGCTTTAATGCTGCATGGGTATGTGTTAGCATGTGTTTTAAATGTCAAAGAGCTGATATGTCGTGTTTCCTGCCTTCATTAGTTGCTTTTTTTGTGCATGTAAGAGATCTGCAGTCTCAGAAAAGACCCCTTCATGCCCCCCTAAACTGCCTCATTCGACATCTTCTGTTGCATAATGTTCGTTTGCTAACGGATTCTCAAACAAAGAACAAGCAGCTGCCTCAATGTCCACCATTACTTCTTCACCAGAGCTGTTTCTGCAAGAAGAAATCGAGGCAGGTGTGAGGTGGCATGAACATTCACCAAATTGGCTTTTCAGTTTCCATTGGGATGTAGGATGCAACAGCTTTAACCAAAACACCAACAAATAGTAGCTACTGGATGAAACTCCAGTTCTTTAAGCATGTAGGAAATACCACAATGGAGGTTTCTTATGTTAGACGATGTGGTGAAGTTTATGTTTCTGGTAAAGACGAACACTGTTGTACTAGATGAAGACTTTGAGAAGGCAGAAAAGTGGTAAGTCACTGGGATATAGGAACAGTGGCCTAGTTGATCCCAGTTTGAGCTCTGGTCGGAGCCACAGTAGTCTCTGTCATGGTTGCTGTTGCTAGCTAAACCTCCACAATGCTTTCTGCTTGACAACATGAACTGTAGTCTGAGTGACGCCTCCTCTAGTCTCTACAGTATTAAAACGGAAAGAGATTCTGATCAGAGGCCATTAAGCATCACAAAAATCATGGTTCCCATTGCTAGCTAAACGCCACAACCAGGTAAAACAGCTGATCAGCAATACAGTTTCTGACATGCATGTAGAGAATACAGTTTTTCTCTGTCTTTTGGAGACATCATACCCTCAAACGCTACATTTACCCTCTATCACTACATTTACCCTCTATCATTACATTTACCCTCTAATGCTACGTTGACCCTTTAATGCTACATTTACCCTCTAACGCTGCATTTAGAGGGTAGGAAAAATGGTAACAGATTGGGATTCAGTATTGGAAGATAGAAAATAGATAGATAGATAGATAGATAGATAGATAGATAGATAGATAAATTTTATTGTCCCACTAGGGAAATTTGTCTTGGGCAAGCGCTGCAGTCACATCAACATTAAAAAAGACAACATACAAAACAGTAGCAGGAAAGTACAGCATTTAAGAAGAACACTAGCTTATAGGATACCCATTCCAGTTAAGCAACACAAATAAAACACAAGTGCAGGTATATCCGTCCTGCGGTAGCCGGTAGCAGGTGCCCTAATTCGAGCTGTACACTATGTGCTGGCTGTTCAATAATACAGTGGAAACAGGGATAAAGGAGAATTTAAAACGGTTACTCTTAGCATGACACACTCTGTAGTGTCTACCAAAAGGTAACAACTCATACTCTGAAAAAAAGAGTGTGAGCTGGATCAGACAGTACTCTGTTTGCCAGACTGTGCACTGACTTCTCAAAGATCATCTGAAGAGCTGGGAAGTCCTTCTTGCCAATTACCTTCATGGCTGTTTTTTCCATTTTAGCTATTCTAGCTTTAAGCTGGACAGAGAGAGTCCCAAACCAAGCTGCCATACCATACCTAATGATACTGCCAAGCACTGCATCATAGAAGGTTAAATGTTAAATCTCTAGTGTGAACAGAGTCCAGTAGACCCTAAAAATACGAATATGAACACTTTCCAAACTGCAGATATGCTTTTGCATTCAAAAGTATAGTTTTTGTTGTCTTCTGGACATTGTTCTGGTGGTTGGTAGATCAGATATGGATGACATGCAGGTAGCATAACTGGTTGTGGTTGTAGTTGTGGTGGAGCTTCTGGAGTTTCCATTGTAGAATGGCTTTACTGAAGTTATTTCTCCTCTTCAGTCACCTCTTCATTCAGCCTTTCTCAGGTGGACTGGAGTCGAGGCTCCTTCATTCTTCAGGGTGATAAGGTCATCTAATTCATGTTTCGTGAGGCCCAATGGGACTTACAACTCTGTATTCATTGGTACTTTGGTGCTGATCTCACAGCGCACACGTGGGAGGAGAGGCGCAAACAGCTGGGAGGTTCATTCAAATTAAGCTGCGTAAAATGAGTCGCTGGTATTTCAGTGGAAAATCTCTCCCCGGCCTGTAGACATGTTTAAATCTGCATTCAAATTAGCGTCTACAGCACTGGAAGCAGGAGCGTTAGTAGAACAGCCTGTACTGACCTATTAGTATAAGTGCTCCAACAATACCTGTTCTCCATGTTTGCTTTATGCTGCGTGAAAAGCTTCTTCTTCCCTTCCATGAATCCCTGCAGACACGCGGCCATAAATCTGCAGCGCTGCACCGGAGAGCACTGACATCATGTACGACTGTCCGCTGGTTTTAGCTTCTTTAAATCATGTGCAAACGGCATGAAGCTGCTACAAACACACTCTGCTCGGTTATGACTCACTCGGTTGTTTATGTGAGAGTTGCCGGATACAGCGGCTCATAAATCCTGCATTCTGTTGCCTCATTTTAGAGTTTTTTTCTTCAGGACATGCACTGAGGTGCAAACACTCCTACGTCATGTTAGATGTCCTGCAAAAGTCCAATAATGTGAACTGATGCTGTCGTAAAAAAGGCGTTTGACAGCATTTTTGGTTTTCTGTCATCACTGGAAGTTATATGAAAAACTTGCAGTATGTGGTTGTAATGCTCTGCACCATCCAGAGGAAAAAATAAACTTTGTTTGTGGAGCTGCTGTCATTATGTGTTACTGAGCCTGGTTTAGATGTTTCAGAGCTCCAACTGGTTAAGAGACCCTCTCTAGTCATTGATTAACCCCTAAATTACACATCTCTGCGCATAAAATATGGACCTTTTCCATGAAAATAATCCCTTCCTGCCTTAGAATGCCCTGGATGTGACTCTACACTATAACTCTACCTACTCAAGCATAGTTTACATCAATGTTTTAGGGTTTTGACAACTTCTACTGAAATTATGTTCAACAAACAAACTACATTGAGTCATTGGAGTCAACTTTTCCTCTACAATCAAACATTTCCTATACATTATTTCATGTTTTTAAATTGAGTACTTGAGAAAACTGATGTATGTAAATGTTATTTAAAGGGATTATTTGTGTGTTGTGTACCTAATTAGCAATTTTATGAACACAACTTCTTAAATTGACAATTTAAAAATTAATTCAATTTTTTCTGTATTTTTTCTTCCACCCATTCGAGCACACCAGCTCAGTTTGCATCAGTCTTTTTGAGTTTTGACAACTTCTAATGAAATTACGTTCAACCAACAGACTATGCTGAGTTGGGGGAGTTAGCATCTTCTCTATAATCAAAGCTCTTTTTATGTTCAGCTTATTTAGTGATAGTATGGGAGCATAAACACAAGTTTAAAGTTGATTACTCATGAAAATTACATGGTTCCACCTAGTTTTTCTATGCTATAAAAAAGCTTTATGTGCTTTATTGGCATTTTTATGAACAAAACTTCTTAAGTTGACAAACATTTGAAAAATTTCGTTGCTCCAATTAGATTTTCTTCTGTCTTTTATTGGGTCCATTGTACTCGAGCACACCAGCTCACTTATGACTTTGCTGAAACACTGTTCATGGTTCATCATAAGATATAAGCAGTTTGGATCAATGTTTTCAAGTTATGACCACTTCTAATGAAATTATATTCAAGCAACAACCTGTATTAGGTCATTGGAGTATTTTAAAGTGCAGCTTATTTAATCATTTGTAGCAGAAACACCAGATTTAAGTTGATTACTCATGAAAATCAAATGATTCTAACAAGTTTTCAACATCATTTAGAAGGACTATTTGTGTGGGACTTATCATAATTGTGAACACAAACTGTTGAGTTGGCAAACATTTAAACTTGTTCCAGAAAAATTTTCTTCAGTAGTTTTTGCTCCATTTATAACCAGTTCACCGCTGGACTCAAACACTGTCAAACTACTCTACACTACACGATGCTAAGTTGTAATGTTGGAGTGAGTCAGTCAAACATGTTGGACCAAAAAAAATGATTCTAAAGAAGAAAAATGACACAGAAGCTTCACTCTGCAGGCTAAAAAGTTTGGCTTCTTCTCTGGACATGGTAACAAGCCAAAAAACCTGATTTTCCAAACTTGCATTGCTGCATCGACAAGAACCAAACAGCAGGTGTTCCTGGAGACGCCCACGGAGAACCCAAAGCTTTGCACTTGTTGCACTTTCTCGGTTTAAAACGGGGCTCAGCGAGGCTCATTTATGCGTCGATGTGACCAGTGAGCCCAAACATCATCGCCCTCAGTTGGTTATCTCGTTGCAAAAATACGTGTTGGTGTCTGGGATCTATTAGAAGTAAAGTAAAGTAAAGTAAACAGTGTGTTAAATAATGAAATAATACATGTTTTTTTACCCATTTATAATATCATGTAGCATTACAGCAGCATACATATGTAAATATTTGCATACATCGTACAGCACTGAACCATTTTTCTTACAGAGGCAGGAGCAGAGACCCAGTTTTAATGCAGGAAGGCAGATTTTCAGAAGATATTTCACATGTATCAGTGCAGCCGGCGGCGAGGCGTCGAATGATGTAGATGGAGAAGTTTTCTGTGCACCTTTTGCTCCTGGCAGTCTGGCCGTGATTCTGCACAAAAAGCGATTTGACTCCAATTTAAATCTCGCTGGTTCCAGGATTGTGCCGGTGGTCCAGCGGCTGATGGAGGCTCTGCTGTCGGCTGCACAGTGAACTGCTCATAAATTATGTAAATCGCCTGTCATCGTGATTTTCGTCAGCTATATCAGGATTTCAGACACAGGGGTTCACAGAGAGTTCATGCAGGTTGAGTTTAATTAGCCATTATTCCCTCCCTTTCTCCCCAATCATCCTTATTATTCAAAACTTTCCTTACTGAATATTTTCAAACTTGTTTAATCCAGCATTCCTTCCCTCAATCTGTCAGTATTAATTCTCTTAATTTCCACCTTCCATTCCTTAACCTCAAAATCCTCTAGCAAGTTTGAAATTCATGTTATATTTAACAAAAAACTGCCAAAATTACACAATATATCTGAGCTGCAAATTGTATAAACTGTAAAATTTTTTGGATTTTCAACATTTCTAACAGTTCTATCGTCTTATACCATGAAGATCATTTTATTCTAGAGGTTTCAGTTAAAAGATGGACAAAAATAAACCGTTTGGTACAAGATTCTGTAAAAAATGTAAAATTCTGCACGAGCAGTTGTGACAACAATTCAAGACATTTTGCCTGAACTGCAGGCCGTGTAAACGCAAAGCAGACAGAGACAATTATTTCAACAGAATAATGTAAAGAGTTCAATCTTTGATTAAAAGCACTTTTTGTAGATTTTTTTTGTAGTTTTTTTTTTTTTTGCAATATCTGTTAATAATGTTTAAGAAACTTTTGTTTCACAGATGTTTTACTCAGGGATTGGCTTTGAAATTTATCCTTTTCATTTTTGATATTTTGCACTGCAGTTTGATGACAACAAAGCTTCCAATCTACTATATTTAAATATCTACATAAAATGTACTTTTTTTTCTAGGAGTGGTTACACTGAATATTGAGAAGAACACTGTTTGAGAAAGCTCACATTAAATCTGGACCAGAGTTCACCAGACAGCATGTGTGAGACTTTGAAGTCATCCAGAAGAAGGTTCTTTGTTCTGATGAGACCAAAATGGCCATCAGAGGACATGCAATGTTTGTTGGAAACAAAACGCTGAACATCATCACAAAACTAGCACTGTGAAGCATGGTGGTGGCAGCATCATGATGTGAAGCACGGCAACCCGGTCTCACAGGGATTCGTGAAACTGTGACGTAAGTTTTTGTTTCGGTTTCGTGCGCACCAACACGATGTCGTCATGTTTTTCGTGCAGCTCACCACGAACGAAACCGGCTGTGGTAATCACATCTGAAAGTGGTTTATACCGGCGGATTCATGACGATCTAAGCTGTCCATCAGCGTTTGCGGCCGCTGCTGCGGCCGCCGGACATCCGGCCGCAGCAGCCGCAGCGGCGGCTGCGGTGGCGGCGGCGGCCGCGGCCGCAAACGCTGATGAACAGCTTAGATCGTCATGAATCCGACGAATTTGCATAGGAATTTAAAGAATGTCCGGTGGCCGCGGCGGCAGCTGCGAACGCTGATGGACAGCTTAGATCATCATGAATCCGCCGGTATAAACCACTTTCAGATGTGATTACCACAGCCGGTTTCGTTCGTGGTGAGCTGCACGAAAAACATGACGACATCGTGTTGGTGCGCACGAAACCGAAACAAAAACTTACGTCACAGTTTCACGAATCCCCGTGAGACCGGGTTGAGCACGGTGGTGGCAGCATCATGATGTGAAGCACGGTGGTGGCAGCATCATGACGTGAAGCACGGTGGTGGCAGCATCATGACGTGAAGCACGGTGGTGGCAGCATCATGACGTGAAGCACGGTGGTGGCAGCATCATGACGTGAAGCACGGTGGTGGCAGCATCATGACGTGAAGCACGGTGGTGGCAGCATCAAGATGTGGAGCACGGTGGTGGCAGCATCATGGTGTGAAGCATGGTGGTGGCAGCATCATGACGTGAAGCATGGTGGTGGCAGCATCATGACGTGAAGCATGTTGGTGGTAGCATCATGACGTGAAGCATGTTGGTGGCAGCATCATGACGTGAAGCACGGTGGTGGCAGCATCAAGATGTGGAGCACGGTGGTGGCAGCATCATGACGTGAAGCACGGTGGTGGCAGCATCAAGATGTGGAGCACGGTGGTGGCAGCATCATGACGTGAAGCACGGTGGTGGCAGCATCAAGATGTGGAGCACGGTGGTGGCAGCATCATGGCGTGAAGCACGGTGGTGGCAGCATCAAGATGTGGAGCACGGTGGTGGCAGCATCATGGTGTGAAGCATGGTGGTGGCAGCATCATGACGTGAAGCATGGTGGTGGCAGCATCATGACGTGAAGCATGTTGGTGGCAGCATCATGATATGGAGCACGGTGGTGGCAGCATCATGATATGGAGCATGGTGGTGGCAGCATCATGGTGTGAAGCATGGTGGTGGCAGCATCATGACGTGAAGCACGGTGGTGGCAGCATCAAGATGTGGAGCACGGTGGTGGCAGCATCATGGTGTGAAGCATGGTGGTGGCAGCATCATGACGTGAAGCATGGTGGTGGCAGCATCATGATATGGAGCACGGTGGTGGCAGCATCATGGTGTGAAGCATGGTGGTGGCAACATCATGACGTGAAGCACGGTGGTGGCAGCATCAAGATATGGAGCACGGTGGTGGCAGCATCATGGTGTGAAGCATGGTGGTGGCAGCATCATGACGTGAAGCACGGTGGTGGCAGCATCAAGATGTGGAGCACGGTGGTGGCAGCATCATGGTGTGAAGCATGGTGGTGGCAGCATCATGACTTGAAGCATGGTGGTGGCAGCATCATGATATGGAGCACGGTGGTGGCAGCATCATGGTGTGAAGCATGGTGGTGGCAACATCATGACGTGAAGCACGGTGGTGGCAGCATCAAGATATGGAGCACGGTGGTGGCAGCATCATGGTGTGAAGCATGGTGGTGGCAGCATCATGAAGTGAAGCATGGTGGTGGTGGTTTATCCCCAGCATGATGGTATTGGGTTTTAATCCTTAATATGCATATTATTCAGATAAACTCACACCATAAACACCAATGTAGGGTCTTAACCCCAACATTTTACCTTTTTTGGTTAATTCAGGGCTCCGACTATGATCTTTTTCTGATTGGAAATCACTTAAAATGTGCTGTTTAAAAACTATTTTTCTGTGAATATAGTATCTTCATCCACAACCTTCAGTCTTTTGTGTTCGTTTTCCTTCTAATTAAAGAAACTATTAAAAGAAAAAACTTCTTTATATCATTCTTCTCTCACACATTAGTTTAATAACCACATCATCCATCCATCATCCCACCCGACTCTGTCCAGTCCGTTAAACACAGACATGGCCGCCGGCTGATAAACCCTCCAGCGGCTCGTCTTCGTCCGTCAGTCCGAGCAGCAAAACAACTTTTCTAAATTCGACATAATCTCTCGCTAATATTCCGCCTCAATCTTGGCGGTGTCAGGAGGCGATGCGGGGCAAACAAATTACGGCGTGAAGGGTGTTTTTTCTTTTCTTTTCTCTTTCCACAGCGACCTAATGTGTGCGTGAACTCAATTTATGCCGGGTGGATAGTTCAGCTGTCATTCTGACAACACACACTCACACACTAAAACACACACTAAATCACACACCGAGGAATCAGGCGTCCAGGCTCAAAGACTCCACCAGGAGTGAAAAGCAAAAACAGTCCATTTATTTACAAGTGAAATTGGAATTCAAACGACTCCACATGCAAAACAGAAAATTAAAATAGCAAAATAGGACGACAGCAGGTATAATCAGTTGGGTTATATTCATGTTCTGAGGCTGGAGATGGAAGCAGCTTTGCAGGGGATTAACTGTGGTCACTGGGATCTATGTTCTTATTAAATTTGTTTTTTTTCTTTACAGTTTGGGCCCAAAACTGTTTTTATTTTTGCTCATATGTGACTTAAATTTATCTTTAACTCTATGAATAACATTAAAAATCACATAGAATCTGATCTTTTCAAAGCAGAAATGTGACATCATGGGGTTGCAAATAAATACCACGCTGCTGGGGCTGATTTCGTATGGATTTTCTACTTATTTTTCGGCTTTTGGTATCGCCATTTTCCAGTTACATAGTTCAGGTTAAGGTAAAGGTCCTGATGATGCCACCACCATGCTTCACATCATGATGATACCACCGCCGTGCTTCACAGTACAATAGTCTGCTGTACCTCACTATCAGTCTGCTGTAACAGGAATGAAGCTGTTGTGTCTTTAAACCGATCGCAGTCTTTTTTGGCTGAATTGAAATCAAGCTGTTGCAACCGTGTCTCTGCAAATTAAGCTTGTTTTGGTGGAACATTTTCATGTACGGAGACAAAAACAGATAGAGATGCTCCAAATTAGTTATAGTGAAAAATCATTCCGAACCAAAGCTACATTTTGTCTTTGGACTGTGACACAGAGAAGATGAAAAACTGATGTGGTTGCAGTTTTTACTAGAACTCAAATGTGTTTTTCATCCTTGAACGTTTCATGTGTCTATCTGCTGTTTTGATGAAGTTCTGAGGCTCAGAAATGACGGAAAAAATTAAATGAATTAAAAAATTTTGATTCGGTCTTAAGTTCTTCAAGAACCTGTAAGTATGAAAACATTCAAAGCAGGAAGGTGAAGTTTTGCATGGCTTCATTAAATATGCTAAACCAAAACCAAATTGGAAATGGAGGCTTTTTTCCAGAGAGAGTTAGTGACATTAACATTTCCCTTTTAAATCAAGGCCTACTTAATGTCTTTAAGTTCCCATGAAAATTAAATAGTTCCAACTAGTCTTTCCACATTTTCTGTGCAACAAGCTTATTAACGACAATTATGAATGCAAGTTTTTAGGGTGGCAAAAATTTTAAGCAACTACTGGCTTCACTAGATGTTTTTCAGGTGTTTTTATTTTTATTTTTCATGGTTTTGTACGTAGCTTGGTTAGTGATTAACTGTTTTGCAATTTTGTATTTCAGTAGAAGATTACTAAATCTTGAGAACAAAAGAACCCCACAAGTTTAAATTGTGCCACAAGTTCACAAGGTTATTGCACAAAAAACCCCAGTTTCCAAAAATCTGTCAATTTTTAATTGAATGACCCAGATGAGGTCATTTAATCACAATTTGCAAAATTACAGGATGCCGTCTGGTGGGAAAAGATGCTTCTTACAGTCACATTTAAATTTTCTTCGGTAGTTGTTGTTCTATACAGGGTTTTTTGTGAATGTCACCAACTTAAAAAAAATACATGTCTGTCAGTGGTATTTTAAAAAGCCCACTGATGACGTTCTGTGATGTATTTCTTCTCAAACTGACCTGTCCGTTGGATGTTTGTTTCCATGAGACTGGCAAATACATTTGTTTTTCCTCCATTTTCACACAAGAGATGAATTCCACACAGAGCTGCTAAAACGCAGACAAACATCCTCTGAGACGAAAAACAACTCAGAGAGTCACGATAAAATAACAGAACATTTCTCCAAACAGAAGAGGAGGAGCAGCGAGTGAATCATTTCAGCCGTAATTACTGCTGAGGAGGCGGTGAAAAGTTACTTCAGACTGGATTTAACACTGATGAAGACACAACATGCCAACAAATCTAACAGGAGTGTGAGCAAAGCTTCAAACACAGTTAACATCATACAGCAAACATAGGTTTTTCAAAAACATTTTAATCCTTAATGTGGGTTTTATTCAGGTGAAATCACACTGTACACACCATTGTAGGATCTTAAAACCCAATATTTTAACTTTTAGGTTAATTTAGGGCTCCACTTTTGATGTTTTTGACTGGAAATCCCTTTAAATGTGCTGTTTAAATGCTGCTTTCTGTAAAATAGTATCTTCGTCCACAACCTTCAGTCGTTTTCTTCCTGGTTTGGTTTGACACACGACAGAGAAGAAGGCAGTTTAATAAATGAAAGTGAAGTCTTTATTTCTGCTGAGAAGAAAAGAAACACTTTGAAACAACACAACGATAAAGTTTATTCCAATAAAACGGAGACGTTATGTTAATAGCGCTGTCAACGTCAGAAGAAAGAAAAGAAAAGAGAAGCTGCCATTCAGATGAGAAAATAAAGGTTCTTTTCAGAGGAATCAAACATAAATAAGACAGAAACAATTCAGGGAAAATTCATCGAACCGACTTTATGGCTTCTGCTCCATCAGCGTCGTTTGAGCCTAAATACAAACAAACCGGTGGCAGCAGGTTCTGCAGAAGAATGACGCTTTTAGATTGTTTCTCTTCGACGAGGCGTTTAAAAGCTGTGAGAAAAACACATCTACGCCGAGACATGATACCTTCTCAACAATACCTCAGGAAGATTTGACAGAAAACTCTCCATTATGAGGTTTTTCTGAGTGTTTTCTGCATAATGAAGTCAAAGAATAAGAGATCCATTTAGATTTTCTGAGTGTTCAGAAAGTTTTGTTTCGACCTTGTAGGAACTGATGAATGCTTCACTCTCCTGATGCTTTACTGCCTGACAGGATAATAGCTCAGAGAACGGGTGGTTTTAAAAGCACATTAAACGACAGGAACGTTCTTCTTCAGCTAATGTTGGCGAAGCTTCAGCGTGACAGTGATGAAGATGATCTGGAAACGTCCGGGTTTGTCATTTATGGGGAGCTTTTTACAACGTTCTGACTCGTCTGGGTGAAGCGAAGGAACGACGACTACAATTAAAATGACAATGAGAGGAGAAAACAAGACAGGAAGAGACGGAAGCTCAGTTCTGCAAACTTCTGCAGAGCCAATAAAACATCCAAATGTCCAGATGAGTGTCGGCCAATCATCTGTCGGAGCCGGTAGCTGCTCCACCAATCAGCAGCTCCCTCAGCTAGCAGGAACGTTCCCGCAACACTGGAGAACATGACCTACAAGTTCTAATGATCATCTAAAGAATGTTTTCATGAAATGTTCAAAGAATGTTTTAAGAACATTTTGATTCCCAGGAATGTTCCAATAAAGTTTATATAATGTTTCAACACCAACATATAAATGTTCCTATGAGGTGATAGATTAACAAAGGTTCCTGCAATGTTCTGAGGAGGTTTTTGTCAAGTTATTAAGGGAACACAACGTAGGAAGAATGTTAAAAAAAAAAAACCTTTAAAGATGCTCTTGACACCTCTGATGAGAGAAAGTTCTTCCATTACTGTGATATATCAACAAAGGTGGAACATTTTGTCTTTTTGTTGAGGAACATATTATAGAACGTTCCTCTTCAGCTGATGTTGGTGAAGCTTCAGGACAGCGGTGATGAAACGTCTGGCTTTGTCACTTATCGGGAACTTTTCACACCATTCTCACTGTTCTGGGTGAAGCGGAGGAACGACATCTACAATTTAAAGTGACATCGAGAGGAGAAAACTAGATGGAAGGTTCCCTACAACACTGGAGAACCTTTACCTACAAGTTGCATCCATTTTCTAAAGACTGTTTTAATGAAATGTTCAAAGAATGCTTCCAAAATAATTTTAATTTTCAGTAATGTTCCTGTAAAGTTTATATAATGTTTCAATGCCAACATTCAGATGATGTTGTCAGGAACACAGATTATGTTCTATGACAACAAAGGAGGAACGTTGTCCTTGCATTGTTCTGAGACTTTGGAGATGCTGTAGAGGAACACATTATAGAACGTTCTTCTATAAGACGTTTCCACAATGACAACAAAAAGAAAGAACATTCAAAAAAACCTTTCAAGAGGCTGTAGATGACAGAAAGTTCTTCCACTACTTTTTCCTTTTTGTTGAGAATGGTAGAACATTCTTCTTCAGAATGTTTCCAAAATGATCACAAAGGAAGAATGTTCCAAATCAACAGTCAAAAACATTTTCACAGATGACAGAATGTTCTCAATGCAACATTCAAAAAATGTTTAAGATGTTATCAAGGCCTCAGATGACAGAATGTTTTAAAACATTCCTGTAATAGATTGTTCATTACAGGTGGAACATTTTGTCTTTTTGTGGAGGGAACACATAATAGAACCTTGTTTTGTAATATGTTTCCGTAATGATGACAAAGAACGGAAGCTCTCAAACCAACTTTAAAACATGTTGTCCAGATGTTATCAAGACCTCAGATGACAGAACGTTCTTTGTAAGACGTTCCTATTTTGTGATATATTGACAAATGTGGAACATTCTGGCTGCAGTGTTCTGAAGACGTTTTGAGGATGTTGTTGAGGGAACACATTATAAAATCTACCAAACATTCTCACTGTGTTCCATGATAACAAAGGGAAGAACGGTCTGAAAAAAATGTTTTCAAGATGTGATCGAGGCCTCTGATAGCAGAATGCTTTAACACAGAATTTTTTAAAATGTTACTGTAATATGTTATATTAAAGGTGGAACATTTTGCCTTTTTGTCAAGGAACATTAGCCTAGCCGCGCTAGACCCATGCTCTGAAGACGCTAGGGTCTAGGACCGCTCAACAGGAAGGGAGGCGGGCTAAAAGGTTGTCTATCAAATCACTCTGCAGCAATTGGGTAGGTATACAACCAATCAGCGCAACGAATAGGCTGACATAGTTCCGAGAGCACCGGATTGTGGCTAAGTCCCATTAGCTTCCCAACCAGCGGAGCCAACTGGTATATTAAGGATTTGCCATATCCCGTCGGCATAAGTCCAAATACGTCTTTCTTCTCAATGAAACACTTCAGTGCCGTCCTTTGTTTATCTTTCAAGTTGAATTTTAGCTTCAAATCTTTAAGGGCTGTGGCCAAAGCCGAGTCCAAAGATAACTGTTTATTGTGCGCCGGTTGTGTCTGTCAGAATCGTCGCGCCTCTGTCGTCACTTAGTTACACCCGCCTTCTGACTCTACACTTCATGGTGATTGGTCCAGCCAGTTTTAGGAGAATCCAGCCTCAAGCCTTATGGAGGGTAACTAGACCCACCCTGGCAGAGAATTAAATTCGTTGCCGTGGGTTGTGTAGCGCGGCTAGGCTAAAGGAACATATTATAGAACGTCCTTCAGGAAGGCACAGTGATAGCAAAGGAAGGATGTTCTTGATGCAACATTTGAAAAAAGTGTTTTCCAGATGTTATAGACACCTCAGATGACAGAACGTTCTTTTCAAGATGTTCCCGTACTGTCATATATTTATAAAAGGTGGAACATTCTGGCTGCAATGTTCTGAGGAAGTTGTTGAGGAAACATACTGCAGAATCTATAAAACGCTCCCACAGTGTTCCATGACAACAGTGGAAGAACGCTCTCAGTGGAACATTCAGTTTTAAGAATGTTAAGTCTAAAAGTTTTATCACCAAACCTTTTTGGAACATCTTTAGTTATTCAAGAATGTTTTGGAACCTAAAGAAATCTTCCCTCTGAGAACTTTATTAGAATGTTTTTGGACCCAATACAACAAAATTATATTTCTTGTTTGTAATCAATTTCCTGATTACAGCTTTAAAGAAGTCCAGATTGGCTAGGCTAAAATTCCCCTCCATTTCCAGCATTTATGCTAAGCTATGCTAACCAGCTGCTGCTTACAACACAGATACTTGTTTGTTTTCAATCTTCTCATCTAACTGTTGGCAACAAAACTCATATCATATCCCACTGCTGAGGTGTGATAATTCATTTCCAATTAATAGCTGACTAGTGGGCCAGAAAATTACCCATAATCCTCCATGAAGTTTCGGTTCAACGAGCAATTACACACAACAGGGAGAATTATATTTGCTCGTGAAGTTTTTCTGTCAGTTTTTCTCAGAGGAATTTGTTCAGTGCCAAAGAGATGTATGTAACGGGCTGCTTTTTACGAGACAACCAGAGATACGATTTCATTTTCTTCACCAGAAACATATTTTCACGTCAGACTCAAACACGCGAACCTCCAAATCACATCTTTACGTCTTTGTCTGTTTACGTCCCGACAGGAAGCCTCGGCGGACGCCATCATCTCACATCCTCACCCACTCGTCTGCTTTTCCCTTTATGTCTTTTTTCCTCTTTTACAGCCCAACAGAGCAGCAGGGCTCCCACAAAATCAGCCAGTAATTAAAAAGTTTACAGCCAAAGGAGAGGAAGATTCTAAACAGCGATTAGTAGAGATTTTTTAAATGAAATATTTAGCTTTTTTTTTTTTTGCATATTATAGTTTGGGTTTTATATCAGCCATTATGTAAAGGCCAAAGAACAGTCAGCATCACTGGAATATTTTAGTGGCTAAAGAAAAGAGAAAGCAGAGACGCTGCTCTGTGTTTAAAGACGATCATAACACTTTGATTAAATCCCAACAGACTCATCTCCTCCTGCTGTTATTTTGTTATGCGAGGTTATAATAGGAGGCTAATGTAAATATCTGAGAAAATGGAGCTACAAGAAAACAAAAGCTGGTTTAAAAGGAGCACCATGAGGAGAAATTTGTGAGTTAAACTGTAAGTGTTGGGTTTAACTCTAGATGTACAGTTTCCAGTAGGGCTGCAGCTATCGATGAATCATCTGAACGTGGACAGATCTCCGTGCTGTATCGTGCATACATAGAATATGCATGCATAATATGTGCATGATACAGCGTGAATGTCCAGCCGTGTTCAGTGCTCTAAATGGGACTTTTTGATGTTATTTCATATTTCAACTCACCCCTAGTCAGAGATTTTTTTATCTAATTGTTCAGTATTGCAGATTCTGATTCAATGACATGATGAGAAATAACAGTGAAGAGTTCAGGCTTTTATCTTTCACAGTTTCTGAGATATTGTTGTTCAAAACAGCCTTTAAAAATGTGTTGAAAGCAGGTGATTGTGAAAATTTGAAAGAAAATGTTGGAAAGGCTTTGATGTACAAATCTAAAACTTTACAGGTATCATTTTAAATATAATATAATAATATAAGTTTGTGATATGAAAGTTTCAAGGAAATGTGGTTGAGCAGAAGGAATCTGATAATTTGAGATGGAAAATCCTCTTAAATCCGGTCAAAAGTGCAAATTTGCAGCCTTTCAGACACATCCAGGTGTTTCTCGTGTTCGATTTGAGGCTCAAAGTGACCGTCGGTGTAGCAGACTGAACGTAGAACGAATAGAATAGCATGAATTGGGCTCTTCAGGTGGAGTCAAAAGGCCAAACAGAACCAGTTAAAAACCAGCTTTGTACTACAAAGGACAGCCAAAGTTAGGGTTCGGTGAAGCAGGTGACCCCCAGGGAGTCCGGCTCCACGATACCGGGTCCTGATCTCGGCTTAAGTCTCTAAAAGAACCCCGATGATGAATTGGTTCTACCAACAAACAGTGTGTGCATCCACAGCCTGATATCTCTTATTCCCCTGAGCGCTGGAGCTAAATTGTTGTCCAAAAAAACCTATTAAACACACACAGTGGAGTCTATTTTGAATCAATCCCACATAAATCATCCAGACACCCCCAAAACTGGAGCATCCGAGGAGAAAATAGTCCCCTGCAACCTGTTGCTTCCTCCGTCTTGATTGGAGTTTGATAAAATGTGGGTCCAGCTGTTTGGACGGACGCTGTCGGTTTTGTTCGTTTTATGAGGTTCCATTAACTCATCATTTATTTTGTGGAACTTTGTTTGAGCACAGCTTCTTTTCATTTTGCATTACCTCCATCACACTCCTGTTAACGACTCGTTTTTCATAAAAATGTCCGTTTAAAGTTCACGAAACGCCCGTTAAAATAGTTTTAAGGCTAATCCAGGTATTTTGTTGCCATGGAAACTACCCGTAATTCCAAAATTGCTGTTTTTTTTCCGCAGTAATGGAGGTGCAGATGTGAGGTTTTATCAGGGCGACTCGCTGCTTTCAATCACCGAACACCTGCGGCTGATTAGTCCACAGCTTGATGTGAAACCTCCCATTCAGCCGAGGCGCCTCATCGTGTCGACAAAGTTCATAGAATCACGGCCCGAATGTGCTAATGGGTCAGTTCGTGTAAAATCAACTCAATCTAAAAAACAATTCCTACCTGGTCCCTCAGAATCAGCTGATTTGTTTTGTGCAACAAAAAACCCAAAAAAAACACAAAACCACCACATAGAAACACAAAACCAGCCATGAAAGTGTCACAGTCCCCGTTCTGACGCCCCCTTTCTTGTCGTCTGCCCCTCTCCTGTGGGTGTGCGTCTCTCTACTTGCTGTGCAGCTGTGGGAGAAGCACACCTGCAGATCATCCTCCGGCGGCAATAAAGAGCGACTCTGCTACTGACTGACTGACGGTTGACTGCCGCGCTCAGCAACCATGGTGCCACACGATTCCACCGGAGCAGCCTGCCTTGTTCCCCAGCCGTCCTCCAGGTGTGTGGACGGGGACCTCCCCCAATAGTCCTCCAGAGTAGAACTGGGATCCCTGCCATCCTCGGAGAGGACGTGGACCTCTCATCCCAGACTGCCCCTCTCAACCGACCCTGCTTCCAGAAGAGGACTCGATGTCACTCCTGGCCGCTGCCACTGACCGCCAGCGTGAGCCTCACCAGTCTGCTGCTCCCCACTCTCCCTCACCTGTGGTGAGTTTTGCCTTTGTTTTTTAAATAAAAAAGAATGTGTGACTCGTGGGGAGGATTCGAGTGGTTGTAAGTAGCAATTTGTGTATTTTCGTGGTAAATTATTTCACATACTTATTGCACAAGTTCACATTCAGATTTGCACATATTCAAATTCTCACCTCAACTTCACTTCTTACAATACAGGTGCACAAGTATGTTTTGCACTTTGTGTCCTGCAACAATAGGTGCAAAATGTGAGCGTGTCAGTGTTGAAATATGTGACTTGTAGAGAAGGATTTGTACACCTGTAAATATGATTTGTACACCTGTAAATATGATTTGTACACCTGTAAATGTGATTTGTACACCTGTAAATATGATTTGAGCACCTGTAAATATGATTTGAGCACCTGTAAATGTGATTTGTGCACCTGTAATTACGATTTGTGAATGTGTATTTTTGTGTTGTATTTGTGGGAAGAAAAAAAAATTGACACATACAAAAAATTATTTTACAAGTACACAACTCATAGAGTGTGGGAAATCAGATTTGCTGATACACATACAAATTCAATGTACACAACTACAAATTCGATGTTACAGGTGCTCAAACATTTTGCACCTGAAATACCTCCATAAACATGCGTCTGGAGTAATGTTTAGCAAACCAGCCAGAGCCAGCAAGAAGCAAAAAACTTTACACAGTTCTTTCCAAACAAACCGTGTAAGTTGTGTGACCTTGTTGGATGCAAACAATGTTAGACTTGTTAGCTAAATGATGACAAGGTAAAACGTGGCAATATATCAATATGTTAAGCTAGTTAATAATTTAAATGTTGTTGCCTCTGTTACATTACTGCTAATTAGTTTATTCTTGGAATAAACCCAGTCCTCTTTCATTTCTGGGCAGAAGATGTGCTCACAATTGCTCTCCATGTATTTAAGTCTTTTGGTCCCAAAAGAGGAGAGTCAGGGAGGAGAAAAAAGAAAAGGCTATCTATGGTATAAAAGTGGTTAAATTTACAACTATTTTTACTGCTTCTCTTTCAAATTCTATCTCAGAATTTTGATTTTCAGATTTTTTTAATGATTATTTCCATAACAAAGAGCAGAGTCAGGCAGGAGATGGACCAGAGCCAGCAGTAATGTTGACCATGCAGGGTCTGCAGAGGTGAAAAAAATATATAAGTGGCTGAGAAAAAAATATGTATCTATGGGTTAAAGTGATTTTGAGGTTAAATTCTACTGCCATTTTTACTCTTCCTAATGCTATTTCAGAATTTTTCTTACCACATTTTTTATGTTTATTGCCATAACAGAAAGAGCAGAGTCAGGGAGGAGATGGACCAGAGGCCAGCAGCAGGGACAAGGATGTAGGGTCTTTACAGGTAAGGAGAGATTATAACTTCCTGAAAATAAGATATCTATTGCAGGGAGAAACCAGGCAGTACTGATCATTTCATGTTCAGTGTTTGGCACCTTTGGCTACTTGTCCAGTCGATGTTCAAGGGACATTGTTGTCAACTCAACTAGAGTTTGGCCACTAAAACTTTAGATTTTATAGTTTAAAGTTTTATACTTAATAGTTTAAAGAACTAGCCTAGTTGGTCCCCTGGTATTGTACTGTGGCTGTTAGGGATTATGTGGTTCTTTAGCCACTAAGGACGGTGCAATTAAATGTAAAAGAATGATAAATCGCTCTGAAAAAATTGTCCCCTTCACTTCTGAGATGGTGGTTACGCCCATGTAATAATGGGAAATGGAATTTAAAAATAAACCAGAATAGACACCTTTATTCAACATTTATAAGACAGGAAATCATGGGAGAAAGAGGGGATGTCACATGCAGCAAAGTACTGGGATTTGAACTGTGGTCGGCTGCGTACATGGCATTAAACTCCGCTATGCCATAGCCACCCCACACTAGCTTTGTGTCCCATCAAGGCCACCCCGGTAAAAAAGTCCTGGATACGCCACTGCCATGAACACTGGGAAAGCTGCACCGATGAACTAGAAGCGACCCCTCCAGGGCTCCTGACTTTTTTCCTAGGAGCACAGTGGCCCCTAACTTAAAATTTTAGGAGCACAAGCAGAAAATTTAGGGGCGCACACCAAAATTGACAGATTTAATAAATGTTCACATTTCCTCTCATTTTCACTGTATTACTAATAAATACTTGCACAATAAATCCAGAAATTATGTTTTCAGTTCACATTTTATAATGCAGCACTTGACACAACATAACAAGAATATCACTCAGAGAGCAGTACTCCACCAAGGCTGCTCGGTTGATGTATAATTTCCGACAGATGAAAACTTTAATAAAAAATGACCTTATGCTGGCACAGGCATGTGTTATGCATGTGCACGTTATGTATGAAGACTAAATTGTGTGTAAATTACTCTTATAAAGGTCTGTTGATCAATTCATCACTTTTGGCAAGTCTTTGTTTTGCTAGTGTTAAAATAACAGTTCCCTTCAGGCTTTTATTGTGAAGATGTATTTTTAATGCTATGGGCTTTTATTTTGTAACCATTCCAAAGGCACAGGAAGTGTTCTCTGAGAAGAGGTTTGTTGACATGACAAAGACGCTGCCGGAAAGTCCGAAAATTCACAGAAGGATGAAACAAAACGCTTCCACGCTGTTGCAGTCTAGCAAAGGATGTGTCTAAACTTTGAAGCACCTAGCGGGGACAAGGTCTTACGGCGAAGAAATGAGGGAAGGACAGAAAGGCGAATTAGTGTTCAAAATAAGGCTGAACGTAAATAAAGGCTTTGTGAAGCATCAGGAGCTTCACCGTCATTCGTCCCCCCCTCTCACACACATTGGTCCGTCTTCTTCTTTGGTGTTCGTCTCCTTTCTTCTTCTTTTGGAGTTAATGTCGGTTGGTACTGTCAGCTACTGGGCTGAAGTGTGGAGCAGAAGTTTGCAAGCAACAAAAAATATTCAATAATTTTTTTTTTTAAAAATCGGCAAATTTACTGGTCACACACGCGCGAGTAGAAAATTTACTGGAACTGTCTCAAATTAAAATGCGACCATTTAATCGCAGTCTGCTGATTACTGGTCCGGGTCCATTTAAGATGGCGTCTGGGTCCGGATCCGGACCACGGTCTGCCACTTAGTGACCCCTGCCCTAGAGTGAAGACCTGGGCCCACCCAAGAAGCCGCCCTCCAGATGTGAGGACGTGGGCCCCGCCAAGGCCACTCCAGATAGAGGACATGGACCCCGCCTGCTCCGGTAAACCCAGCCCCGCCCCACGACAAGGACCTGGTGTTGTCTCTGGTTGCTCTCTGTTGGATGCCGTCAGCACCGGCGTCCCCCCTCCCTCACCCATAGTGAGTTCTGGCCCTAGCTGGCGTTATAGTTAGTGTTTCGTATTATTGTAAATAAAGCCTTGTTTAATTTCAGTCTGCCTGCCGTCTGCTCTGTGTGACTCTCACTTTGGGTTCACATTTTCCCAACACCGTAACAGAAAGTTTATCCAGAATGCACTTTTCCCCCTAAACTTGTCCAGAATAACTCAAACACTGCACAAAATGAGTCTAAATACATCCAAAATAACTCCGAAACTCACCAAAAATGATCAGAAATGTCTCCTAAATCAATCATTTTTTGCCCAAAATGACAAAAATGACTTCAAAATGACCCAAAATTGCCAAAATTAACCCGTTGCGCTTCAGTTGCGCTTCAGTGTCCCGCCCGCAGTAAACTTTGAGATCTGCATAAGCAATTTGCTAAATGTCTGAAACTGCAAACCCGATTATACAAACACTATACGCCGATGGAAAGCTTAGATTCTCATGAATCCGCCGGTATAAACCACTTTCAGATGTGATTACCACAGCGGATAATATAAACACATTTGTCCGACAAACAACGAATATCCATCCATCCGTTCTCTATACACGGCTTCAACGTACACAGCGCGACTCACATTTCCGGGTTCATTATTACACACAGATGAAAATATTCCACAAAAAACGGCCATAATCCAACCTTTTACATCCAGACGAAACAAGCCAGTAAACTATTTTGTCCAAAACATGTCTTGAAGTCGGTATATAATCCACGAATTGGTCATTTTCAAGGAAATGCACCTCGCGATGTGCGTCCAAAATTCCCTGTATTTCTCGTCATATTTTTATTTACAAATAGAATATTAGCGATTTTTTGTACTGAAAATGGCTGGAATTGACTGCAGCTTAAAGGGTTAACAAAATGTGTGTAACAAATACTCCTTCCATCATCTCTATTAGTTGTGACCAACCACCTACCAACATGCTGATATGAGCCTTAAAGTTTACCCAGAATGCACTTTTTAAAGTTTTCTCTGGTGAATGATCAGAAAACAGAAACACATCCAGGAAATCAGTGATTGTTTCTATGACATTAAACTGTTCACACCAGGATACATCCCATAATACTGATGATCACAGGTAGTTATCTAGAACATTAACTAAAATCAGATTGAGTGTTTAGATTGTGACACCTGGATGGATGTAAAAGTGATCTGGTTTCAGTTTTTCATGTGTTTTTCAGCCCTGAAAGTTTCATGTGTCTTTCTGCTGTAGTGATAAAACTATGAGGCTCAGAAATGAAGGAAAACGTATCGCAAAATGACAAGTTTGAACTTCAAGGGCCAAGTATGAAGGGGAAACTTTGCTTGGGTTCATTAAATGTAATGAAGTCATGATTCTGAGGAGGCCAGGTGAGCCGACAGGCTAACATCACAATGTGATTCTATATGAACAAAATGTGGAGCTAAACGAGGCTAAAACTCTGAATCTGATGAGAAGCATTACAAATTGCCTCCACAAAACAAACTGTGGGCTCTGACCTTTCCGAAAAGAATGTTTGCATTCAAACAGCAGAAAATCAGGGATTCAGAACAAAGACGTCCTTCACAGCTCATAAAGGCAGCGAGTGGAACATTAGCGGCCTTTAGCAGACGTTCGCCCTCGTCTTCGCGTCGCTTAGTTGTTCTTTGGTCATGCATGAATGTGACCGTTGTTCCTCCGTGTGAATGCAGCCGCTGAGCGCATTAGCTGATTCATGTGAGGAAGACGGTGTGTTTTCTTCATCAGCCTGAAGCAGGGGGAAGGAATTGTTGGCACCTCAGAGCCAGAAAATGCCAACATCACACAAAGCTCTGAGGATCGGCACAAACTGAGATGACGGACCGGCGTAGTAACGAAAAAATCCAGGAAGGTCTCTAATGTGACGCCTCCTGCCAGCTTCACATTGAGACGTGTCGTTTTCTGAGGAGACCTGGGGGGTAGTCGGTGGTTTTCTTGCTAATTACGCGCCATGCAAGTCTTTAGAAGTGAGAAAACCCTGATTATTTATGTCCCGGGTTCATGTAGCTGCAGTGAGAGCAGCTAATCAAACTGCCCTCCTGTGCTGCTACACTTTAGCAAAGACCTTTTACATATTTATTGAGCTTTAAAATGTCCTCTGGTTGCCTTTTGTTTTTCATGAAAAGAATCCCTTCAACGTGTTCTTGTATTGCCATCTTGCACTGCATTATAAAACTTCTAATTCTGATTCTTTTGAGTTTTCTGTCCAGAAATATTCCTAAATGAGAACAATCTGAACCCTCCCACACAGATCTAAACGACAGCTTGAATGCAGCAGCTGGAGAAGAAAGTCTCAAAAGACTTGTGGAAGCAGCTCTTTTATGGATGAAGCTCCTCCCGCTGCTCAGGTGCAGATGCTTTCCTGGATGATTCACTCAGATGTCAGCTGCAGGACGGATCTTCACACCTGTTTGGGTTTGTGAAGCCAAAACGATTCAGTTTGGAGCATCAAAGCGTGGACCAGCTAGGTTTTTCTTTTCTTTTGTTCTGGAAACATTCTGAGAAACTTCTGCAAAGTCATCCAGTGTAGAAGCTCTTCAGTTCCCAGAGTCCCCTTCCTAAAAACAAGATGAAGTTCTCTAAATAAGTTCTAAAGATCTTAAAGCACTGCTGGATTGAAAATGTTCTTCCTTTCTTGTCATGTGACATCATGGGAATGTTTTGTGGAGGAACCCTTGTTAATAAATCTCACTACTGGAACGTTTTATGAAACACTTTCTGTCATCTGAGGTTTTGTAAATCTCAGAAAATCAGCCTGAAGCTCCTGCAGGGCGAAGCTGAAGTTAGACATCAGGAAAGTTTGAGCTTCTGTCGGGAAAGCAGCAGGAGAGTCTGGAATTTGAGACGCTGTTGGAGAATTGCAGTGAAAAACATTCAACGTTAATAAATGTTTATACAGGGGTGTCAAATACGCGGCCCGTGGGCCAACAGCGGCCCTCCAGTAGGTCCAGTCTGGTCGACAAGACGACTCTGTAAAGTGTAAAAATTACAGAGAAGATATTAACTGTAAACTGTAAATTTAAAATAACTTTTAGTTGTTTTGATAATGAAATAAAATGCTAGATTGTTCATTGTTGATTTGTCATTTTGTGTCAAATTTTTGTCAAATTTTATCTTATTGTTGTTTTTTTTCCTTTTTTTTGATTTTAGGCATTTGTCTCATGTTTTTGTCATTTTGTTTCTCGTTTTTGTCTGTTTTTTGTCTCGTTTTTGCCATTTGTCGATTTTTTGTTGCTTTCTAACTTTTTTGTCCAATTTATTGTCTCTTGTTTCGTGTCGATTGTCTCATTTTTTTTGTATTTCCTTTTTGTCTCACTTGTTTTTTTGTCTTATTTTTGACATTTTGCTTTCTTCATTGTTTTGTGTATTGTTTCTGTTGTTTTGTGATTTTTTTTTATCTCGCTTGTGTTGTTTGTTTTTTTGTCATTTTGATTCTCGCTTTTTGAATTTTTTGTCAAATTTTTGTTGTTTGTCTGTTTTTTTGGTCATTTTCTTACTTTTTTGTCAAATTTTTTTATCACTTTATTATTTCCTGTTGTTTGTCTCATTTTTTTTGTCATATTGTGTCTCGCTTTTGTTGTTCTGTGCCTCCTTTTTGTAATGTTTTGTGTTGTTTTTTTTGTCGTTTTTTGTCTACCTTGTTATTTTGATCATAAAGTAAATATAATATCATTCAGTACCTTTTTGCACTAAAGCAAAGTAAAAATCTTGAGTTGTGGTTACTTCTAGGATGTTTTGCTGTGATTTTACTGCTCCAGTCCACTTGAGGTCAAGCTGGGCTGAATTAGCCTAGCTTAGCTAGACTGTATTCCCGTTATAAGGGATATACGGGACTACGGTCTAGCCCTCCTCCATTGACACATTTTGACAGGTCTTCAAGCTCCGAGCAGATCAGACCGAACCAATCAGAGCACCAGAGGCGGGAGTTAAGGATGCATCATCTACAGGGCCGAGTTGGCGACCGCAACAGAGCGAGGTTTCTCTCGTGCGCTTTCCTCTGTTTTGCACGGGCTGAATTTGTCCTTAAAACCTCAACAAGAAGCAGCTCTTAAAGCTTTTCTTTTTAAAAAGGATGTATTTTTAATTCCGGCAGGCTGTATGATAGAATGCGTAATGCTGCCCTCCACTGTTGAAAGGGAGAGCTTAGATTTTCCTCAGGACCCCTGTACGGCAAAGGAAGCTGTTAAAACTACAAAACATCATGGCGGAAAGGCAATTGTTAGGTCGCTTAGTGATTGCGTCACACATGTGTTACGCTGATTGGCTCTCTCCAATTCAAGCTGTGATCGGTAGTCCCGCCTCTGGGCTAGATTTGGTTCAATGGAGCAGTTCCAGACTGACTTTATGTGTATTTGTAATACACAATATAAAGGCTGTCTGGTCCCTAGGCAAGGGCTGAATGTGGCCTTGAACTAAGATGAGTTTGACCCCCCTGCGTTAGTACGTCGTGGGATATTTTCCACTGCTTCCAGAAAACACATTCAAATCAATATTTCATCCTGGAAAGGTTTGTGGCAACAGTTTGGTGAAGGTCAAAGCTGCATCCATGGAGAAACCCAGTTAAATGTGGAAAAATTCAACCCAGTCTTTCACCTTTTGAGACAAACTGTAATGCCAGTTGCGAGCCAGAACTCATCACCAAACATCCGGGCTCTGTAATAAGATCAAATCCCTGCAGTCAGGTTCGTGGTGGGATAGAGCCCATAGATTTAGCACGAAATGACGTGGATGGAACAAATACTTTTACATAAGACATGGGGGATTATGAACTTTTGTTAAAAGTTGCATCGAAATTACAGCAGAAACTGAAGAAATCGCC
This sequence comes from Acanthochromis polyacanthus, assembly GCF_021347895.1. Taxonomy (NCBI): domain Eukaryota; kingdom Metazoa; phylum Chordata; class Actinopteri; family Pomacentridae; genus Acanthochromis; species Acanthochromis polyacanthus. The sequence goes on along the minus strand of NC_067129.1, from coordinate 30,822,491 downwards.
TCCATTGGTGCAAAAACCGTGACTGCATGACGTCTTTGGTGCGTCACTGGAATCATTTAATTTTGGTGTTTTTAACTGAAATCTGTCCAGTAGTTTCTAAAATAATCTGAGTTGGTTGGTTTTTGGAGAAACTTGTTGTAAATATTTATAATTATGAGAGCAACGGAATAATAAAACACATCTTACACTCCAGAATCAATGCAGCAAATGACTTCAAACCGCAAATTCCCCATGAAAAAGTCAAATTTTAGCGTCATGAGGGTTCCAGTTGGATTTTCTGCAAAGTTCTACTAATATTTTCTGGACTTTTCAAATGTTTTCTTAAAGCTGATGCTTTAAAAATGGACAATGTAAAGCGTCATAAGTCCCTTTTCTATTCTTTTTCGGTAGTGAAGACGCATTTTTGGGCCAAAAACAACTGGCTCTGTACAGAAACCATCGCTCTTACCCGATGCAAGCTTCAAACTCTACGATGCAACAGGAACTGCAATGTGACATTTCCCTCAGATTTTTATTTTCACAATGAAATAACCAAAACACATGAGGTTCTGCAGCATCAGATTTGTCACTTTTTAGTGAGATGTCAGGCTTTAAAACCAGAAACCAACGTTTAAAACAACGAGCTGTGAAGTGCAAACACTCTGTCACCGTGTCGGGTGGACGTGATCTTTTTAAAATAAGTTTATTGATACAGTTTAGATTGCAACTCAGTTCATAAATACAAACTGTATACAGAAAGTATCATAAATTTAAGAGTTCACCGACATAATCCATTGCATCGTTACAATGCGTTCGATGTCCATTTGTTTTGCATAGAATGTGTGAGGATCCCCCTGGATGTTCTACGCCATCGTGGTACAAACAGAGAAAACAAACTGAAACCGTCACAAAAGTGGAAAATAAAAACAGAATCTCACATTCACAGAACCTGAACTCGAGCAAACACTGCATTTTCCCGGTACAATCTGCAGCAGGTGACGTGTCCGAGATCCACGACCAAACCCAAACCGTTGTGTTTGTTAAGCGACGGGGTGAACGGTACAAAAAACGTCTCCTTCCTCTATTTACAGTCGCTTTGTACAAGTGGAAAATGTGACAGAATGACATCAGAGGCGACAGATTCAGTCAGTTTGTGCTGGAAAAAATGAGTAAACCCACTTTGAAACTCCAAATCTGTTGGTTAGAATCTGTGATTGTTTTCACTAAAACACTAAATGCAGGAGTATCGGTAAATACCCTATACGCACTCGGCATCAAATCTGCAAAAACAAACACACCAAGCAAAATATATTTCTTTACACTCACTGCAGTCAAATCGAAATACTTCAAAAACACTCAAAAACTCGTGATAAATCTCAGCAAACATCACATAAAACTGCAAATCAGACCAGTAAATAGAAACTAAATTGCAAAATTAACATCACTCATTATTTTATCAACCAAATCGGACTTTAAATCAAGTTTTGTGTCGTTCAAACTGTTGTTGTCACGTACAAAAGCCGTAAAAATGAGAAAAAAAATGCCTCTTTGGCAACATGGAGGCGACATGCCAAAGCAGATTCAAAATCAGGTGTTTTCAATATTTAAATAACTTCCACCCTCCAGTAAAGCTGCTTCACGTTTCCTCTTCTCGCAGCCCTTCAGGTTACATTCTTTAGAAAGACAAAAACCTTTTTCTGCAGCGAGGAGCCGAGTCAGTAACTCCCTCGCAGCTTTATGGGCTTCTTATTCCAATAATCCAAGAGGAAAGTGGTCTCTGAGAGGGTGGCTCTCTTATTAAAAGACCAGCCGAACAGTGAAATGGCAAATTATCATATGAAATCTTTATCTGGGAAATCGCCGCTTGACCTCGGTCGGTCGTCAGCTTTGTGGAAACGACAGAATCGGAGCTGCTGGATGACAAAAAAACGAGTTCAAGTCTCCATATCTAATGTTTGATTGATGAGAAACGCCGCTAACCGCTGACGTCAATCCTCTGAGAAGTTATTACGACAGAAACAAATCCAGGGAAGTGGGTTTTTTTCAATCAAATATCTGAAAATTGGAGCTTTTTAGAGACGAAGCTGGAGGTTAGCGAAGATCGGCTAATGAGACAAACTTTTTTCAGGCCTCCAGCTGCACAGACGCACAGATCAAACCGTCCGCGGCAGGAGAAGGCGAGGAGCTTAATCTGGGGTGGCGATGCTTCACTCGGCTGATAACGCAGCGAACAAGAGAGGAGGCCTGAACCCGGGCCGACCTCCCAGCATGGAGGCCGGAGCCTGAGCCGTCAGATCAAAGCTCACTGGAGGACGTTTGAGTTTTTACACCGCCACTACTAAAACCCCAAAAACTCTCATTTGTCTATTTTTTTAAGGGATCAGAGAGCGGCGAACAGCTGCTGACGCTGGTGACGATGGCGGGGTTTGACTTGTTAAATGAGATTTCAACTCGAAGGCAAAAAAGGAGTTTAGCAACCGTCTGCAAAAAAAAGAAAAAAAAAACACAAAACAGGCAGTCGGTCCTGTTTTGCCTGGAATAAAAAAGCCTCATTATTGCCTGGCAAAAAGCTCCAGGGTGTTTCTTTTTTTATTTGCACGTCGGCCAGTTTTATACTCAGAGACAAAGGAAGCCATCGAAACTCTGGAAACCAATTTCACACATATGATGACTCGCGCCGTCGGAACCGAGACGATGAAGCCGTCAGTGGAATGTGAAAACGAGCCGAAACGGGGAGGGGAACTGCGGCAGATAAAAACCCGGCGGCCTGCTGTCGTCGGCGAAGATTAAATCCAGTGTCACCATCGGATGTTCCGCTTCCTGTATGGATCATCTGTGATATGATCAGCTGACGCCGCGGCCGCTGTAGAGGCGACGTGGAATATACGAGGGCGCGTACTTCTCGACGTAGCGATGGAGCCCAGATCTTTATCTCCAAAATGAAAGTGTCACTTAAAGTTGTTGCGTTTACATCCTGACGAAAATGAAAAGGAAAAATAAATCATCTAACTGACCCAGAAACATCAAGTACCTCCTCACAGTATAGAGATGCGTTACTTTAGCAGTGAAGAGTTGTCAAATTTAAATAAAGCGCCTTAATTACTGGAAATGTACACCACGAGAAGTAAGGGTCTGCTGGCAAATAAATGACAGAATATAAAGAAATGTGAACTCCTGAAAACTCACAGAAAAGACATGAGATCAACCCAATAGAAAGAAAATAAACAGCTAGGAACTAAAATGTCGTGAACATTAAACCCTTTTATGAATGTTTGCAGAAGTGCATCAGTCCAGCGATGCTCTGTGTGGATAAAAAGATAAATTGCTGTTTGTTTTAGGATGAAATGTTGTCGAGTCATGTTTTTCTTTAGTTCATGAATTCAGATAAAACTCATATTTTCACTCCTGAAACCTTCTTATTTCAGAGAGATATGAAGCTGCACCGTCTCTCCTGTTAGTTTCTTCTGTCATCAGTAAATCTAAAGATCTGAAACACGCTCTGGTCGTTTTCTGAGTAAAAGATGTTTCTGCTGCAGGAAAACTCTGCAGGTCACAGATGTGAGCAGCCGACTGCAAAAAATATTAGCATTAGCCTCATAGTTGTTATCGAATCAGAGTAATTTCTGGACATTAGGGCTCAGTCTTGACCCTAAAATTGGCAGAAATGTTAATATTGTAAATAAATTCTGACAGTAATCATAGAATTTCATATGAACCTAAATAAAATTTAGTTAAATTAGCTAAAAAAAAACTTGCTAGCAGCAAGTATTAAACTCTTTGAAAGCTCGCATGTATCAGATTTTGTGTGAAAATGTGCCAAAAATCTGACAAAATATGGCAATAATAGATCAGTCAGAGTTCACTGTGTAAGGCTTTTTAACTGAAATGGTCCAGCTCTGCTACTGAACAACCATTACTTAGCATGAATACTGCTACAGCTAACAATTTGCATGCTAGTTAGCATGGCATAAAAGGTATCAACAGGGCATAGAGGCTTCCAAGAACCTTCATTAAATCAATATTTCATGGTGGTATTCAAATAAATTTAATAAAAGTCATTGGAAGCATCTAACCCAGATAGCAAACTATGGGTGAATCAATGTTGAATCTATGTTGAGACCTAACGTCGAAATTATACAGAAAGCGCAAGGTTGATAAAATGTTGAGTCAATGTTTGCTTTTCAACCATAAATCACACTTTACTCAGATAGCAAAAGATGTTAAATCAATGTTGAATTAGGGTTAAGAAGGTTGAATTGTGGTTACGGTTGAAGACTGATGGTTGGATCAATGTTGATTCAACAACATTTTGTCAACATTGAAGTTTGTGTTTAAAAGATGCCATTGAATCTACGTTGTATTTTGGTTTAATTAAAATGTTTGACAGGTCAATGTTTAATTAATGTTGAATCTATGTTTGCAAACATGTAATCTATGTAAGCAAACGTTGACTCAACATTTTATCAACCTTGCGCTTTCTGTATAATTTCTACGTTAGGTCTCAACATAGATTCAACATTGATTCACCCATAGTTTGCTATCTGGGAAGCCAGTGTGCAAACTATATTTTCCACATCGAAGCCCACATATATTTATGTCTTGCACCTAGAAGCCATCACATGGATGGTTTTTGTTGTTTTTTTCCACTATTAATTGACAACTGCACACTTTCAAAGCCTCATGTGAGCTGCAGTTATGACCAAAAATCTTTTATTCATTTAAAATGACGAAGTGTCACATTTTATGAATTTAATCCAGCCACAGATGAGGCTGGTCAGGAGAGAAGCTGCAGCTTCACATCTCCGCTGAAGAAAACTCAACCCTAAAAAGACGAAAGGTTTCCGGTCTGCAGAATTTAAAGCAGTTTTTACTCTTCAGGGAGGATCCAACGACACCTGCAGTCAATTTGAACAACGCCTTTTTATTTTGGCATCCTTGAAAACTACTCCATGAGTGGCAGTTTCAGACTGAAGAATGAGGGAAAACGTAAATACTCAGCCAGAAAAGGAAGGACAGAGCGCTCAGCTGACCTCACAGGGCGGGAAGAAGTGCTCACAATATTCGATCAATACTGTCAATTGATCAGCAATGCAATCCGCTGGGTTCAGGTTACCTTCAATCCAAGGTTTCTGCATTTTGCACTTAAAGATTTGAGTAATTTGTACTGATTGATTGTTGACTTTTGTTCAAAAACAGCACATTTTTGTTGCCAGTTTTTGTGTTATTAATTTAACAGCACGTTTCTCCTCAGCCCCGCGCATCGTTTTCCTTCTCTGCTTTACTGTCTCTTTTGTTTTTTTCCTGTTTGCTTCTCTGAGACTCATTCAACACTTTCTGTGGAGCAGAAGAACAAAAACAAAAAGCTCACTCATCATAGCACAGATTTACACACAGCACACTTGGAGAGAGAATGCAAAGACCTCGGGCCGACACAACAACAACAACAACAACAAAACAACAACAAAAAAAAGTAAAAGAAAAGCAGGTTTTGTGTGAAACATCTGAGCTCAGCAGGAGAGGCGAGAAGGCGTCAAAACAAAACCAGCTTGTTCTCCACAGGCGAACATCGTATACAGTGCTGTACATGCTAACTCAATGAATATCCTTTAACTTTATTTTCTTTTTGCCCTTTTAGTATAAAAACACTGATGTACATTATAAAAAAAGGTTTTCCTTTTTGTAAAAGAGCACTGTTTCTCTTTCGTTGGCGTGTCTGGTCTGGTGCCGTTACGTGTTCAGTATTTACATATACAACCGTATAAAAAGATGTATTTCTCTAGTGTACATGTAGTCAAAAAACACATCAGATAGGTTCGATTTCATGGTGAAATATTTATGATAGTCCTTTAATATACAGCGACAGAGAAGCTGAGGGGAGAGCAGGAAGTTGGTACACCTGACTCTGGAAAAGGATGCGACACAGAAGATATAAATAAAAACTACAACGTCTAGTTTCTGGAGGGTGTTTACCTGCAAGATCTTCACATCTTTACCTTCGTGATGTGTTTTAACAAGTAAAACAACATTTTAGTGTCTTCATTTTTTTCCATATTCCCACACCAAAAAACTGTTTTGATCTGCTTTCTTTGGCACAGATACTGTAGATATTGTGGAGAGAATGAATGAACTGTTAGACATACATATCCATATTTTCCCATCACTCAATCCCGAGATACTAAAATTCCTTAATTTGGAGCAACAAATTGCACATTAAAGGTCTGATGAAGCCAAAAGACCTGAAACTTCTAAAAAAAAGCAGACACGTTGCTGGGGAGAGGTCTGTCTAGAAAACCCTGTTGGTCCTCTGCTACCCCAGGCTGGAACAGCAGAAGACAGCTGAAGTTTTTCATGTTTGTTGATAAAAGAAGTTTTGATAATGGTTTTTGGATCAAAAGCAGTTAGCTTGATTTCATCTTCCAGTGAGCTGTAGGAGCACCGTCCTAACAGACTTTCACCTAAAAATGTGAGCTGAGAAGACTTTGTCATGGTGGTGTTTTATGACCTAGATTCCTACAAAGCCGCTAATGTAGGTCTGTGACGTATGTCACTGAGATACAGGAATGGTTTCCTAGTTGATTCTAATTTGTTTCAACAAGATGAGTACTGGCTGGAGGTCCCCAGAAATCTTTGTCATGGTGCCCATTGCTAGTTAAACCCCCGCAACAGTTTTAAAACAATCTAGGATCAACTAGAAACACAGTTCGAGTCATTTATGGTTGTCTTAAACAGTTAAGCTCTGGCTGGAAGTCATTAAGCAGCACAGAAGTCTTTGTTACTGTGCCTCGTTACTAGCTAAACTACCACAATAGGTTTAAGACAAACCAGGATCAACTAGAAACACAGTATTAGTCATTCACGGCTGTCCTAAGTACATAAGCTCTGGCTGGAAGTTGTTAAGTGGCACAGAAGTCTTTGCCATGGTGCCCATTACCAGCTAAACCAATGACTGAAAGACAAGCTAGGATCAACTAGAAACATGGCCGTAGATAATCACAGTTGCCTTCAACACACAAGTTATGCAGAATTTATTAAATGTCACGGAGATCTTCATCATGGCAGCCCACTTCTAGCTCCACCCCCAGAATAGTACACAAACTAGGATCAACTACAATCACAGCCATAGTCAATCACAGTTGTCTTAAACTCATAACTTTGGCTGGAAGTCATTAAGTGGCACAGAAGTTCTGGTCATGGTGTCCATTACTATCTAAACTCCCACAATGCCCTTGCTTGCCAACATGTAACCGTCTGTAGTCTGAGTGAGTCTCCACAGTATCAAACAGTAAGAGGCTCCACCTGGTGGAACAAACAGGTACTACAACTGATCTATAGTGTATTTCTGACACAGATGTCCTTCATATTCTTTCTGCCTTATCAGTTAATAAATATTTTGTGTGCTGGTTCAATCATCAGCGGGAACCAATTGCTGAAGTGCTAATCTTTACCCTACTTTCTACAATATCTGTGCATTGAAGTTGCAGTATTAATATATTTAATTAAGATAATGGAGCAAGACTAAGAGAGTACTTGTATGTGCAAAAATAAAAAGATCTTGTGTATCAACATTCAGACAGGAGAAACTAGACGTTCTGTGGCCAAGTGGTTTGAGATAAGTAGTAAAAATCGGTGCTCTCATGTGCCTATTAAACTCCACAGGATCACACCTTTGCCCCTTTTAGCAAAAACAGAACCACACACAGAGTTTCACACAGAATATCTGATCACGAAAAGCAAAGCAACAGGAAGCTAAATCGAAAAACAAAACCAACGCATCCCTCTGCAGAGTCAGGCGCCGACAGCTGGGAGGCGCTACGGTTCAGATGTGGCCGAAGGTCTTTGCATTCGCACAGAAGGAAAGATTCGTGAATTGGTTGAAACTGAACTGAAATCAGAGGTCATGTTACTCACTGATGCCAAAGAAAGTCTGTGTGATGTGCTTCTTCTTGCCACAAGTGCATCGACGTAAGGCACAGGCACAGTTCCCCTCTTTCAACAGAGTGGCTCGCATTAGGTTTTTTTTAGAGTTTTTATTTTGTCCTTTTTAAAAAATGTCCAAGAGCAAGAAGCAAGTAGGGTGACCACCACCGAGGTTCAAGCAGCTTACGTCGGACATTTCTGCTGTTTCATGTGTGATTTTAAAAACGTCAAGGATGTTGTTTGTATTCATGGTTTTCTTCACTGTTGGGAAGAATGCTGGGCAGAGCTGTTTTATCGGGAGGAAACAGAATTTATCCAGAACGCTGGAAAATAATACATGAAAAGAAATCAAATAACTAAATGTAAAGACAGCAGTTTACATCAGATGTATAAAAATAACTGCTGCCATGTTCACGTCAAATCGCACGAAGGACCAATGTAAAGTTTGATTCAAGAAGTGAGGGATTGACTGTGACAGAAAAATAGATGAATATGGAACATATGCAAACACAAACTTCAGGGGCAAAAAAACAACCCCGGGATTTCATGTAAAAAACTAAGGACCGTTTGGCACAAAGTCGTGCAACTTTCTGGAAAAAACTCACTTAAAAAACATCCACGTCCAGGGCGGAGAGGTCATTTGTTGTTTTTAAAATCAAATAATTCCACTGAATAAACATGTGGTTCTGGGAGTTGAATCATCGGGGCTGACTAAACGCGACGTGACATGAACGTGGCATCAGAGTCTGAAGTCAACTTTAGCCAAATAATTTCAAAGTTCACTGAGAAACTGTCACATAGGCACAGTAAAGCACATTATTCTGAGTGAAATCACTGTCTGCAATGTGTTATACCTAAAAAATGTCCAAATCCTCATGGTCATTTTATGTCCTGATCCGATTCATGTCAGGAGGGCCATAAGACGGTGCTTTAGTGTGCCGATTGGGCTTTAAAATGCCTTGTGAGCAGCTAGAAAGTAAAATATCTCAGGTGTAAGAGGCTATGGCAGGGGAAAGAAACAGAAGATGAAGGGGATGGAAGAAGAAGAAGAGGAGAGAGCCTGTTGCCATGGGTGATCACCCTAGTGATTCTGGTACTGAGATGCTCTTGAGGGAGAAAAGGGAACAGATCAGTGTCTCCTCTAGTAAATCTCTGGAGGTTTTTTTCCTCTCAGTTTCTACAAGCAAATACTGTGTGTGTGTGTGTGTGTGTGTGTGTGTGTGTGTGTGTGTGTGTGTGTGTGTGTGTGTGTGTGCGCACCAAGTGTTAAATTATGTATACTGTGTGTATAGATGTCTGCGAGCTAGTGTGTGTGCATCTGTAATGAGTGTTCGCTATTAACAAATAGCACAATGACCGCTAGGATCACACCGATACATGACCTTTTGTTAAACAGTGTCAGTGTTGACACGGAAGTGTTAAATCCTGCACTGCAATGCATTTCTGGTTTTATTCGTGTGTATAATTCAATTTAAAAGCCTAATATCATCGCGTCCTACACGTATAAAGACTCAGTGGAGTTTTGAAAGGCTTCTCTACACTTAGAAAATCATTTTGTTGGCACCTGTCAGCAGCTTCGATTCAAAGTTTGGCCTTTTGAACATATCGGGTGAGCCTAAAGATCAGTGGAAGTGCGGTATCTATGATTGTTTCCGTGTCCGTCGTCTCCGGCAGTCTTTGTATTTCTGTACGTGTTTGCTGTGAATCAGTCCTAGAGGCAGGCGATATGTGTACATCTGTCTGTTTTTAAGCCCATCTGTCTTTCGGGATGTCTGTGTGGGTTTATTTATATTGTGTCAGTCCTAGAGGCAGACGTTGTTGCTGATCTGGCAGGTGGATCCGGTGCCGGCCTGGGACAAGAAAAGCCTCCCGTTGGGGCAAACGCAAACCTCGTAGACAGTCTGCCTGGTCCCGGAGGACGAGGAGCTGGTGGAGGCCTTCCCCTCTGGCAGCCGCATCAGGCGAATCCTCCGGGCGTCCAGAGAAATCTACGGGAGGAAGGAAAGAAAACTGGTGAGACTGGATAAAAGACAGGAGGTAAAACCAGTAGTGCTTTCTCTGGACATACAAAGAAAGATGAAAATGTTTGGAAATGTGGGATTTCAGTTGGGGGATAATAACGAGAAAGATTAGAAAAGCTAAATTTAGAGCTGCACGTTGCACAAATTCTGGCAAAGATCCGCCTATATAAGCTAGATATGTTTTTGTTTGTGAAATATTTCCAAAATCTACATGTATAGCTGCACAAAAGAGGTCAAAACTTTTCTATTTATCATACAAAGTCAAATTTGTGTAAAAATGAGGCAAAATTGTGCAATAAAAAACAAATATTTACAAAAAGATCGGCATTCAGACATGAGTCCAGGTCATGTTTAGCCTAATTTAGAGCAAATGATAGGGTACCTTCTGACCGAGTTACCTCTAACAACTCTGCGGTAACCATATTTTCCAGCTTCGGTAGCAAGTTAAAGGACATCCAACATATAGGTGTTTTTTATTATGCTAACTTATGCTTCCTGAAGTCCTTCCTCAGGAAACATGAAAGTTCTACTCTCCAACTTTTTCTTCTGAAGAAGCCAAGGAGGACATAACTCCACTGCAGTGTTTTACAGTTTCTTCATGATGTTCCCAGGCCAGATGAGATATGTAGTCCCCCCAGTGAGTTTTTGGAGTCTCCTTTAATTTGGATTTGTACAAAAAAACCCAATAGAGGGAAACTGGGAGGCGTCTTTATCAGAGGCCTGAACTACCTTGCAGCAATGCCAATTCTAAGCTCCTTGTTGTATCTCTGGGAGAAAACTCATTTTGACTGCTTCGATCTGAGATTTAATTCTTTTGGTCACTACCTAGAGCCACAAACGAGGGTTAGAATGTAGATCGACTGGTAAATCAAGAGCTTTGCCTTCCAGATAAGCTCCCCGTTTACCACAGCAGTCTGAAACAATCAGTGCTAAAGTTGTACCAAGCCGTCTTTACATCTCATAATCCATTTTCCTGTCCATGGCTTGAGGCAGGAACTCTCACCCAACCCTGTATCCAACCTCTTACATCCTCGCTAGGAGGAGCTAAGATGCAAGAAATGAGGAAATGATTAAGGAAATGCTAACGTTAGCATAAACAAAAACTCCCAAAGAGTCTTAGTAAGGTGTTGTGCCACCAGGTATTTCTGGAACAAGTTGAATGCACCATGGTGTTGATTCTCTAAGTCTCAGGAACTC